>NC_073302.1:271184479-271535729 GCF_027595985.1 Sorex araneus | reverse complement strand
CCGCTTTGATCATCTTCAATATTTTGACAAAAGACCCACCATTATTATTTGGAATTTTCCCCAACAATCAGACCTGCCAAAAAGGCATAATTCGATAATTTGTTTTCTATTGCTGATATGAAGAGCGTTTTGGATTTCTGATATTTTAGTAATAAGTCTGGAGGGATTTCTGCCATAAGCTGCTGGGTTCCGAGATTGGTCTGTGTGCCTCTGGGATCATGAGCCAGGAGCTGTTCGTGGGCAGCAACTCGGGGCCTAGTCAGGATGGGAAGAGGGGCCGGTTCCAGTTTCACCCCCCACCCCGTGAGGCCCAGCCCGCCCGCGTGTTTCATCACTGCAGTATCATACCTGGCTGTCCAATAGACTCTGAAATGGTGGTGTCCACCATGCCATTGGGGAGAAAAAGTGGAAGGGAAAAAACCTTTCTCCACTCAGGGTGGCATGACGCCATAGTTTAATGCTCAGTCCAGATGCATTTCTGCCAAAAGCCACTGGGTTCCAAGACTGGCTTGTGAACCTGTGGGATCATGGCCATTCAGGATCCAGGAGCCATTTTTGGGCAATAACTCAGGGCCTCATAGGGGTGGGGAGAGGTTTACCTGCTTTTTATATATAAGTTCCTTTTAAAAAAAGGTTTTCATATTGGTTAATTTTAAAATTAAAATTATCAATGTTTAAAATTATCATACATATTTTTTTTATATTTAATAGTTGCCCTACTTCCTCTTCATTTTTTAATTGTCCATAGCTTAGCTTTTCAGAAGAGTAGCAATACACTAAACATAAAATTGACATGTGGAAGACTAAGAGCATCTTTGCATGAATTATATTTATAAAAGCCCATGGATATTCCCCATGTTATAATGTTAAATAGTGAATTATATGGTGTATTTTATTTCTGTAAAAAATGTTTAGACAATTTAGACAATCGCATTATGTGAAGTATCGTGTAAAAGAGGCAATGGTGGCCACAAACTTACACACTGCTGAAGAGTGATTAAAGAAATATGTACTTCAGATAATGAGACATAATGAGACAATTGGGACATTGTAGTCTTTGATAACAAAGGTTTGATTGTTATTATTCAGTTGGTTGGATGCTCATTCCACTCTCATCCTCAATACCAGTGTTTGTTTGCTCAAACAAAAAGCTCAGTGTTAGAATCCATTGTCTTGTAGTTCTTCTTAAGCTCTGAGAACTCTTTCATATGTCTGAGTGTCAGTATGACATAGGAAATTGCAATCTTCTTTATATCAGTCTAGTCATTTGAATGGAGGCCATATGGTTCATTTTTCTGACAATTAAGACAAAATAAGGCATTTAAATTGGTCACATCTGACATTGCCACTACAATGATGTATTTCATTACTATTAAGTGATTGTTTTGTTACGGGTTAAATATAAAACGCAAGTAATGGAGGATAGCTGACTTCTCTATTTAGACATTTATGTGATTAGGAGACATCAACAAGAAAATATCTCTGAAAAGAAAATTTACTGTGTGGGAGTCATTTCTATTCCAGCCCAATTAAACTTTGAAGCACATAGCTGATAAGTTTTTGCGTGGAGATTTTCCTTTAATTATAATGTGAAAATTATTAAAAAGAAGAATGATACATTTAAATTCAGAATATCACTTAGGAAAGATGGAAAAAAAACATTTTAATTTAGTTGTTGGTTAAAAACGGACTGCAGCAAATAAAATAAATTGAACCAATACATTGAGAGTCTTTCTGAAGAAAGATGGCAGTGTCCATAATAAGGTACTTATCATGATACATAGCCAAGAATACCTTATAACATTTTGCCAGTTAGGTTAAAGATTGTTGTTGAAGACAACAATATCTGAAATGATTGAAATATGATACAATACCTAAATTCATACCATGAAGGGATAGGGTTTCGGTTGTTGCAGAAGGTACTAAGAACAAATAAAAAAGAAGGAGGAATCAATGGAAGTCATAATAAAACTTAAGTTATCATGAAAAAGGCAAACACTGAGAAGTTAGAAATGTTCTAAAGATGAACTGAGAGAATATTTCTAACAAATCAAATATAATATCAGAACCAAAAGTTAGCTAATGAGAGCAAATGATCTTATTTCATTGAAAATCACCCACAAAATTATTCCAAGAATCAAAGTATATAATTTCGGTACTGTTCTAAAAAGTAAACTTCATAATTACTCATAATTATTAATATGGATAATCAGAATCTTATAGAAATAATTTTTGGCTAAGATATCAAAGAGCCTACTTAAAATTTTACTGTTAAAGGAAAAATGAGAGGAAATAGACGAGTCCCAATTTTGCCAATTTCATCTGGCTAAAATTTATGGAATTCAACTCAGTTTTGGTCACAATCTGCACTGCATCATAACTCATATTGAAATTTATTTATAGTTAAATTTTTATCTGAATCTTTGTCAGATACCAAGTTACAAAGTTGTTAGTGATTGAGTTTCTGTTGAACCATGTTTGAGCACTGGTCCATTCACCATGTCCACTTCCCTCCACCAATGTTCCCCATTTCCCTCTTGCCCCCCAGCGTGCATCCATGGCAGACACTTTTCTTTTTCCTTTTACTCACTGTGGTTGCAGTTACTGAAAGGGATTATCACTGTTACTCCTTTCAGAACCCAGTTCTTACCAGGAGTGACTATTTCCCACTCTTATTGTCATAGTATTCCCTTCTCTGACCTACTGCTCCTGCCACATTGTGGCAAGCTTTCTCCTAAAGACCAGTTCTTCCGGTGTTGGCTTCCATTGTCTCTCTTATTTTCCTACTATGTTTCTTTATATCTTATAAAGGAGTGAAGTCATTCTCTTTCTGTCCCTCTCCCTCTCATTCATTTCACTCCCTGTCTATCCATGTATGAGTAAATTGCATGACTTCATTTTCTAATAGTTGCGTAGACATACCATAGCTTCTGTGTAGTTCTATCATTGTATAGATGTACAATAGCATCCACTCATCTGTTCTTGGGCAGTTGGGTTGTTTCCATATTTTGGCTATTGTGAATCATACTGCAATGACTATAGGAGTCCAGATGCTTAGTCTGCACTATTATTTGGGGTTATTAAGATATATTCCCAGGAATAGAATTGCCAGGTTATAGGTAAGCTCAATTCCAAATTTTTCAGGAATTCCCATATTATTTTCCAAAAGACTGGATCAGTCAACATTCCACCAGCAGTGAATGAGGGCCCCCTTTTGCCCTGATTCCACGTCAACACTGGTTGTTTTTCTTTGTGATGAGTGCTTTTCTCTTTGGTGTGAGGTTATATTTCAGAATTATTTTTATTTGCATATTCTTTATGATTAATGATATGGACTATTTTTTTCATGTATCTTTTGGTCATTTGGATTTTTTCTTTAAGGAAGTTTCTGTTTATCTCTTCTCCTTTTTTATGAGGTAGAATGATTTATTTCTTATAAAGATCTACAAATGGTTAGAAATTATATATCTTAGATATAATGTATCTTGGATATCATCCTTTTATAAGATGAGTGATGGGCAAATAATTTCTCCTAGTCTTTGGGATGCCTTATTTTCTCATCTTCATTTATATTGAGATGCAGAAACTTCTTAATTTAATGTAGTAACATTTATTTATGTTTGTTTCTACTTGCTTGGTCAGTGGTATTTAATCTTTAAAGATGCTTAATTTCAGTGACATGGAGAGCTCTGCCTAAGTTTTCCTTTGTGACCCTTATTAATTCAGGTCAGATATTGAGATCTTTAATCCATTTTGATTTAACTTTTGTGCTTGGCATTAAGAAGAGGTACAAGTTCATTTTTCGGCAGGAAGCACTGTAGCACTGTCGTCCCGTTGTTCATTGATTTGCTCAAGCAGACATGAATAATTATTCCATTGTGAGACTTGATACTATTTTTGGCATACCGAATACTCGACGGGTAGCTTGCCAGGTTTTGCCATGTGGGCGGGATACTCTTGGAAGCTTGTGGGCTCTTTGAGATGGATGAAGAATCGAACCCAGGTCAGAAGCATGCAAGGCAAATGCCCTACCCGCTGTGCTATTGCTCCAGCTCAGAAATATTTTTGCATGTAGCAGACTAATTTTTCTTAACATCACCTGTTGAAGAGGCTTTCCTTTCTCCACTTCATAATTTTTGCTCCTTTATCAAAGCAATCCTGTCAACGGCCAGCATCCAGAGACTTAAAAGCAAGCTCCCAGAAGAGAGTGATGCAGTCTTTTGCCTGCGCACCTGGCTATCTTCCCCAGGGCCTCCTCGGAGAGGATGGGCTCCAGCTTCACTCCCAACCCTGAGCAGAGCTCCCAGCAGCCGAAGACCTCTGGAGCCTAGCCACAGCCATGCTCAAGGCTCCTCTCCACATGTTTGGATGGATAAGCCTCACACATGAAGGAACCCGCAGAGGAACCCAGGTGTGTGGGACCCGGGGCTGAGACCTCCAAGGCTGCTCGGATTGGGACTGGGCCTGCTCCGCCCAGATTTCCCATTTCCCAGTAGCTAGGTGGTTACACCCAGGGACTTCCCCCAGTGCCGGGTAATCCGTCAACGGCCAGCATCCAGAGACTTAAAAGCAAGCTCCTGGATATCTTACAGCCTACTTCTCCCTCTGGGAGAACCTGGCAAATTACCGGGAGTTTCCTGCCCACATGGGAGAGCCTGGAAAGGTCCCCATGGTGTATTAATATGCCAGAACCAGTAACATGCTGGGTCTCATTCCCCTGACCCTGTAAGAGCCTCCAGTTTCAGGGCTTGGACGAATTGAGATGTTACTGAGGCCCCTTGAGAAATTTGACAATCAACGGGATGATGATGATGATGATGATGATGATGATGATGATGATGATGATGATTACCTGAGGGTCTGTCTCTTGAATTTGAATTCTATTCCATTGATTGGAGGATCCATCTTTATTCTAGTACTATGCTGTAAAAATTACTACAGCTTTGTATTGCAGTTTGATTTGGGAAAAGTGATTCTTCCCATCTATGAGATATTGTTTATCTGTGAAGTTCTGTATCATTTCTTCCTAGCTTTGGTCTTCTAAGATCTATTTCAAGTCTTCCTGGACCTCCCAAGGCCTTGCAGGGTCAAATAGGCCCTAGGTGGATAACCAAGTGTTTCACAGGGTCCTGACTGGGGACTTGATGGCAAGTTCTAAGTGAAGTTTCCCAAGTACTTCTCAGAAGTTTGGAATTTCTTGGACTAACTTTGATGCCTTCCAAGTCCTGACCATGTGGTTTAGAAGCCTATGAGGCCTTCTGGGTCCTCTTGGGTCTAGTTAGAAGCCACAATCATGAAAGATGTTGATCTAAGAGCAAGATGGAAAGTTCTATGTGCAGCTTCTCAGGTTCTCTTACACATGTTGAGTCCACGGGACCAGTATTAGGGTCTTTGGATGCCTAACTAGGATCCACGAAGGCCTAACTGTGGCCTTCCTGGGTATTGCAGGGTCCCCCAGGAAGATGGGGTTTAGCTAGCTGATAAGTGCCTCTCAAAGTCTGACTTGAGGATGATACGGCAAGATCTACATGCACTTTTCCAAACATTTCCTTGATGCTCTGAGTTCTTGGGATAGAGAAGGAGCCCTCCAAGACCTAGTTGGGACCTGTGTGGGCATATTATGTAATTCAACTCATAGAGTCAAATTTGGAACTTTTCAGGGTCTTTGAGGCTACCTGGGGTCTATTTGGGCAGCCAAATGCTTTGCAGGTTCCTAATGTTGGGGTGAGATGGAAAGTTCTAAGTAAAACTTTCCAAATAATTCCATGACATTTTGCATTTATAGGAAGGGAATGGTTCCTTACAGGGTCTATTCAGAGACTTCTGGGGTCTATCGAATACTCTCTGAGTCCTCTAAGGTTAAGCACAGGTCCTGCTGGGCAGCCACAATCTTTGCAGATGTTTATCTGAGAGCATGATGGGAAGTTTTATATGTAGCTCCCTAGGCACTTCTTAGATAATTTGAGTTCAGAGAACCAGGGGTGAGGTCTTTAGATGCCTACCTGGGGCCTCCTAAGGCCTGGGTATGGCCAACTGAGATTGCAGGGCCTTCCAGGCAGAGCTGAGGCTTACCTGACTGACTTGGGAGTGATATGGCAAGGTCTAAGTGCTAGCTTCCCAACCACTTCCTTGATGCTTTGAGCTTGCAGAAAAGAGGGTGAGGTCTCTCAAGGCAGCCCAAGACCTTGCAGAGTCCATCTGGAGCTTTCTAGGACCTCTCAAAGCCTGCTGGCTCATCAAAGGTATGATCCAGGGCCTAGATGGATAACTACTAACTTCATAGTTATGATCAGGGAATGAGATGACAAGTTTTAAGTGCAGTTTCCAAACTACTTCCTGGATGCTTTGAGTTCCTGTGACTGGAGACAGGGATTTTTGAAACCTAGCTGGGACCTTATGGACCATATCCAGGCCTTTCTGCCTCCCCATGCCCCACCTCAAAGAAAAGCAAGGTTCTAGCTGGGCAGCTTAATGCTTGCAAGGTGCAATCTGGGACAAGACCAAAATATTTATGTACATCTTCCAGGGACTTCTTAGACACTTTGATTTCACAGGATTGGGGCCAGGGCCTTTGGATGCCTAGTTGGAATCTTGAACTTGAAAGGTCTAAAGGGATCTTCACAGGCTTCCCAGTCTAGCTGGGACCTACTAGGGCACCCATCCCCTACAAAGGGACTTTCTGAGGTCTAGCCACAGCTCTTGGGGTATTTGGGGGGTCTTTGATCGCTTTTTTTCTTCTAGTTTTGGTTTTGCTTTTGTTTTGGGGGCCATATATGGCTGACTATGTTCAGGGGTGTTATTGGATCTGTACTCAGAAATGACTCCTGAAAGTGTTCAGGGAATCATGTGGGATTCCAGGGATTGAACCCATGTTGGCCACATGCAAGTAAATGCTCTATCTCTCATGCTAGAATGAAATAGTTCTAATTGCAGCATCCAAGCCTTTACCTAGAAGCTTTAAGTTCTCCACACCATAGGGGATCTTTTGAATCTCATCTGGGGCCTTCAGGAGCCTCTTGAGACTTCTCAGGGCCTTTTATGGCTAAGTTGGGGGCTCACTATGCCACACACTTAGCAGGGTCTCTCCCTGGGACTGAGATGGCAAGTTCTAAGTGCAACTTTCCAGGTCCTTCTTAGACACTTTGAATTCACAAGACTGTGGTGTAGGGCTTTTGGTCACCTAGCTGAGGTCTTCCAAGATCTAGTTTGAACCACCCAGGACAAGCTGGGGCCTACCTAGCTAGCTGCCATATGCATCCCTGGGACCTAATATGGGGCAGTTGTGAGTATTTTTTTTTAATTGAGTCATTGTGAGATACAGTTACAAAGCTGTTCATGATTAAGTTTCATCATACAATGATTCAACACCCATCCCTCCACCAGTGTACATTTAAATTAAACTATAAAAAAAAATGGCCACAGATATAGTACAATGGGTAAGGCTGCAGACCACAGTTCGATCCCTGGCACCTTATATGGTCACCTTAGCACCATCAGGAGAGTGATCCCGGAGCACATAGGCCAGAGTAAACTCTGAGCACAGCCAGGTGTGGCCCCCAAACCCAAAGAAACAAAAGTATATTAGACCCAGACTGAGCGAGTAGAGTTCTTGTCTTTCTTGTGGCTGATCTGAGTTCCATCCCCAGCACCCCATGTGGTCCCTAGAACCTTGCCAGGAGTGATTCCTGAGCACAGAAACAGGAGTATGCCACAATAGCACATGCAGAGAGTGAAAAGTCTTGTTGTTCAACTTGTTTGTTCTCTCACGATTCTGAACAAGATGATTCTGCTCCCTAGTCCAATTTTACCTCTCAGATTCTAGACTAGTGCTCTTTTTGGTTTTATGTTGCTGCTCCTCTCTTCTTTTATTTTTTAAATAAGATTATAATCTGCTGGGAAAGGCAAACGAATAAATAAGAGTCCAGTTCCTTGAACTAAAAGCATCTAGGAAGAAGGTGGAAAACTGTACTTAAAACTAGCCATCTCAAATCCTTAGTGTAGACCATGGGAAGCTCCTGGATGTCCAGATAGGCCCCAGCTTGACCCTAGGTGGTCAGAAAAGGCATTGATAGGCCCTGGAAGACAAATAGCTACACCTCAGCAGGCCCCTAAGTTGATCATGCAAATTCAAAGCATCAAGGAAGTATCCTGGCAGCTACACTTAGAACTTTCCATCTCACTTAGAAGTCAGGACCCTGTGAACCACATGGGCAAGGCCATACTTCGGTCCTGGAAAGACCCCAGAGGCCCTAAAATGCTACAGTCAGGGCTCCAAATATCCCACGTCCTCTCATGGACAGAATAGTTAAATAGGCTCTGTCAGGTCAATGAGAAGCAAATGAAGTTGACTTGACCTTCAGGGAAAACTTTTAAAATGGAGGAGGTTCTGTTAGCAGGGCTTTGTACAGAATAGAAATTCAGCCTGAAATTAAAACACAGGGCTGAAGGATCAATAGTCATGTGACTCTGAATGACTTAGACTCTGAATGACAATCCCACTAAGGCTAGGGGAGCAGAAAACATAAAGAACCTAAATTTCAGATGATATAATGGAGTCAAATAGCTTTCCTATAGGAAGAAAATGAAATTCTCTCTGAATTTTCTTTCTTTTTCCTCCAAAGGCATTGTGAGCTTGATTTTGAATGTCCATGCTTGTGGCTAAATGCATATTATTTTTTTCTTACCTTTCCTCCTTAAATCTTTCCTAAGCTTTGTTAATGTTACTTATTATTTTTTATTTCATAATAAAAATTTTGCATTCCTGAATTTTTGCGATTTGAATAATGTTATGCTTCTATACAACTCTCTTTTTCAGTCTGTTCTTTGAGCCACTTGTTTAAAAGTCCATTGATATTGGTTCCTCTTTTAGAGCCTACCTTTTTGAAAGGTATCTGAATGCACAGCCAGCAAAAAAATAATTCAGAATCAACCATTCTAGTGAATCTGAGGTGTTTCTGGCAGTTTTTCTCTATATTGCATTTTGGGGGCAAAAAGGGTCAGTAGGAAAAGATTGAGAGGTCCTGTTTTCACTTACTGGTTGTTCTTTTTCTCCTCTAATTCTGAGCTTTAAATTTTTAAATAAGCCAAAATACTATAATGATATATTTTTCTTCTATTAGTGGACATTGAACTCACACATCATTTGCCCACACCAGTTTGAACTTTTCATCCAATTTTGTTGAAAATATTGTTCACAGATATTTTCCTTTCCTATTTGAGTGCCTTATCTGTTTTAATGAAAGTATTTGAGCAGACTAAAATGTGATCATGTCTCTCAAGCTTGTCTCCCTGGAAGTTTAATTTAGATTATCTGATAGTACTCCATCCCACATCTGTATGTAGTCTAACCCCCTTTAGGAATCTCTTCAAGATAAGCAGCCTTAGATGACAAAAGAAAAGCCCAGAGAGGTTAAATAATTTGCCCAGCCACCAAGAGAGAGATTGATATAGCCCACGATTGAAGTGCTTCTGTTTAACTTAGTCCCAGGTGCTGTGTAAATGCTTCAAAAACAAGCCTGAAAGCCTTGTCTCACAGTTGTGCTCTTGCAAAAGAACTTCTCTGTGCTCTCCTTGAAAGGCCTGACTTTTGACTCAGATGCAGGGCTCACTTATTCTAATATATGGATGAATATCTTCAGGTGTAAAGAAATATGGTAAAAGTTTTAAAAGACGGTAACTGGCAGGATAGTATTGGGGTTAAAGCATCTGCCTTGCATATGGCCAGTTCTAGTTCTCTCTCCCACACTGCACATGGTCTCTTGAGCACAGAGCCAGCAGTAAACCCAGAATACATCGGTGTGAGACCCCAAACAGACAAAACAAACTAAAAACAAAAAAAAAAGAGAAAAAAATTAAAATAAAAACTAATGCCTTACAAAGGGCCAAAGCAGTAGTACAGTGAGTAGGGTGCTTGCCTTCACATAGCCAACCAAGTTTTGAACAGGCACCTGATGTGGTCCCCTAAGCCTGCCAGTAGTGAGTGATCCCTGATTGCAGAGTCAGGAGTAAGGACTGAGCAATGCTGAGTTGTGGCCTCCAAAAATAGTCTCTTCAACTAATGCATTACTTTAACATCAACAGAAAAGAAATGTTTAAAAAGGAATTTTAGGGGTTGGAGCAATAGCACAGAGAGTAGGGCGTTTGCAAGCGGCCGACCGGGGTTCAATTTCCAGCATCCCATACGGTCCCCCAAGCACACCGCCAGGAGTAATTCCTGTTTGCAGAGCCAGGAGTAAGCCCTGTGCATCACCGGGTGTGACCCAAAAAGAAAAAAAAAGAAAAGGAATTTTAGAAGTTGAGAAAAGGAGAGGACAAAAAAAAGGAATAAGTAGAAAACAATAAAGGATATGATAGATATAAACAAGTCATATCACTTTTATGTTCACTGTAATGGATTGTATTTTGTATTTTAGTGAAAAACAATGAATGTCAAACTGAACTTAAAACTAAGCTGTACACTTTACTGAGAGACACATCAATTCCCTTTGCATTTTCTTGCTCTTAGAATGAATACAACCCACCCACATTTCATCAGAAAAAAATCAGCATTTAAATTTTATTGGAATATGTAGAACACAGCAAGCTTTTTTCAGTAAATTTGAATATGTTAAAAGAGGGCAAATGCTCTGGATTTTCATGGAAAACAATAATAACCCTCTAAACTTTTTAATTTCTGTTAAGAAATAGAAATGCCTTATAACTATGAATGTATTTAATTAGACCATTAACATTAGAGGGTAAATAATTTTATTTGGCGACAATTGATGCAGTAAAATGAAATCATTATTATGATTAATAGTAACCTGGACAAGCAATTAAGGAAATGAGAAGGATTATATTTTTTCTTCTTTTCCAATAAAAGAGCATGTAATATGAGTGACAACTTAAAAGTCCTTTTTGGAAAGAACATTAGACTCAGAGTTAAGAGATATAAGAATCAAATGGGATGTAACTTGGCTGTTTAATAGAATATGAAGAAATGATCTTACTACATTATTATTAACAGACCAATGCATCTTTAAGATGCAATTGAGAAACTCATATAAGTTTTGATTTCTGTTACACAGCAAAGACGGTTTAGTGACGTCCACAGGCAAATTTCTTTATTTTTAACTATAATCTTTGTTTTCAGTTCCTAAATATTTAAGACTTTGATTCAAAATCAAAATTTATTTCCATTTTCCTCTGACCAGAGTCTTCCAATCCCAAGATGACAGCTGACCTTATCAGTAGCTATTGTCATGGGTTGAGCCTGACATATATCAACAGGGCCAAACATTTAAAAGTTAATAGATATTTATAAATTTCTCATTAGCAAGAGGTGGATTTCAAAGTCTTCCTTCATAATCCTTAAATTGTTATTCTGTTCTACTAAGAAATGTTGTAAATACAAATATTAAATATTATAGGTGAAAAATCTTAACTGTATAGCATTGTTTTGTTTTGCTTAGTTTTGGTCATGTTGCATTTGTGTTGTCTTATGTCACCTGTATTTAGTTGGAAGATATCCTGGGAACTGTCTCATAATCAGTCAATCGTTTTGTTCCATGCCTCTTCAGATGGCCTAGAGACATAATATTGTTCTTGCTTCGGTTTTCTTTCTCCTTTCTTACCTCCTTGAAACCTTTCTCTTTTTTCCCCACTTTCTCTCTCCTCTATCATCTTACCTCCCTCTTCTCTTCCCCTCTTACCTCTCTCATCCTTCTCCAGCCCCTTTTCTTCACTCTTCTCCCCTTCCTCCTCTATGGATATTTCATTTTCTCTAAGATTGCAGCTTTAATACAAACAATGGCTTTTAAAACATTCCTTTTTTTCTTTTAGTGAGAAAAAATGTTGATTCTTTTATGATATAAATTTTCAGGAAAAGTAATTATACTAAAACTTTTTAATGAGTGTGTTTCAATATCTTCCTTTTTGAAAGGAGAAAAGCTCTCATATGATGCTCGCTCGTGTTTTGACAGCTAATGAGGCAGTATTATTGTGATTCTGAGACTTTTTCCATGTCATTGGGGCTGTTCTAGAGTTCTGATTTCTATTTTTTAAGGCTCCCTTTGTCAAAAGGGTACAACTTGTTTTTGTATGATATAACCCCATTATCCATCCAAAGAAATAACTAGATGTTGCCAAATTTATCTTTCTAGACAAGTTGTTAGATCCTTTTAGTCCATTTAGAAACTATTAAATGATAAGAATGTCTGGTTGTGAATCAGATCTGCACTAAAGTGAAACTTAAAAGACTAGGGATCACCGAAAGTAGAAGTGGACACAAGGCTTACTAATTTAATTTAAATAAGATATTATATACAAAGTGGTTAGCAAGTACTTTGGCACTACTGGAAGCAGCAGACACTTGTTTAGTCTTTGCAAGAAAGATGTTTGCTTCTCTCACTGCTTGATAATAAAATGGTCATATGTTATACTTATTGATCTGCTTTAATCTATTTCTAATGGTTGATGAATACTGCTGCTATGGTCACCTCGGTTACACCAAAAGGGTTACACGCACAGGAAAGTCACCACTCATTTTAGCCAGTGCTCCACCAACCCACTGCTTGACATGACGGGGATAGGACAGAAATAGAAGAGGGTATTTTATGGCACTTTTGGAACTTTTGGCATTTTTGTGCTCAGCTCTGTTATTAATCACCAATGTGCTGTGGAGGTGGTTCTGCAAATTTGACAAGGTAATCTAAAAATCACACTTTTCTTTAGAATTGCAAATGTCTGTTATGGAAATAGACTTACATGATATGAATCATGTATTCTCATTTGTTTAGGTAATTTTTGATTTAGGCATCTTGTACTGTCTTTTAGATTTGAGTTACCAAGTTGAACAATTTTTTTTTCATAGAAGTATTATATGACATGCACTGCACTGTAGCACTGTCGTCTCATTGTTCATTGATTTGCTCGAGCGGGCACCAGTAACATCTCCATTGTGAGACTTGTTTCTGTTTTTGGCATATCGAATATGCCATGGGTAGCTTGTCAGGCTCTGCCGTGTGGGCGGGCGGGATACTCTCGGTATCTTGCCAGGTTCTCCGAGAGGGATGAGGAATCGAACCTGGGTTGGCCATGTGCAAGGCAAATGCTGTACCTGCTGTGCTATCACTCCAGGCCATTATATGACTTAAGCACATCAATTATGATATTGAACATACTTATGCCTATTCTTGACTTAAAGCTCATTCTAACCATCAAAAGATATTTTTGTGGCATATCTATTTTGTGGCATAAAGAAACATTAACTATCTTTTTGTCTTGAGAAGAGTCAACCTGAAATGACTGCATACACATTTTCACTAAGGATTTTTTAATTGTCTTTTTCTGTGGATTACATGGCAAGTGAAATGGGTCTTATTTTTCAGTTATATTGCGCAACTCTGCTCATCTATTTAAGAACTTAAAATTGCCTTGCTAATGCATTTTCAAGACATTTTTAAATTAGCTTTGTTTCTGACAAAATAAACACTATCAATAATAATACCAGGCTACTTCACATATTGTTATTTTTATTAATTTTATTACCTCTTCATATTGCAGGGTTAATTAACTAATTAACTTGCCTTGACATTTTAACTCAGTCCTTTCAGTAGCTAATATTAAACATATAAGCTATTTCACTATTTTAATATTTTCTTAAATAATTCTGTTTTAAACAGTGCTAAAGCCCTGCTGGTTCTTTACTTTATGCTAGTTGATATTTAAATAATTTAGAGCTCCGTGAAATTTTTCTTTGCCTCTGGATCTACTAGTATTGCATGTGACTATAGGATGTATATTTGTCAATTCGGTTTCATGACTTTCTTTTGTGGATTTTTGATTGGAGATAATTCAATGAGTTTGAGTAGCTACATTTGGGATCAGTAATACTTAAGCTACATTATGCTGCTTTAAAAGATAGCCTTATGCTTTTTTATGTTTTCAATGGTGTGTTCTGAAAGAAACTTTAAGGGCTTTCAAACTCACATATCAACCTGTCCTCTTCCCTTACACTGTGATTTTGCTTTTGCCTAAAACACTCACAGGAAGAGTAATTGAGAAAGTTTGTAAGTTTGTAGTATAATACTTCTTTATCTTCTATTTTATTTTTCTTTTGTATGAAAAGATGTGTTCGCTACAATTTGGTTCAGTTAAGAAACTTGATGCCCACCAGTCTTAGTAGTAAGTACTCATCCTTATAATTTTATGTTATAAACCTTCATGGACAATGAACAGAGCTAACTCAGAGCTACTTTCAAAGATTTAGTACAGTGTCTATCAAACAAAATGTCAAATAAGCATTTTTCAGTGTTTGGGACTATTGTTATGTATATGTCTGTGCAAGTCCTTCTTAGGGCAGCGGCCAGTTAGTAATAAGCATTGGTCATAAAATTGTCTCTATTAAGCGATTTGTGAGGCCAAAGACAGAAAGTCTCATAAATAGATTGGCATCAGGCCACATATTAAGCACTGAATTAGTGTGCATTGAATTCATAAATGCCACCACTTAAGATTTTGTTAGACTTAGGATTTTGCTAATGTAAATTCCAAATACTGTGGACTTGCATTTTGATAGTTATCCAGAACTCAATCATTTTTTGCTGCAGATTCATTACTTAGCATATTCACAACTTTAATTTCTGCTGAAAAGTAAAGAAGTAATGATAGAATGATAGTGAAAGTAATATTTTGACCTGCTTTTCTTTGATGATTGATAAATTAACTTGCTTTTCAATAGACTTTGTAGTTGTGCTCTTCTAAATTTATACATTGAAATCCTCATCCAAATGCTACCATAACAGATGACAGAGCCTGTGGGAAGTAAGCAGGTCTTGAAGGCGATCCCTTTAGATGAGAATAATGCCCTTATAAGAAGAGACATGTGAGAGTTGGCATCATCATTTCTGCTTTTCAACTTGTAAAAAGACAAATAAGGAGATGCAATCTCCCTAGAAGCCTAAGTTGAAGGTAGTTATAGATCTTCCAAGCCTCTAGAATTGTGTGTATGTTTGTGTCAGTTAAGCCACTAGCTATATAATATACAGTTATAGCAGTCCTAACCGACTGAGAGTCCTCCACCCCTCAGCAAATTTTCCTCTGCTCCTTCATGCCATGTGGTTTTGAGGAAGGCAGGAGTCCCCTTGTTTCAGGTATCCTGATTGAAATCAAGATAAATGTCTGGTTTTGGTTTTGCTACAAAATGCTCAGCTGAAACAACATAAATGGAGGGCTTTTATATATTACCTGGATAAGAAAACATATAACTTATCCATTTTGGTGCATTAGGAGAGCAAAAATGCTAGAAGAGATTTCTTACTAATTTTTAAAATAGTGCCCATGCTGTTTTCCATAAAGATTGTATCAGGGAACATTCACACACACAGTAAAGAGGTTCTATATCATCACATCCCTGCCATCATTGGTTGTTCCTAGTTTCTTTGATAGATACCATTCTCACCTGTATGAGATGACATCTCATTGTTGTTTTGACTTGCATTTCCCTGAAAACAAGTGTCAATCAACAATTTTTCATGTGTCTCTGGTAAACCATATGTTGTCTTCTTCTTCATCTCTTCTCTCAAATTTTTGATAAGGTTATTAGTTTTTGCTATTGTTGAGATTGTGATAAATATAGAGGGATATAGTATACATAGTGATATGACATACATATATTTATGTTATGTTTTATGATACATTAATACTACATCTAGTCTATCCCAAAACATACAAAAAAACTCAAAGGAATATGTGCACACCAATGTTCATTGCAGTATTTAGTACAATAGTCAGGACTTGGAAACATTATGAATGTCCAACAACAGATCAGTGGGTAAAGAAATTGTGGCATATAAGCAAAATAAAATACTATGCAGTTATTTGAAAATATAAAACCTTGCAATTTTGTGCAAGTTGAATGGATCTAGAAAGAATCATGTGAAATAAGTTAGAGGGAGAAAAAAAAGCAAGCATTGATTGATCTTACACATCTTTGGTAAATAAAGAAGGAAAAGAAGGGAAAAGGTACTAGACAATAACCAATGAGCACAAACCCATGACATTTGATTGCAGAGCAGAGAGTTCCAGGGAGTAAAAGAAGTGTGAAGGAGAAAAATAATGGGGACTTAGGGGTTAATAGAGACAGATGTTGAGAGTCTGGGGCACTTGATAGAGGTGATTATATGGTAACTTTGTTTATAAAAACCATTAAACTAGAAAGGTAATATAGCAGGTTGGACAATTTCTTTGCATGTGACTGACCCAACTTCAACCCCCAACATCTCATATGGTCTCTCAAGGTCCACCAGGAATGATCACTGAGTGTAGAGACTCCAAGAAGCCCTGAGTAAAGCTTATTGAGGCTCAAAAGAAAAAAACCATGGAAATTAACTCTATAATAACCATTAAACCTAAACTGTAATGAAATAAAAGACAATGGTAGTTTGTGCTGCTACTCTACCTTTATATCCTGATATGATAGGGTACTTTATAAGCCAAATGTTGCATAATTTCTCATGTCTGTGGTCCTTTGTGGTATATTTTTGGGACCCAGAGAAAAATTCCACCTTGTGTTTAAGAAGCAATTTTTATATCCTTCTTCCTTACACACGATGTTACAAGCTTTCAAACCAAACTGTCACAGTCTTGATTTTCTCAGAAAGACAAATAGAAATGATAAGGCATCTAACCTACTGGGCCAGAGTCAAATAATAGAGGAGAGTCATGTCTAAACAAACTGCATAAATAATAAAATAAATATTTTTTATTGAACTAGCACTAAACTTTCCATATGGGTCCTACTTACAGGACTACAGTGAAAAAATTCTATAGTAAATTCAAACCCTTTGTTTAACCCAGGTTCAATCCCTGGTACCACATATCATTCCTCAGATCCACCATAAGTGATCCCTTAGTTCAGAGTGAAAAGTAAGCCCTCAGCACTGGTAGGTATGGTCCAAGGATTTATAAAAGAAAAAGAAATGTGTTGTGAGGCTGTATTTACAAGTGAAACCAAAATCATTAGCTTTTCAAAGAATAATGATGATAACAAACAAATATAGGTGAAAATTTAAAACTTTACATTATTATGAAGTTAAAAATAAATCTCCAAACATAATCATAACATTTTAATATTTTAGTATGCCAGTTTAAATAAGTGCAGAAAATTATACATTTATCAAGGTATTTGAGCTGGTCTGACTTTCATTTCCTTTCATCTCTCTTCTCTGAATTCTGGAATTCTCATATGAATTCCAGAATCCATTTAATTGTTATCAAGACCACTGGAGAGAGGTTTGTTCATTGTATAAGTTAAACTCATAGTGTGAGGTTTGGATATGGCTATCTTGACCAGATAAAGTTTACCTTTGACATGCCTCACTTTCTGTTCTCACTACAATTTCAGGCATGATTCTTTAGAAGAATCTTGTCAGGTGCACTAAAGCATATATATTGGCATCCAACTAAGTGCTTCCTGGATGGACAGGTTCTGGGCTCTGTGAAAATAGAGGTAATAATGTTGAAACGGATCCATAAAACATAATTTATCAAATTGTAAGTCAAAATAGTCACTTGAAGACAACAACGATCCCTCCTTAAAGAGTGATGAATCATAGTTCAGTGTCAACAGAGATATTTTTCAAGAGGTCTGTTTCCCAAGTCAGCTATTTGACATTTTAAAACTTTGACAGACAAGGAAGAATCATCTTTGAAAGGAGTTAAATTTAAACAATTCTCCTGACAGGCCACTATAGATGCTGAATGCATTGCGCTAATCGTTTTCTTGCAGGGTACAGGATGTCTTTATCATACTCAGGAGTCTACAGCTTGCATTGCATTCATATAATTTTCTAGGATTGAGCTGGGAAAATAGGATTAAGCTGGGCAAGGGCAAAATACAGAAGTAGACCTGCATACCTGTACCTTTCGGAAAACTCTTTTTATGACTCTGGTTTAGTTATGGTAGAAATTGCTGAACACAGAAATCTCTTGGGAAATTGCATTAATCCTTGCATCTTGATGTCAGAATATATTCCTTGATTTATTCACCTACCCCTCGTACAATAACTAAACTTTTGAAAAATAATACTTAATGAAAAAGAATACTTAATGGAAAGGTTTGTGTTGTTGGGGAGGAGACACAGGGTGGTGCTTAGGGCTTAGTCCTGGCTATGTGCAGAGTGACTCCTGGAAAAGTTCAGGGGAACATATGAGGTCCCAGAGACCAAACCTAAGTCAGCAGTGTGAAAAGTGACACTCTACCTATTGTCCTATCTCTCTACTACCTGGAATTTATTATTATTTATTTTTATTTCTATTTTTGTTTTGGGGTCCCATCTGGTGGTTCTCAGCTCTCTCTTGGCTCTGCACTCAGGAAACACTTCTGGCAGTGCTCAGGAGATCACATCGGGTGCATATCAGGGAATGAACCTCCATCAGCTGTGTGCAAAGTAAGTGCCCTACTTACTGCTCTAGCCCACTGGAAGACTGTTGTTTAACGAGTTTCTTGTGCTGTGCTGTAGAATCAAATGTCACATGAGTGTCAAAAGTCAAAAGGCAGGAAAACATTGCAAGGATCAAGGTTGGCTGAGAACAGACAACATATACAGCGGACCAGAGTGATAAAGGGTTGAGATAACATACACAAGAGCCCACCCCTTACAGTATATTGGACCTTCATGGATGACAGATTTATTTTGCAGCAAGGTGAGCAGTGTGACTTCATCGCCCATATTTTGTGTTACAGTTGACTGACCATTTCCCATGAGAGTCTGAAATATAGAGAGTTGTGGGTCAGCCTGATGATCACTGAATCATGAAGAGCTCAGCAGTCCCAAGAAAATTTTAGATTTGTTTGAAACAGGGAGAATAGGAATATGCAAGCTGTATTTTGTGTCTTCATGCAATGTATTTAGTGAGCTTACAGCATATCGTGAACAATGTACATGATTCTTAGGAATACATTGTGAGGACTTTGGCTGACCCTATTCGTTTCCCTGATGATTATTAATCAAGCTCATTATTCTTATAATTTCATGCTACTTTTCCTCTAAATTCTAAGATACTAAAAATAGAAAAAAACCGTAGGCAGATCAGAAACTTGAAACCCCAAACATTGACCTTTGGCAGTACGGACCAACTCTTAAATTCTGTAATTAAGATTTACTTGTGTACTCAAAATGAAGCTACTTTGTTTATAATAGCTTTTGATAATAAAGAATATATAGAGATGATAGTGAAATCAAATATAAAAATATGTGCACTGTGTTCCCTTTTAACAAGACAAACTCTCAAGAATTAAGGAAGCAAAATTATACTGGCTAGGAGTTTGATATTTGGACGATGTGACAACCCCTCATGGCAGACACGTTTTTGTTTATTAGCTTCATTTTTTAATTAAAAAATGTAATTCACAGAGATTCAGGAGTTGCATAGATCTCAAAGCTCATCTATGGTACATCTACACAATGGTCAGACACTTTAGACTTTGATCATTTCAAGACAGAGCCTTACAAATGCTTTGTACATGTAAGGACTCAGGATTTTTGGCTCGATAGAACTACTCAGTAAAGACTGTGCAATAGACTCTTAAAAATGCCCCAGTGACATTTCTCTGCCAATTTTCTATGCATACAATGCATGAAAATACATGTTCATGTGTGTGTCATAAATGCCTGGTGTTCACCCTCATGAATATACCTTTTTTTCTGAAAAACTCAACTTTGTATATATTTGTTGTGGAATGACTTAGGTAAAGGGGGAGAAGACAAGAAAGGGATCTACTGTTTCCCTCTCTACCCAAATGGGTTACCCAGGGAAGTGCCTGGGGAAGTTCTGGACAGATAAGAGTTGATTACAGACATCTCCACGGCACAGACGTTATATCTTACCAGCTCCAAGAGGTGGTCACTAAACTCAGGCCATCAAACACCTGACTCCCACATGTTCTTACCAGCATAGGAAATGATCTCTGCCATGTGATTTCTTGGGGAGCAGTGAAGCCCAGGATGGAATGAGGAATTTATCTTTGCAAGAAACGTAGTACTCAACTCTGTCCAGGCTTTCGATGTTGTTGCTTTCTCTCACAGAAAGGAATTTCAAGAGATAAATAGTTTTGTTTCAAGATTATAAGTGAGGGCAGAGAGAGGTGAGGGGGGAAAGTAATGCATGCAAGAGAGAAGACTGGCTTCTCCAGAGGAAATTTCTGAGTTCACATCTCAAGTGGAGACGCACGTCACTCCTTCAGAACAGGAAAGTGCCCACTTGCCTCTGCAGAGGTTGTTCAGTAAGGTTTCTCCCATAACCTCACACGGGCCTTTCTATGTAGATAAGTTTATTGCTACAGCATTGTCAAGCGAAAGTCCTTGGACATTTGACAGTCCAACTTCATGTCTCTGTCACTAACCTTTGTTTCTGCAGGAGCTTCTGTCTAGAAGTGGAGTCCAGATTTCTCTGGGCTCATGCTGGCTAACACCAGTTAGAGTCTTATTAGATGGTTGTTCCTTTGTCTTTAAAGTGGATCCATCTCTAATAATTTTTGACTGCCTTAGGGCTAGTAACAGAGTAACTTCTTTATTACTTCTTGAGAACTCATTGTTCGGGTGGGAGGGTCCCTGGACAACTATCTGCTTACTTCATACTGTTATGTCACCCTCGCTTCACTTAGCATAGAATCAACCAACCACTTACCCTTTCAGAAGCTGTAGTTCCAGCCCGTGTTGGCCAGACTAGCCTCCCAAATGATAAACTGTCTTATCACCAGTAAACCTTCTTATCTATTCAGCTATCCCTGTGAGTTTTGGAAAATAACTATCATCTCTTTCACAGTCTCACTGGGAAAATCACTTGTACTTTTAAGGACTTTAAATTAATATAGTATGTTGAGCTAACTATGTAGTATCTCACTGTTTTGTGTTAGAATAAGCTATGTTTGTTTTATTCTATTCCTGATGGAATACTATGCATAACCAACAGAATTCCAGCACTATTTCTAAGTTAATATTTTACTAAGAATGATTTCAATTAAATACAAAACTAGAAAGAATTATGGTGAATTTTTGATTAGCCCCTATCATGCTATTATTAACTCACTGAAATGCTTCTTTAATCTATATCTACATCTACTCTTTGAAATAGAAAAAAGCTCATAGAATGTTCATTTTCAGCAATAAAAAAAGTATCAAATGATGCCTTTTCAGCAGGCCTGATGTTGGAAAAAATTTCCAAACAATAATAGTGAGTTCTCTATTGAAATATTGAATGTATTCAAAGTATAGAGAAAATAAAATGAAGATCATTAGCTACTTAGGTGGGGGCGGGATGGGAGTAGGGTATATTGGGGTTCTTGGTGGTAGAACATGTGCACTGGTGAAGGGATGGGGGTTCAATCATTATATGACTGAGACATAAACCTGAAAGCTTTTTATTTATTTTCACGGTGATTCAGTATAATAAAATAAAATAAAAAAAAAAAACAACTGTTGATCTTTACCAAGGTAAATAGAGACAAGGACAAGAAGAGTAGTCCACAGTTGGAAGCCTGCTTTATGAGCTGGTGGAGAAGGCAGCTGGGATAGAGAAGGGATCAGTATGTCAATGATAGTTATAGAGATTGCTCATGATGGGAGATGTGCTAAAGTAGACTAAGGACCAAACATGATGGCCTCTCAGTATCTGTATTACCAACCATAATGCTCAAAAGTAGAGAGAGAGTAAGAGGAAAATTGTCTGCCATTGAGGCAGGGGGAGGATACGATGAGGGGGAGGGATAGTGGGGACATTGGTGGTGGAAAATTTGCACTGGTGGAGGGATGGGTGTTTGATCATTGTATGACTAAAACTCAAACAGGAAAGCTTTGTAAGTATAGCTCACGATGATTCAATAAGAAAAACAAAGAAAAAGAAAAAAATGGCTTTAGATAAAATCAGCAAGAGGGAATGTTGTTGCCTGAAGTCACTCCTGTTACTAGGATTTTGAGAACTGCAACTTCAAAGACGCATCTGAGCAAAAGAACACAACGTGTTTACTGTTGGAAAAGGGAACTTTATTTAGAGCTTTATTTTCAGGGATTTCCAACTAAATGTGGTGAGTTTTTAGGAAAGAACTGGAAAAACGTAAAGATTTGCGAACTGAATTTGTGATCCTGAAACGACAGTTATGAAAGCCACTAGAAGCTCTTTTTATATTCTTGGAAGAGTAGGAAGCCACACATACACAGGCACGCATACACATATACATGCACACACAGAGTGGATCCTAACAATTAGGAACCTACACACACACACACACACACACACAGAGGCACATAACCAGTGGATCCTAGCAATTAGGAAACTACACAGACACACACACACAACACACACACACACACACACACAACACTGGATTCCAGAAAGTCCACAGGGAAGTAAAAACCAAGACATACTTAATAACTGGGTAAGCAGTTTAATGTACTCATAAGACCACACAGATTGAACTACAGGGGTTGCAAGACATATGGTACAAGGAGGATGGACAGAAGGGTGAAAGAAATGTAGATTAGACAAAGGTTGACATAAGGATAGTGGTAAAGGGTCATGGTCACTTTGATGGTGGTATGCAACAGCTTCGTATCTCAATACTTCAAACTTAAATACTATTATAACATAGTACCTAAAGAATAATACATTTTTTTTCTTTTTGGGTCACACCTGGCGATGCACAGGGGCTACTCCTGGTTCATGCACCCAGGTACTACTCCTGGAGGTGCTTGGGGAACCATTATGTTATGCTGGGAATCGAACCCGGGTTGGCAGTGTGCAAGGCAAACACCCTATCCACTGTGCTATCGCTCCAGCCCCAGGATAATGCAATTTTTACATTAAAAAGACACCAGCACGGATATGTCTTTCCAGATTGCTACAGTATAAATATGTTAAATAACTATTTAGATTTTTGATGGAGCTCCCAAATATCACTCCAGGCTACTCCAGGCAATACTCAGCCATCAAGCCTGCAGTTTAGGGCTAGGTCTGAGGTTGCAGTTCTGCTTCAGTCCTGCAGGGCCTGAGGCCAGCAGGAACAGCCTGAAGTGCCCAGGAAGCCACATGGAGCTTGTGAATGAAAAGGTTTCAGGGCAAGTCTAGCCCTTGAACTATCTCCCAAGTTCCAGTAAGTATTTAGGTTTAAGGAGTTAACAACAAAAACAAAAATAAGGAACACAAAATTAACTTTTTATTTCCTTTAGACTGAGTAGTCAAGTTGGGTGGCCAACTTGAATCTCATTGTTGGATTACAATATGTTTATAGGTTGCTGGGACTGTGACTTGATAAGAACCACAGATTTGCAAACTATTATTTAATGAGCTCATATTCAACAACCTAAGTTTCACATAGATTTTCTTTCTAGACATTAGGCCAAGCAAAGTTAATGCTTCGGGCATGAAAGAATGCTGGAATTGCAGGTACTACAGAAAACTGCATACTATTGATGTACATTATTCAAAGGTGATTTAATTTCTCTGCCATCCAAAAATGGCTTCCATTCCTGAATTATAACAACTTTTTATTTTTTTTACCATTTGTATTGAGGTTCCATGATTTATGGATAGTTAATTATACTTTTCATGCATCTGCCAATCCAACATCACATACCACCACACCCATCACCAGAGAGTGTGTTTGCCTCCACAAGTGTCCCAAAGGCCCCCCCACTTTCTATCCCAGACAACTCAATTCTGTAGAAAAAGCCTCCAGTTTTGATGCTTTCAGCCATTGTTGGTTCCTTACTATGTTTCTTTATATCCCTCAAATGAGACCTATTTTTATATTGAGGAGGTGGCGACACCTACACACATACAGATGAACAAAGCTAGAATCCTGAAACTCCACAAAATTATAAAGCAGTAAGAAGTTGACAAAAATGTTATTCAAAATTGAATATATTTATTTTTACAGGCATATATTTTTAAAATATAATAGTATAAATAATTCTTTGCCAATTCTTTAAAATTTACATGCAAGGGACAAATTCTAGAAAGATACAATTTAGTAAGAGTAAGCGAATTTAAAAAAAAAACTAAAGGAAAATCTAAATAGGCTCACACAAGTATAAAAGTGTGTTTCATCTTAGACAAGGAATATTGGCTTTATGTTAGAAAATATATGAAACCTAAAATAGTAAGGCTATTTTAGGTTTCTAGAAACTTAAACCAGTTTGAGATTGGATTCTTGGAAGGTAAGGAAAGTGAAAGCAATCTAAAGTGAGTTTTGTCACCTTATGTCACCTCATGAAAATTGTTTTGTTAACACTTCCACGTGTGGAGGAAGAAAGAAGAAACATCCTTAATTAGTTTTATATTCTTTATCTTGCATTTGCTTAATTCAGACTTGATGTTAAAATAACTTTCAAAACAGCTAAAATCGCCTTACTATATATTAAATTACAAGTGATCTCTTACTCTCTAAAGAAACAAAATTTTCAGCAATAAAACAATCCACTTATCACTTTTTTTTTTCAGAGAAAAGAAGAATCTATTGGCAAAATAGAATCTTTGTCTTAGAAAGGCCAGTGGGAAGAAGGGTCTGCAAGTTCAGAGGTGGTCTAGCAATGCTCGATAGAAATCATTAATGAATATGATCTCACATTTTTCTTAAATGATGACCTAGGAACCTATCCTATCCAACACATTCCCAATCCCCATCCTCCCCCAAAATGAAGAATGCCCAAAGATTTATTGTAAGGACCATGCAGTACACTTTTTGGGGCTGAGTGGGCCTAAGTCTCTGTCAAAATTACTCAACTGTTTTTGAACTGAAAAGTAGTAGCTACTGTCAGCATATACTAGGACTTCCAAGGACTTGTTCCAAGAAATCTCTATAGGATCAGGCAGCATGCCAGTGAGATCCATTTGTCAAGTCCTGCTCTAAAAAGAGATCATAGTGAGTGTGAGACCTAGGCTGCACGTGAAATAAAAAAGGACATTCAACAAAAAGCTCACTATTACAATCTCTATTGTAAGAGGAGAAATGGCCATTTGGAGGCTAAATATGAGGAAACATGATTGAGAGTGGTGAAAAAACTACTTACGAAGTTTCCTTCCTTGCATTCTATATGGTAAGTACAATGAAACTGCATGGGCATCTTAGAGACGGATGTAAAGATTCCTCTAGAAAATAATAACTTCTGCACACGAATATCTAAGATAAATTGTTTCAAATCCACTTCATGGTAGCCATAGAAAGAGGAACAAGACTGGGGTTCTTTTTGTGCATGATGTCTTGTGAATTAACCCCTACACTGAGATCATGTAAGCCAGCCTGGTGAATAAATTTTTCTTCTGTAGCAGGTGGTTAATTAAAGAAATGATTAATAAAGATTAATTTAAATTAATTATAATCTCAGATAAATTGCTAAATAATTAATTTTAGTTTTATTTTTTAAATTGTGTTTGTTTGGTGGCTGCAGCAGAGCTACACAGGGTTTACTCCTGGTTGGGTTTGGGGAGTCATATAAAGTGCTGGGGATTGAACCCACATAAGTGTGTGCAAGGCAAGTACCCTACCAGCGATACTATTATTCAATTCATAATTAAACTTAAAACTATACCACTTTTACTGTATAAACAAGGGCCAGAAGAACTAGTCCAATGTTGGAAGCTTGTCACAAGAAAGTAGAGAGGGGAAGTTAGGATAGGAAAGGAACCACTATGACAACAATAATTGGAAATGACCACTCTGGAAAAGAATTGAGTGCTGAGAGTAGGTAAAGGGAAAAACATGATAACCTGTAAGTACCTATATTGCAAATCATAATGCCCAATTGATAACGACAGAGAAAAAGTAAAAAACTGCCTTCTATAGAGGCAGACTGGGGCGGACAGGGGGGATGGTGGATATGGTGGTGGTGGTAAGGAAACTGGGGACATTGGTAGTGGGAAATGTACACTGGTGGAAGGATGGGTGTTGGAATTGTATCACTGAAACTTAATCACGAACAACTTTGTAACTGTGTATCTTATGGTGATTCAATTAAATAAAATAATTGCACTAAAATGAAAATAAGATGAAAATTGATTTTTCGAGACAGAAGAAAAGAAAATAAACCTTACTTTTAAGAGGCTGGAGATATGGTACAAGGGTTTAGGTGCTTGTCTTGTATGCAGCTGACCTGAGTTTGACCCCGGCGCTTCTTATGTCCACCTGAACACTGCCAGGTATGATGCCTGAACACAGAGCCAGGAGTAAGCCCTGAGTGCCCTTGGGTGTGGTCATAAGAATAAAAGATTTCCTACTATGTCTTATCATTTTCATTTTTATTTCATACATGAAAATGTCTACTATCATAAGAAACTCATACCTGTTTTACTTCTATCAGTCAGACAAAAGAGAGAAATCTAATGAATAGCAAACAAAATAGCACTTTCTGGAACATAATAAGGCTACCATGACAAAATTGAAAGAGAAACTTAAATGTCTTATTTTCTCTAAATTTTGGAGGATTGATATCAAAGATAAAGATCCTGGAAAGATTAGTTTCTCCAGAGTCCCTGGTCTTGGCTGCAGATCTATGTTCCCAAATAGCCTTTTCTCCATATTCTTCCACCTTTGTGTCTCATTCTCTTCATCCAAGAATACCAAACCTATTGGATCAAGTCCCTATTCTTTTGACCTTTTTTTAAAAATTATCTCTTTAAGTACTTCAAAATCAGATAACTGGAGGATTAAAGCTTCAACATACATGACAGAGTTGGAATATTGTATGACTGAAATTCAATCATGAACAACTTTGTAACTGTGTATTTCATGGTGATTAAATTAAAGAAAGAAATTTCACAACTTCTGTTGTAACTCAGGTTCCTTGAGAAAAATTAAATTAAAAAGAAAAAAGTTTCAGCATTCTTAATTTTGAAGAATACAAACAAGTCCTTAACTGCATAAATAACATGTAGAATGGAAAATGCTTGTGTAACCAAAGTTTTACTTATTTAACCCAAAGTCTGGCATCATTTCAATGGTAGTTTGGATTGGAGAGAGTAAGCAATAAATATTTATCCATGAATTACCACCAACAACTAGCTTTGCTAATAAATTTATGTTGAACTTTAAAATTATCTGTTCTAATGAAGTACTTTTTGTCATAATATAACATATCAGTTTCGGTAGTGTCTCCAAAAGAGCCAACATCATAGAAATCCAGAGGTGGTAAACTATTTTTCATTAATAATATAAGTTAGAAAATGTAAAATAGGTTAATTTTAGAATGCTATAAAATAAGAAAATTTTATGATTAAGTTTTGGATGTGCTATCTCTGTACAAATTTATACAATCTTCTAGGAACACTCATTCATACTAGACAAGTTGGTTACCAGTTTCTGCTTGATTATCTTCAATTACAGACCACTGATTCTTCTGCCTTGGTACTAGGAATGGCATTTTTCTGCAACACAAAGCGAAAAATTGGCATTCTGTGCTGATGTATAGATTGGGTAAGACAACATAGCATGCAGTAGTTCTAAGAAACAAAGAGCATTATTTATCATGCTCTATGATGAAGTCAAACTTTGCATAGTTCCTGCAAATCAAAGATATAGAACCTTACTTGTATGAAATCTTTAGAAGACTTCATAGATATCTGACTTTTGCTTAGCTACATACTTATTCATTTAAGATATTAAGAAAAAAATGTGGCTTGATTAAGACTGTGATGAAGTGAGAAAAAATTTTAAATATTTCAGAAATCTACTTAGATTTGAACTTTCTTTTAAATTTAAAATTAGAATTATAAACCAAAGTCAGAAAGTATGTTTATTATCTTCTCTCACACAAATTGTTCTGAAATGCCCATCGTGTGTGTGTGTGTGTGTGTGTGTGTGCGTGTGTGTGTGTGTGTGTGTGTGTGTGTTAGACCCACATCTGACAATGCTCAGGATTTGCTCCAGGTTCTATACCCAGGTATCACTCCTAGTGGTTCTTGAGGGCCAAATGCAGTGTAAGGGAGTGAACCAGTGTTAGCTGAATGCAAGGGCCTTAACCCCAAACTATGTCTTTGGCCCAAAAATATTTACCATTTGTATGAATATCAATGTACATAATTATTTCAGGTTTGAAGAAATAATTAATGTTTTATTTGGTACTTTTTTGAAAACAAGCTTTCTGATACTTGTACCTAACCTATGCTATGTTATTTTTAGAGAAATTACAATTTCCAATTTGGAAACCAAATTCAGTGAACTCTTTAATTCCTCACTCACCTGTGTATATGTTAACCTCTAATGCATACTATTTTTCAGAACTCACTTTGCCTCTTCACATTTATATACTTGCTTGGCTTACATTTATTCAAATACTGCCCAACATTTTTGCAAATGTTATCGTTTTAGTGATTATCACTACTAATAAAATTTTTTTTAAGTCCCAGCTTCCCACAGAAACACATCCAAATCAACTCTCATTAGTGATCATAAAGTTAATATAAGAAAGCTTCCCCCCTGTCTTCCTAACCTTCGGGAGAAACAGACATTCCACCCACATTATCAGCACTATCATATTTCTGCCTGTCCAATTATGCTAAAATGATCTCTGATTTGTTGCAGATACATTCTCATAAACTCTGTTTAGATTGGTCTCATCCATCTTCCAAATATAATGAAAATCAAAGTGTACTCTTTAATTAAGATAATCTTTGGTGCTGTGTGAGAACATTTTACACTAATTGACAGCCATACCACAGTTGCCCCATTGTTTGTTGTATGACATTCTGTCAAGTTCATGAAAACAATACATTCACATACTCTGAATCATTTTGGACATTATTTTTTTTTCTGCCTACAGAATTGTTCAAATCAATCTCTGAGCTCATAAATAAAAACATCTCTCTTACCTTTCTGATTTCCAACAACTGAAAAAAAATATGCTATTCTTCACAAATGAAATAGACTCATCATTCTCTTTTAAAAGTAAACACTATTTCCCAACAAATAAATATTTTCACATCTGAATTTCAGTTTCCTTCATTTCTTTCTATGTTTCTGTGAGAGGATAATTTATCTGAGTTCCATCACAAAATCCATCTTGACTACAAAAACAATAGCTTCAAATATCTATTACTTTTTATGTGTCCTAATTTTCTAGGAAATATTTTTATTATAGTTTCTGGGTTTGCTTCCAAATAATTATAGCTACCCAGAAAATACTTCACAGATGAAAACAAGCTAAAGTTTGCTTTACTGAAAAAGAAGAAAGGAAGCACATTATGTTTCTAAGATCTGCAATGCTGAAATGAATATAGAGGCTTCTGTAGATGTGACAGTGCAATTAAAATATTACTGATGGTTGTGTTACTGTTAATTTTTGTTTTTTATCTTCTAATTTGGAAAATTAGAAATTTTCCAAATTAGAAAATTTGGAAATTAGAAAATTTGGAAATTTTAATTTTCAATTAGAAAATTTGTATGAAACAGAGTAATTGTTATATTTCTACAAATAGTTATTTATAATATTTAAATATTTTCCCCTGATGGAGGAAAAAAGTGGTAGGTATTAGGACTGTCTATAAGAACATAATTGTCTTCAATGATGGTCATTCATTTGGTGATGAAGTGTAGGCCCTCCAGTTAAAGCCCCCCATGCCCCAAATCTTTCTGTAAGGTAATATTGAGTTTAGTTTCTTTTAAAAGTTCTCAGTCTGTGCAAGTACTCACTGATATTAATTCCATAATGTATACCTTCACATTATGCTTTCCATAATGTATACCTTCACATTATGCTTAAGTTCCACCATTTATCTGAAATTTACAGTATATAAGGAAAAATATCCTTGGCTCTTCAAAATAGAGAAAATTCTGATACTTGCCTCAATTTACAAATTTATCCTTTCCTCTTTCATGCTCAGGGCTTAATATAAAAACAAAATTGTCTTAAACTTAATTACCAGTGAAATATCACTATGTTATCCCAAAGTTTGATATTTAAGTCTTTTAACAATAAGTAAGAGGCCTATATTTAAATTGTGAACCAAATTTCCCCACTGTCTAAAATAATCAAGATACTGAGAAAATGAATGACACATGTTTGTTTTTTTTTCTCCAAGATTGAGTGTTATTGACAAAGAAGAAGAAGAGTTCTGAAAAGATGGGAAATAAGTTAGGTGAGAGGGTTTCCAAGAGTTTCAAGGCTACTGTGAGAAAAGAGAAAGTCTAGATGGAGTCCAGTGACAACTCTGAATAGAATAAAGAGACAGAGCTGGGAGTATAAGGTCAAGGCAGATAGGATATGACTTAGAGCACTTTATAGGAGAGGGCCACTTACAAAAACTTCAGGAAATCTGCAGTAGTTCCTTGTGACTCTCCTGCAGAGCACTAATCAGAACGTGCATGTATGAAAATGGTAGAAAATCCATGGACTTTTGGGTGTTGATTTTGTAACCTGCCACTTTACTAAACAGAGATATTGTTTCTAGGAGCTTTTCTGTAGCGTCTTTAGGGTTTTCCAAGTATAGTATCATATCGTCTACAAATAATTATAGCTTGACCTCTTCCTTTCCTATCTGTATGCCCTTGCTATATTTTTTATTGCCTAACTGCTATGGCCAGTACTTCCAGTACTATATTAATAGGAGTGGCGAAAATGGGCAACCTTATCTTTGCCCAATCATAGAGGGAAAGCTTTTAGTTTTTCCTCATTAAAAAAATAATACTTGTAGGCTTTTGGTAGATGGCTCTGATTATATTGAGGAAAGTTTCTTCGATACCCATTTTGCTGAGAGTTTTCCTCATTGGATCTTGTCAAATGCTTTCTCTGCGTCTATTGATATGATGATATGGTTTTTATCTTTTCTTTTGTTGATATGATGGATTATGTTGATCGATTTCCTAATGTTAAACCATCCTTGCATCCCTGGAATGAATCCTACTTGATCATGGTGTATGATCTTTTGGATGAGTCATTGGATTCTATTTGCTAATGTTTTGTTGAGGATCTTTCCATCTGTGTTCATTAGAGATATCGGCCTGTAATTCTCTTCATTTGTGGTATCTCTGTCTGCTTTTGGAATCAGAGTGGTATTTGCTTCATAGAAACTGCTTGGACGTGTTTCTGGTACTTCAGTTTTCTGGAAAAATTTAAAGAGGATTGGGAGTAAGTCCTCTTTAAAGATTTGGAAGAATTCACTAGTGAATCCATCTGGGCCAGGACTTTTGTTCTGAAGAGACTTTTTGTTACCATTTCAATTTCCTTGATGGTTATAGGTCTGTTCAGTTATTCCAGGCATTCTTTGTTCAGTCTTGGAAGGCTACAGGAATCCTGGGATTTATTCATTTTCTTGAGAGCTTCTTGTTTTGTAGTAAAAAGCTTCTCAAAGTAATCCCTGGTAACAATCCAAGTGCCCAAAAACAGATGACAGGTTAAAGAAACTTTGGTACATCTACACAGTGGAATACTATGCAGTTGTTAGGAGAGATGAAGTCATGAAATTTGCTTATAAGTGGATAAACGTGGAGAGTATCATGCTATGTGAAATGAGTGAGAGAGAGACAGATATAGAAGACTGCACTCATTTGTGGAATATAAAATAACATAACATGAGACCAATACCCAAGGACAGCATATACAAGGGTCAAGAAGATTGCTCTATAGTTGGAAGCCTGCCTCATGAGTAGGCAGGGAAGGCAGCTCTAATAGAGAAGGGATCAAGAAAATGATGGTTGGAGGAATCAATTGTGGTGGGAGTTGTGTGCCGAAAGTAGATAAAGGACCAAACATGATAACCTATCAGTATCTGCATTGCAAACCATAATACCCAAAAGTAGAGAGAGAGTATGGGGGAAATTGTCTGCCATGGTGGTAGTAGGAGGGTGAGAAAGGTGGGGGGGTATATTGGGGATATTAGTGGTGGAGAATGTGCACTGGTGGAAGGATGGGTGTTTGATCATTGTGTGATTGCAACTCAAACATGAAAGCTTGTAACTATATCATGATGAATCAAAATCTTTTTTAAAAGTCAATAATAAAAAGTTATATATTAAAGAAAAAAGAGAATGGAAGAAAATCAGGAATCCAGGAGGATGAGAGGTAACAGGGCCTGCAGTTTGCAGGAATAGTGCTTATTTCCACAATTCAGAATGGAAAGCTTTGTTTGTAAGGCAATAATGGATTACTCAGAAGAGATTTATACTGATACTTACCCAATGTAATAAAAGCTATTAACTATCCCAAAACTTGCACTTGAATGTTCTTTGATGCTTCATTTATAATGATTCAGACCAATTAAATATCAAAAGTAAGTGTATAATCACACTATAGTATGCTCTTACAAAGGAATACTATTCAGCAATATAATGAATGACTATTATTAGTGAACCTTAGTTCGGGTGTTCAATACTCCAAGGCCAATTACTCAAAAACCAATGATTTATATAAAATAGGAGTTTTATTCAAGTTCTATCAACATGGGATGATGACTAACTTCTTATCCTAAAAAATCCCCCACTTAACCTCAATTTGGGGCTGGGGTTCGGGGTCCGGTTATATAACACAGACCAGTAGAGAACTTGAGAAGAAATTTATGGTCATGGGCAGAGTATAAGAGAGTTCTTTCTTGAGATAGTTCAGATTGATATTGGTAGCTAGTGAATACTTGGAGGATGACAGTGTATTTCTTGTAAAACTTTGAGATCACTTGTATCACTTGTCTTCCCGTTGATCTTCGATTTGCTCGAGCAGGCGCCAGTAATGTCTCCATTTGTCCCTGTCACATGTTAGTGTAGCCCAATAATATCTGCTCGCTCCAGGAACACAAAGAGCCTCAATTCAGGGTTTTGCCAAAAAGTCTGACCATCTCATTGGTGGGCAGTCTTTTGATGTCCCATGGAATCCAGTCGGTAACAGCTTTAGTTCAGCAGTCGTCTCTGAATCGCATTACATGTCCAGCCCATCTGATTTTTTACACCTTGGCAAACAAGACAGCATCCCTGATTCTTGATCATCAACAGAGGTCGGAACTCCGGATTCTTTCTCTCACTTGAGTGAGACATGATACTCCTAGCATAACTCTTTCAATTCCTCTTTGGGATACCTGAATAGCATTCTTATCCTGTTTGCATAAGGCCCAGGTCTCTGAGGCATACATTAGTGCAGAAAGAATGGTGGAATAGAAAAGATGTGCCTGGAATCAGAGATCCTTCATCCTCTTTGACTTTCTTGAAGGTGTTCCATGCTGCTCTTTCTCCTGCGAAGTTCTGGCACCAAGTCATTCCTCATGTTGAGTTCTCAACCCAGGTATACATAGCTGCTGCATTTGGAGATGTTCGTTCCATTGAGAGCAAATGGAATGTAAGGGACTAGTTCATTTTTCATGAGCATCGTCCTGTTGAGGTTCAGCCGAAGTCTAACCTTTCCACACTCTAGGTCAAAGTCAGCCAGCGCTTGTGCTGCTTGGCTAATGTTTGGCGTTATGAAAATGGTGTCATCAGCCAAGAGGAGTTGGTGTAGTTGCCAACCATCTATCTTCACTCCCATTCCTTCCCATTCCAGTCATAGCATGACATTCTTGACGGTGGCACTGAAGAGTTTCGGAGAAATTATATTGCCCTGCCGAACCCCTCTCTTTACATCAATGATCACTTCTTTGTAGAATGGTGAGATCCTGGTGGTGAATCTGTAATGCAGCTTGAGGAGCTGTATTACGGAAAACTTTGAGATAATACAGTTAAACTACTACTCATCTCAGGAATCTGCATGATAACCGTCAAAAGTCTCTTCATAGTTCTTGGTGTTTGCTCTTTCCTGTCGACATAACAGAACCAGTAGAACCTGTTTTATCATGAAATATACAATATATGAGAGCATCTCTTAGCATTTAGAAACAAAGCAAAGGTCCCAGGGGAATGAGAGGTTATAAGAAGTACATACACGAGGAGCAAGATGGAGCCTATAAAGTGTGTTCAGTTAGATCAGGGATACATGCCACATTATAATTAAGTTGAGAAAATGAAATCAGATAAAAATTGGATACGAACTGTGTTTTTTCACCATTTCAAACTTTATAATAGAAAAATAACCTAAAGTTCTAGAGAGCACAGTAAATCAATGATTCTCAATGTAAGTGAGGGGAGCTGAAAGGAGAGGAGTAATCTTGAAATCACTGAATGTTGATGTCTCCTCAAATTTTATACCTTGAATTCTAATCCCCAATATTATGTCTTCAGGATGTGAGGCCTCTGATAGAAGGAACTCTTATAAATATGGTTATAACTTTCATAAAAGATACCAGAAACCATTTTTTTTCTTTCTGCCATGTGAAGACATCTTAAGAAAATCACTATCAACCAAAAAACTGGTTCACATTAGATACTGAATGTGTAAATATCTAATACTGAATATCTAGCTATGATTTTGAACTCATCTCCAGAACTACGAAAAATAAATTGATCTTATGTATAAGCCATTCTGTCTATGATATTTGCTATAGAAATTAAACTCGACTACAACACTTGGGTAAGGGGATTACAAAAATAGCAAGAAAAATTTGGGAGTTAAAATAAATGTCATTAACTTGTTTAGGGGTAATAGGTAATTTTTATATGTTGATTATGGCTAAGATTTCACAGGTGCATACAAATGTCAAAACTTATCAAAATGTGTTTGAATTGTGTAGTTTATTTCAAGTCAATTACACCTCACTAAAGCTGTTAAAAAAACTGAAAAACAAAATCTAAATAGAAATCTGTTGTGCTGAAAGTGTAACTAATCTAAATGTCTCTTCCTCTCTTACTGAGAAACATAAATGATATTTTTGTAAGTGCTATTGTTTTTACCTCCAAAGATAGAATGATTGAATCATTTTTTATTCTGAACCTATTTAATTCAAAAAAGTTTATTGTTGGATGACAGTGGTTTGACCTTCTTCCCCACTACACGGAGATGAGGTTTGTTGAGTAACAGCCATCACAGTGCTCCCAAGCACTCCCATTTTTCTGTGTTTAACTTCTTTGTTCTCCATTAGATCCCCAGCATCCCAGATGATCCCCTGAGCACCGCCAGGAGTAATTCCTAAGTGGAGAGCTGGGAGTAATCCTTGTGCATTGTCAGGTGTGACCCAAAAAGCAAAAAAAAAAATGGTTAGAAATATTATTAAGAAGTAAATTCAAGCTGATTGTTTAAATGGATTTGGTCTAAGAAAAAGAGAAATATGCCCTTCCATGGAATCCTTCCCTTGGGAAGATCTCCTAGTTGGATAAGATTCTGTCTTAGTAGAGCTGCCCCTGGAGAAGAAAGAAGAAAGCTTCCCTTGATCATCTGTTGATTGTGCAATCATATCTGTTTGTAATTGCTACCCCCAACCCTTCATGATTTCTCTATAACTAACGCTGGGGGACTTGAATAAGTGTGTGGTGAGATTGGAATAGCGGTACAGTGAGACTGGAATACGGGTGCAGTGGGACTGGAATAAAAGGTGACTGATTACCAACCAGCCTGGAGGCCACTGTTCCCTCCTTCATGTGTCATGTGGCAGCTGGACAAAGTGGGGAGGCAACTCAGGGCCACCAAACACACATGTTGTAAACCCATATTTTGAACTCAATTTATAACTCTATAAATGGTAGTAGAAGCTCTTGAATCCAGGACTACAGTATGTGAAGCATGTAGTATGGTCCTTTGTGTTATCTCCCTGGATCCCTAGAATGCTTTTTTCCTAAAGAATAGCAATACACATCCTTCTTAATCTAAAATAAATCACAGTATAGGAATCTAAAGGTCATAAAGGTATGTGAAAATTTAGGTCATCATGGTATTACTGTATCACTGTCCTCATGGTATAGGAATGAAAAATTGAAGACTGCTATGGAATTGGTGGTGGGAGGGGAATCAATGTTAAGGGATAAGAGAATACTAATCATCTGTGACATATTTTTATCTAAAAATTTGACAGAATCTAATCAAGAGCTACAACTGCATGTTACTTAGTGGGAAGTTTGGATTGAGAGAAGAAAAAGTTATTAAACGGCTACAAGAGAAAATAATTAAATTCAGAATGTGAAACATTCTCTGACTTAAAAATAGAAAATAAATGCCTCTCATAAACCAATGACATAAAATAAAAAGAAGTCTTAACGGAGAATAAAAGATCCTTAAATGATCTGCAAAGTAAATCAATGTGTGGATATTGTTTGAATCTCAGTTCAATAAAATCCCTTGAATAAAATTGATAGATTAGGGATAATTTTATAGTAAAATACATTTATTTAAAAATTTGATTAGCTAAGTTAAAGTTAAATTTACTGCTTATAGTAAATTTCCCTAAATGTTTGTTGCATGCTAAATTATTTATAAGTTAAATGATATATGCATTAAATTTCTTATAACAACCAAAATAAAATGGTAATACATAGAAAAATAATTTAAAAACCATGGGAAATTTTTAAAATGACTTGATTGTTATGTGGGATTTCATTATATAATTGATTCTGCTTGTATATCCAAATTTTTTATAATGAAGATATGGCTATTTAAAAAACATTTACTTGTTGCTTACTTAATCCGAACCTCAAAAGAGCATTAGAAATAAAAAGTAGTAAGACTTAATATTGCATATTTATGAATTTAGGCAAGTACTTTCATTCGTTTTATATCTCTTCTTTATAATGTTGTAATGAAATATCTACCCCAAGTAGTGATAAGTATATTTACTTTGGTAATTTTTGTATCTCGATTGCATGAGAGTTTCTTATGTCACTGTCACTGTCATCCCATTGCTCATCGATTTTTTCGAGCGGGCTCCAGTTACATCTCTCATTGAGAGACTTATTGTTACTTTTTTTGGCATATCCAATACTCACGGGTAGCTTGCCAGGCTCTCTGAGAGGGGCAGAGGAATTGAACAGGGGTCAGCTGCATGAAAGACGAACGCCCAACCGCTGTGCTATTGCTCCAGCCCTATATTATTATTTATTTAGCAGAAATTATTGATGCTTTCTTTGAACTAGCACTTTTAGGTTTATTATTCAATTTTCCCCTATAGCCATTCTATTAACTAATACAAGGGTGTAATGGGTGGAGGGACAATAGGATTCTCAGAAACGCAGAACTAGTAAGCAGCACTCCAGAGACTGGGCTAGTCTGATCCACTTCCTTCCACCCACTGGGACATACCTCCCAGTTATGCCAGCTTTAGGATGTATAGGAGAATAGGGGAAACCAATTTCAGGCATCCGAAATGAAACCTCTAACGAACAACTTAACAACCTGAGATGTGAAACATTGTCAGAAAGTGGGGAATCACATCTCTGTGCATAGTACTCTGCAAAATAGTTCAAAAACTGCTGAAATCCAAATACCAACTGGAAAGAAAGTAAAGGTATGCTCATAGAAATAAAACATTGGGACATAGTTCCTGGCTGCCACAGTAGTTGAAGACAGAATGAAATGAATCCCCTCACCAACTTTATGGTGGACTTTGATCAAAAGAAGGTGAGTGTGACTTGGAACTGGGAAGGTATCTGATAATATCTTATTGTCCTACCATTGCTAATGGCTCTTCAGTGCATATAAATGAAGTCCTTAATGACAGCCTCACAGGGGCATAGACTCTAGGGAAAATATAGCTTTAGAAGCTCTCATTGTCACAAAATGCCTATCTCTAGGGATTAACAATAACTCAAGTTGTCATTAATTCCACTGTAACAAATTAAGGCACACAGTACTAGAAGTTACATCCAAGTTCTGCTAAAACCAGGTCATGTAAAAATGCTTCTAATGCTAAGAAGCAAAGTGCAGGAAGCAATTCCAACATCAGCAGCATCTGAAACTACAAAGAATAACTGCATGACAACAAGCTGAATGTAAGTCCTCACTCCCACATGCTTGGTTTAGCATTTTAGATGATCAAATGCATCAACATGAAGAAGGACCTACTAGTGATAGGGAATTGAGTGTAAGGACTTCTACTGCTTTATTAAGTCACTTTCATTTCTTAAGTCTTGAATGAAATTAAGTTTGAACAAATTGTTAAGAGCTTCAACAGAATTGAATTTCAAGGTCAGGAATGAGGGATTCTGAATTTTTGAGGTGGGGGTGTGCTGGGTGGGCCACCCAGTAACACCCGCTGTCAGGGATTACTCTGTGCTCTGTGCTCAGGGATCAGTACTGCAGGTGCTTGGGAACATTATGTGGGTTCCCAGGATCAAACTGTGGGCCTGCTATGTGCAAGTTAAGGCTATGTGCAAGGCCTCACTTCCATCATTATCTGTCCAGCTGTGAGGGTTTTTGAATTTTAAAGAGAAGTTTTAGAGATTCTTGTACTGAGGCCAAGATCCACTTTTTGTACAGCTCAGACATACTGGCAATTCACCTAGTTAGAATTTCTTATTATAAGACTCATGGAATGATCTGCTTCTTGTTCTAACCCTGCTGGCACCAACTGTTCATCATCAGAATTTCTTTTGTAAAAAAGAATTTATAGACTCGAAATGTCCTGGAAATGCCACCACTGAGCCTTGGGAGAAGTAGTGGGGATTACATGAGGGTATTGGGAGTCAAAATAGGACAAATGCTCAGTAGAAAATCAATTCTATGATTTGTGTGTTTCTATCAAGATATGGTGTGCCCATTATTTGACAGGAAGAGAGGACGATTGTAAAGTCACAGAAAATCCAGAATTCAGGCTGAGGCCATTTTTAAAACCTTGCTCTCTCTGATAGATAATTTTGCCCTTCACATTTTGATATGATCTGGTAGATGACCAAGCCACTAATTCTGTAAAGCAGTGGCTACTATGAGGACATAAGATTAAAATAAAAACAGTGGACTGGACTGTGAATTGGGAAATTTGAGGCCCCATTCCTTTCTAGCCTTAAATCACATAAATGAGTTCAGTTTTAGTTTTCTCCTGTGTTTACTGGCCAGATTAGACTGTAAATTATTGTGTGTGTGTGGGGGGGGTGTTCTGTATTGAATAGGACATGTTGATCAATAAGGTGCCTTCCATCTTTATATTGTCCTGGTTGAATACACCGAAAGCTATATCAAATTTTAGCTATCAGCATGTACTAACAACTCAAGTCTGTGTTTATATAACACTAGCACAAACAGTAAATCAACAAGGCAATCCCATGGAAAAAAAATACAGCCAACTAAATTAACTGACTGAAATGTCTATCTAATCAAAAGTTTTTCTATTCTCATTAAATTTAGGCATGCTAAACATCAATGTCACTTCTCATTTTAATCTAAAAAATGCAGTGATTTAGACAGCTTCCATTTGAATTACTCACTGACTGAATAATTAAATCAGTTTCTTAATATTTTTCATAGAAAACTTTTATTATATAAAATGTGAAGTTTTGCTTTTTTAAAATCAGCCCCACAGTCCACTAATATTAATTGAGACAAGTAACAGAACGCAGGCCAAAACAGTATTGAATGGTATAAGCATGAATTAAAACAAGCTCATATTTGAGCTTCTTTGACCCCTTTGGGGGGGTCACCTGACTGAATTTAAATATTTAAATTTCTGTGCTGAATTAAGCAAACTCAGACTCTGGAATTTGTATTTGAATTTGGATTGACTAGTTAGAAACAGGTCAAGAGCCTAGAATGTTAGTTCCTGTTCTGTCACTTTAAATTCATTATTTAATGAATTTAAATTCATTATTTAATGAATTTAAAGAACTGCAAAACTTTTTCTCTGTGTGTTAATATTAACTTTCACTTACTAAGAAACAAAAAGGAAGTGCCTAAGATGAAACTAATCAATATTCATTTTTATATCATTAATTTTGTTAGGGGAGGGATTTTGAGCCACACTCAACAGGGCTCAGGAGCTACTTCTAGCTCTGTGCTTGGAGTTGCTGAGTGGTCAGAGGACTTGCGGTGTCATGGATAGAGTCGCTGTCAACTGCAACCAAAACACAAACATTAACCCTGCTACTACCTCTCCATCCCTCATGCTATTCATTCTAAAATTATTGTGCTTCCAATATGTGGATTTCTCAATCGTGATTGAAATTGTTCCATCCTTTACATTTTTAAATCTTACCTTCACTTTGGTTTGGACTTAAATAGACCTTATACCATATCTATATACACATGTACCCACGAGCTAAATTAAGGCAAGATAAATTAAATCATCACTCTATCCGTGTTATCCCCTTGTTCATCGATTTGCTCGAGCGGTGCCAATAATGTCTCCATTCATCCCTATGACATGCTAGTGTAGCCCGATGGTGTATTGGGGCTCTTTTTAGGATCAGGGGAGTGAGGACTGTTGTTGTTACTGTTTTTTGGTATAACGAGTATGCCCCGGGTAGCTTGCCAGGCTCTGCAATGCAGGTGGGATACTCTCAGTAGCTTGCTGGGCTCTCTGAGAGGAATGGAGCCTTTTGAGGTGGCCTCTAATTGCCTTTACAGGTGTTCCAAGTCTACTGAATGTAGAATGGAATGTTTTGGTCCACTGGCATGTTGTAACGATCTGCACAGTGACAAACACGCACCTACCTGCATCTCTGGGCAGTACCTGGGACATCTGTGGCCTCAGGTTGATCTCCTTGAGGTTGATGGAGTGTGCCCGGAGGTAGTTGAGCAGGTGGCAGAGCAGAACCCTATCGCAGAGAGTCTGTGAAAGGTCGAATACCTGCATGGAGTCCCAGGTCACCGGTTGGTTGTCTGACAGCACCCCACAGTGGATGAGACTCTGTGTGCATTGCAGCCATGGCTCTATGTTCAACGGCACTGCAACTCAGTGGTACATAATTAAATCATACTGGTACAAAATTATTTACTGATAAGAAAACTATAAATAGCATTAGTATTGTTTTCTTGAATCTCCTTACTTTGTTTTTCCCCCTCTCTACTTTTAAAAATCCCACTAAACGTGTAAGAAATGCATCCTGGAGAGATGTGTTATAGGGTACTGTGAACTGCCTTTGTATCTCTAGAAACTGACTATTCTAAAAACAGATTCAGAAACAGATTATGCTTCCTGCTTGTCCATGGACTAGCTCAGTTCCAGCCAAACAGGCAATCACTGTAAACTTCAAATATGTATTTCTGTCTTGAGCCATCATAATTTTGTTGCCCAAACAAAGCAATGGGTGACAGATAGAACAAACCTTTTGTAGACATTCAGTATAGCATTCTGTAGATCTTAACCAGATGTTCTATAGTAACTTATTTATTTTACCTTTGTCTCTTTTTGCATCACAGTTTCAATTTAACAGATTCATTATATACAACAAAGTGTGGTCATGTGGGCCATTGAACATTTTACTTAAGAACCAAAAGATTATATAACTTCTGTGCTTTCATAAGGAAAACCAGATGTAGTTTTAAGGTCTCATATTCATGAAATTCAGTCTGAAAACCCTGAAAGCTTGTTTATCTTCGAATTTCCCTCTTTTTGCTTTGTTCACCAAATCAAAAGTTTTATGCTTGGAAAGGGAAATCATAGTTATTATTCTTGTTTTAAAATATATTTTAAAATGTAACAAATTTATCAACCTTGCTAATTTGGCTAATTCTACTTTTGGGGAACTGAAAGTTATTAAGAGTAGTTGTAAATACTGCCAATGATTTTTTCATAAAGTAATTTTGCTTTTATTCAGTGTATGAGCTAGTTGAATACATTTACTTAACTCTTTTTAATTATTATGGATTATCAAGTAGAGGGAAACAAATCATTTCTCAAAATATCTGCTAAAACAAATCATCACCACGATGTCTGTCTGTCATCCCGTTGCTCATCGATTTGTTTGAGCGAGCACCAGGAACATCTCTCATTGAGAGACTTATTGTTACTGTTATTGGCATATCCAATATGCACGGCTAGCTTGTTGGGCTCTCCGAGAGGGGCGGAGGAATCGAACTCAGGTTGGCCGCGTGAAAGGCGAACGCCCAACCGCTGTGCTGTCGCTCCAGCCCCCATCACCATGATACTAACTTCAACTACTAGTTTCCAAATATATATAATTATTTGTTTTTAATATGTTGTAAATATTCTCATGTTCTCTGGAATCATCTCAAATGTATGAAATCAGAATATCCAGGGGAAAGTTCTGGAAATTACTAATCAGCTCAAGAGACCGAACAATTATCTGGTTAATTGCGTCAGTGCAAACTATTCCTAAGTGCCTCCCAACAATAAACCAACTATTGATTCCAGGGTGCCTCGAATCTTTTCTTGTGAATATACGTTCATGTTAGATATAAATATTTGAATGTACTGATGAGAGGCAAAGTTTGGGTTCCCAGTTGCTCAGAAAATTAGATCAAGTATTCATTCTCTCCATCAGGATTCTGAGACTTGGAATAATGATGGAACATTTGAAATAAGGACATCTGGAGTTGATTTCAAGAACACAGCATGAGCTGCATTTGTGGTCTCCAATATCTCCTTATGACTGCCAACTTTATAATTATAAACTCGTGCTGTGAAACATCTACCCACATGCATATCAGGTGACCAAAACAGCACTCATATTTCCCTCAAGCTTTGCCTAAGCATCTTGCCTCTAGACTGTTAACCAACCAGGGACAGTGTTAGCGAACTTTTCATTGCAAATTAATTTCCAATTTTATATGAAAATCTTTTCTTCAAAATCCTCTGTGTTATACAACCCTAGTTTTTTTTTTTTAAGGAAAAGGGAATCATGCCTTTGAAATATAATCATCTTACTCCCCCCAGCTCCCAGTTTTTGGGGAAGATAAGAACTTTACTTCTAGGGGAAACTTGTTCCAAGTTTTAAAACTAATTCTGGTCATGATGATACAGAAAGTTTGCTTTTCTTCTGGACAAGTTCAAACAGTAAACTTGGGTGTCTTACATCTTTCCTACTCCAGTTTTTAAAATCTTTGCTGTCTTTATTTCAGTACAGTTGAGGGCTGACTTTTTTTTTCCTGGTCTCTCTTTCCAATCATAGTAACCTTGAATAAAATTTCCCTTAATCATTTAATGTTCAAAGCAATTTGAACTGTGACACAAGATACTGGACAAGATACTGTGTACTTTATAATAGTAATCTCTTAACTGGTGCTCTATTATATTTCATATGTTCAAATAAGGACCTGGATTAATAAAGCTCTCTTGTTAGTGTTAGCATATTTTTTGAGATGGGAATAAATCATAATATGTACACTCTATCTAAAAAGAAATGTGAAAACACTCTCTACTCATTCATTAAGATATAATAAGTATATACTAATTATACATTACTGTATGCTTAAAGATAGGAATTTAATTTCATACATTGTATAACTTAACAGAGTAAGAGTGCAAATGAAAGTAATATGGTACTAAAGTAGCAAAACTGTGACCACTCTGCTTCTTTGATCAGAGGTGGAAAAAAAAATTGGAAACAAAATAAATCTCTGAGAGTTGGGAGATTTTTGGAGGTTTTGTTTTGTTTTTTCTTTTTTTGCCTTGTTTGGAGACCATACCTGACTGTAATCAGGACTTAGTCCAGGCTCTGCACTCAGGGATCACTCCTTGTGAAGTCAAGGAACTATCTGGGATGTCGGGCATTGAACCTGGGTCGACTGCTTAGAAGGTAAGCACTGTACTTCTTTTTTTTTTTTATTTTTATAATTTATTTATTTTTAATTAGAGAATCACCGTGAGGGTACAGTTACAGATTTATACACTTTTGTGCTTATACTTCCCTCATACAAAGTTCGGGAACCCATCCCTTCACCAGTGCCCATTCTCCACCACCCGTAAACCCGGCGTCCCTCCCACCCTCCCCAATCCCATCTCCCCCCCACCCCACCCTGCCACTGTGGCAGGGCATTCCCTTCTGTTCTCTCTCTCTAATTAGCTGTTGTGGTTTGCAATAAAGGTGTTCAGTGGCCGCTGAAGCACTGTACTTCTATGCTATCACTCCACCCCCAAATATTTTTTGATTATAAAGCCATGCAAATGTCTAGAAGACAACAAAATTGGAGGATTCTTAACCAGTCTGAAATCCTTGGGGAAAAGCAACTGTGGAGAAAGAGTTTTTTCTAGCTTCATTTTCTTTTGGAGGTCATAAAAGGCACGACAGTAGGTCTATTCAAATGGCAAAGAATTAACCAATTCATTGGTATTTCAAGGCTAAGGGACATTTAAAGAACCTTTCATTAAATTAAAGTCAAGGATGACATGTGCTATAAAATCCTCTTATAAAAGACTATTTTCTTTCTATATTAGTTTGATGGGGGTGCTGTTATGGAAACCATAGACAGGGTGACTTAAACAACAGAAAATTTTTATCTAATAGCTCTAAAGTTAGTGTCCAAGATCAAGATGTTGTCAAGGTTGGTTTCTTCTGAGAATCTCTCCCATACTCTTTTCTAGCTAACAGTGGTTTGCTGGCAGTCTTTACTATTCTTTGGTTTGCTAAATACATCAATACAATGTTTGCCTTTATTTCACATTATTCGTCCTGTGTCAGATTTTTATTTTACATTTTTACAAGAACTATCAATCATGTTGAATTAGACTCCACTGTAAAGACTTAATCTTTGTCAATTGCCTACCTACCTATTGTCATTGTTTTCAAATATAATCATATTCTGGGGTACTTGGGGTTTAGAATTTGACTTCAAAATTTGGGTTGGAGTCTGCACATCAACCCATAAATTTCAAAGATTTTTAAAGTAGAGTTTTTTTTGTGTTTGTTGCTAGTTTATAGGTATTGCACTATGAATGTAGCCCATTCTTCTACTTGAGGTAGAGACAGCATAGACAACAGCAATGAACTTGTTCTACATGTGGAATTTCTTGCCCCATTTTAGTCATATTGAGTTGGGTTCTGCATTTTAACAAGATATCCAGCATATTTTTCTGCACATGTGAATTTAAGAACCAGTACTCTATTTAGCCCATCTTGTTTCCTTATACAGATGAACTTCTAGAGGTTTCTGAATAGCACATTACTGTCTCTTTCAATAATTTCTCATTATTAATATGTAGTCTCACTGTTTTTTCTCTTCTTGCATATATTTCATTTTAGTTTGCAAAACATATTAATTGCATTAAATTTAGATTTGATATATGTCTCAGGAAACAGATCTTTTTTTAATTTTTAATTTTTTAAAAAAAATTTATTATTTTTTTTTAGTGTGTCACAGTGAGGGTACAGTTACAGATTCACACCTTTTCGTGCTTGTTTTTCCCTCATGCAATGTTCGAGAGCCCATCCCTCCACCAGTGTCCATTCTCCACCACCAATGAACCCAGTATCCCTCCAATCCCCCGATCCCATCCCCTCCACCCCACCCTGCTCTGTGGCAGGGCATTCCAATTTGTCCTCTCTCTCTCTCTCTCCTTTTGGGTGTTGTGGTTTGCAGTAGGAGCACTGAGTGGCCATTGTGTTCAGTCTCTAGTCTACTTTCAGCATGCATCTTCCTCCCTGCACAGGATCTCCAATCACATTTTACTTGGTGTTCCCTTCTCTAACTGGGATGACTTTTCCCCACCATGTGAGGCCAGCTTCCAAGCTAGGGAGCCAACCTCCTGGTATTATATACTACTATTCTTGGGTATTAGTCTCCTACTCTGAAGAAACAGATCTTTTAAATTTGAATTCATTTTATATCTTTTAGGATGTTTGCAGACTATAGTCTCTCTTTTTAAAAGTCAGCAACACTTCATTCCCTTACAAAGCCTTTATGGCCAATGATAAATCAGCACTGCTTTAGTCTTGAACTTCACCCTAAAGCAGAAAAATGAGGGAGAAAATAGACACAAATCTATTTTCCCTCCAAGGTTTTCTGGAACGTTTTCTGACTGTGGAATGGAGGATTGAGCTTGAAACAATGGTAAAGTTTCTGACAGCGCAGTAATAAAGTACATAGTTAAAGCTGCGTGCATTTGGAACATTGATCCAGCAAAGATAAGCAAACAGAGCTAGGCACTTCTGTATTCAGGGGAAAATGGTTTGCACAAGTGCACAGTAGACTCTTATAGTTGGGAGAGATGGAGGTTGGAAATCAAAGTGATTGAGCTAGTCACTATGCATATGATCTTAAATGAGATAATCAACTTGTCTAATTACGTCTCAGATTTCTTACTTACAAAAAAAGCAATAATGCCTGCTAATTAGGACTACTTGTAATGGAAACCTGAAATTAGTTAATATGTGTAACATCATCTGGGAACAGCTCCTGTCTTATAAAAATTCTGGAGAAGTGGTTGATTTTTTTTTATTTAGTGGAATATAAATTTCCAATTACTTTTTATTAGAAATCAGGTAAACTTCATGTGCCAGTGTCATTGCACTGCATATTTATATCATAGATTTCTCTGTAATTCACAATATATTTTTATTTTTTTTATTTTATTTATTTATTTTTTTTTGCTTTTTGGGTCACACCCGGCGATGCACAGGGGTTACTCCTGGCTCTGCACTCAGGAATCACCCCTGGCGGTGCTCAGGGGACCATATGGGATGCTGGGATTTGAACCTGGGTCGGCCGCGTGCAAGGCAAATGCCCTACCCGCTGTGCTATTGCTCCAGCCCCAACACAATATATTTTTAAAAATAGATATATATATATATGTAATTGATCTGAGAACTACCAATAGATAAAATTTGATTTGGGTAGTATAGGACTTTATTTTAGCAACAATGTAGCAGATGGTTTTGAGGAACAAACTAGTAATGACTTAGGCAGAGGAGCATAAAAGTTGGAATCAAAGATCATGGGTGGTGGAAGTATGATAAAAGTTATGAAGTAAAATATTTGGACATTCAAAAGTTAAATTTAAACTTTAAAATTTCGATATTTTAACCAACATTTCACCTTGCATTTTAGATGAAGTAATATAATACAGAGGATTGGTGATAGGTAAAACAGAATGAGAAGAGCTTTAGCACTCTCCCCATCACCAGTAAAACATTCCATAAAGTATTTTGCTGAAAAAGAAAGCATTCCATACCTCCTTGAGAGTAAGAATGCACCCTTTTGACTATCCTTGCTAACATTCCTGGAAATTTCCTGTCAAGGTGAGACATTCCTTATTAACAACAAACGGTCAAGGGGTCAAGGTGGAAGGTGGTAGACTTGGGTCCAAGGAAAACATCCTTGTCTCCACCTTCACAAGAAGCAACTTACATAAAAAAAAAAAAGAAAGAAAATCTATTTTTCTAAAGGACAGATTGCAGACCAGTGGGTTGCTAGGGTTGTGAATAAATTTCCTTGTGGGATGGTCCTCAGAGGCATATTATAATGTATTTCTAAGCATATTTTAAAAATTCTGATTAAGGATTCAGCCTACAGGTTATTCTTTTAGTATACACGTTGGAGGAGAGATAAGGGAAGCATTCTTTACATTTTCAAAAGCCCAGGCCCAGGGGAGTTTGCTGGCTTTAATTCTGAATCCAGCTCTGTTTCTTCTGGACTCAATTTCAAATCTCTACTGTCACTTCCCAGACTCTCAAGGAAAACAGGGAGTGGACTTAGACCTGGTGAATGGGGTTATCATGGGATGTGTGGGATATAAAATTTCATCTGCTGGAAAAAAAAATCTCTCCCATAGTAATGTTCATTTTGCCTTCAGAACACCCTTTCCATGAAATTAACCTTTGCCTAATACATTTTTTGGAAGGTGGGCTATTTTTGTTCCTATATAATATCCCCTTTGAAAATTCTAGGAAAAAAAATCACAATTCAGAAGCTAACTTGTCCAATTATCTCATAGAAACATTCCCCCTACCTGGAATTGATGAATGTAGTTTAAGAGTTCTGCACCCTCCTTGATTGAAACAAAATAAAGGTTAATCTTAATGTTTAACTGGCATGACCTCTTGCCAGTCAAGGCATCAGTAGTTACACAGCCGGCTTCTAAACTATTACACAAGGAGAAATAGTTTCTTCCTGGATTTGTGCAAATAAACACATTACTTTGAGAAACAAAATTGCTATGATTTTTCACATTCTGATGTTGGTTGGGAGAGAGAAAAGCAAACACTTTAGTTCTATTAAATAAAGTTGCTGGGCTTTTATTTATTTTGCCATGAAAATCTCTGAACAAAAAGCACTACAACAATTTCTAAGCCTGGAGTGATAGCACAGTGGGTAGGGCGTTTGCCTTGCATGAGGCTGACCTGGGTTCGATTCCCAGCATCCCATATGGTCCCCCAGCACCACCAGGAGTAATTCCTGAGTGCAGAGCCAGGAATAACCCCTGTGCATCGGTGGGTGTGATCCAAAAAGCAAAAAAAAAAAGGAAAAAAAAAGAAAAGCTCTACAACAATTTCTAATAACGATAATAGGATTTTAAAATAATTACAAATTTTTATAACACAATTAATTAGAAGCTAACTGTATTTCGATAAAAAGAAGTGACCAGTCAGAGAAAAAATCTAACCCAGACTTTTGTACTCTGATCCTGTAAGAGTACTGTAGAGATTAGAAAGAGGAAATCCCCATATTAAAGGGAATTATGGAAAATTCAGGGAGTGTTACCCAGCAATCTCTCATTCCCAGACAGGCTTTCTGCAACGGCCACCTAAAAGGTTTGGTTTCACTACCATTTAATGAGAGCAATCAGAAGATGCTAGCTAGAGAAAGGACTTCAGTAACAGTAAGTGAGAGTAACTTACTTTAGTAATAGTAAGCTGGCATGTTGGAAGATGGTGAACTCATGCCCTGAAGAAGCATCTCGTTCATGGTCACATAAATCCACTCACATAAGAAAATAGGAATTTTTATTTGTAGAAGGGGAAGGTTGCAGAGCAATGGAAGTCATAGTAATTCTCTACATGCACATTTAAGCCTCATCTTCCTGTATATACTTATAAGAGAAGGACAGGACGAGAAAAACACTCTTTATATTCTCAGCAGCCTAAGTGCAGATGAATCTGTTGGTTTCAATTTGGAGTCCAGAACTTATTTCGTTTTGAACTAGCTTTACTTGACTGTGTATTACTAAAACAGGAATTATAAAGTAAACCAGAGCAGGCACAAAGGCATTATGATATGTGAAAATAGTTTAAGGAGGTGCTAATAGCAAAAGTGAGAAAATTATACAATGCACTTGTTCTGGGAAATAGAGTAACTCTAAAACACTTTTTATTATTTTGAAAATAATATATTAACTATAAAAGGCATTACACTTCTTCAAGAACCACTTTTAATCAAATGGCAGCTACCTCTTGAAAAGAGCCACAAATGTAGAAAAATACAATTTTTTTATCCATTATACCCATGAGGTATCTTAAATTATTCAAATCCACTTTAATTTTATGAAGAAAAATCATGAGGCAAAAATAGTGGATAGAAAAAATTGCTTCTGAAAATTTACCTTAAAAGACAAAGTTTTTTTACTTTCATATATAAAACTCTACTTTCCCAAATGATCTTTTTAACACATGAGTCTTTTTGACGCATTCTTTTTGAAGGACTAGTTCACTAGCCTTTGGAAAAATAACCGATGTCTACTTTCATCTTTATAAATGTAGTGAAAGTTTCTGTAAGACACATGAATGGCTATTTCTTAGCTAATATTTATTTCACCAAATGAATCCAGAGCAAATAAGTTCTATCCTTTCATACACGCTCAAGTATTAAAATAGAGTACATGGAATCTTAGAGAATATAAAACCCAGGTGGAATCTCAATGTCCCTTGGCTTCCCATCAATAGCTTAACTCTTTGATAGACATTTCTTGTTAAAAGTAACAAAGTTAGTAATAATATCAATCAATAAGGATTTTTACTGTGAGTGATAGAACGTAGATCCACCACCAGCTGAAATAGATAAGGCTTTACTTCCTTCAGAATAAGATGTGACATGCCACCCAAATGTGGGGAAATTGTTCAAGGATGCCTGCCATTTAGAACACAGGCTCTTCAATTCTTGCTCCACTAGTCTCAGTGGGTGGTTTGCATCCTAATTCTTACAATATGTTTGCTGTCACTCTAGGTACTGTGTCTGCCTACAAGGCAAGAAGGAAAGAGAAAAAGTGAAAAAAAAAATACAGAATTTGTCTGTTCCATTTAAAAGTTTTTCAGAGAACTTACTTAGCACATACTACTTTCACTCTACTAAAAATGTGCCATAGGGCTATACTAGCTACCAGATAGTTTGAATCAGCGAGTATTGGTAGTTTCCAGTAGCAGAAAATGGAAAAGTTAGAATAAAATCATAGATGTTTTGGAGCAGTCCATCCAGGCGGTGTGTTGTAGCAAGAAGTCTTGTTTTAATAAGATAATGGGCCTGAAATTCCTAGTGATTGATTTCATTATTTTTTTTTTCAGTTTTTCTTCTTTTGCCCCCAGCAGTTACTTGGGCACTACTGTCCATGATGCACTAAGGGGCCATCACTTTTAGAGATTCTTGGAGAACCACTTGGTGCTATGACTAGAATCTGAGTCTCCTGCATGCAAAGCAAGGGTTTTAGCCCTTTGAGCAATCTCCTCATCCCAAACTTGGTTCATACTTGGGATTTTATTGGTGCTGTTTATTTGGTCCCACACCAAGCAGTGCCAGGAGGTCTACCTAGCTCAGTGCTTAGCTGTCACTCCCAACCCAAGCTGGTTTCCGGATCAAACCTGGGACTTCTGCCTGCAGAATGTGCATTCAAGCCTTTAAGCTATTTCCCTTTCCTTTATAATTTGTTTATTAACTTCTATTTCATGGTCTTTATTTCCCAAAGATGTTCCTATGTTACACTTTAATGTCTGTTTTCTTGAGTAATTTTTATGTTAATGTAAAAATTACATTAATGTTCAGTATTATTTTGAACAAGTCATAATTTAGCAAAGGAATGTGTTTGTATGGTGTGTGTGTGTGTGAATTTGAGGAGCATTGAATGAATCATTAATACTACTAAGATAATTATTTACCACCTTAAATATACTTTCTCAGGGACTGGACAGATTGTGGGTAAGTGTAAAAAATTACAAAGGTGGCGCTCAGGACGGGGAGATGCAATGATGTGTCGTTGTTCTGTTGTCCGAGGGCACTCAGGGCAGTTCTCTCTCACATGCGCTCCTCCCGTACAGTGTGTGGCGCTTTGGCCTGGCCCATTTTGATGCCAGGGTAGCTCACAAACTTGCCCTGGGTTCACTTCATCCCTCATCAGGACCCTGCTTTTGGTGTACTAGGAACTAAGGGCAACTGAGTGGAGAAAGCAGATGCCTGGAAGTAAATATTGTTGGAGTCAATCGGCTCCCGAGTTACAAAGCATATTATTAACTGTCTTCCTGTGTCCATACAGAAAGGACACTGCTTTAAGGTAAACTAAGTTCCCTGTGGCAAGGCTGAAAGGGCAAACCCATGTTATCCTACAGGTAGGGGCCTTGCCTTGCACTCAGAAGACCAGCATTCAACCCCCCACACCCCAGATGGTACCCTGAGCACTAACAGGAGTCCTGAGTGCAGAGCCACTGAGTAAGTATTGTGCACTGCTAGGTGTGCCTCCCACCCCAACTCCAAACAAATATACTTTTTGGTCTTTTGAACCTTGCATTCTATTCTACTTTAAACAGAAAGTAACTTAAACAAGAGGGAGGGACCAGATCATCAGACCTTCAATCGGTCCCTTTTATAACATAATCTACGTACAGATGCAAGCATGATCCAATGGGTCAGCCTCAAACTCATTATATAGGGCATAGACAATCTGATTGGTCAGTCCCACAATCTCTTATTTACACAGGGCCTATACAATCAGGTCATGGAAGTGGTAAAGGGGCAGGAATTCTATATTAGTACAAGCTCAGAAGACTGTGTATTGTGGCTGCTGCTACTTGTTGTTGATTCCAATAATGAGTCAGTCCTCAGAGACACTCTCACTTTCTGTGCAAAAATCCCTGTAACTAGGCAGATTTGTAGCAATATCTGAGCTTGACCTATACTGAATATATTAAAAGAGTATCCAAGCAAACTGACCTGAAAAATGGGTTAAGTCAATGGGCAAAGCCCACAAACTATCAGTGGATAGGTGAACAGTGAGGGTGGTATTTAGTGAAAGTTCAGGTTCCTTCCTTTTGGTGTTGCTTCAAAATTAATTGAAGGTCTCAGTTGAAAGCCTGCTCCACTTCCAGTATCAATTAGGAATATGTGTATAAAATAATTAAGAGCAGTTTAATACTGTCTATACACATTAGGTAGTTGCTTATAAAAATTGTTTAAACTATATAAAAATTTCACCTGAGAAGCTTCAGTCCAACTTATCTAATATTTCAGATGGAAACTAACATTCAGAGAGACCAACTATCTTATCTAAGGTCATGTGACAGAGCTGTAATCACAGAAATTTTAAAGAAACTGTATTAATATAGGTGTGTGTATTTAGTGATAGAAATTACTTTTAACAATCTAATTCAGTTATTTTCAACTGTTAAACTGTGACCACATTATCATGTCAGTAACAGTAATACATTCTACTTAAAGGAGATGCCATAATGAAGCACAGAATGCTCACATACTGACAATATGTATGTGTGCTATAACATCCATGCAAAGGCCTCATCCATAATATTCTTAATCTTTAGTGGTATGTACTTTCCCTCTTAATTTATTTTTTTTACATGAAAATTTTCTTTTTCCAATAACATTTAAATGATTTTTTTATTTCTTCCCATTACATTAAAGTAGAACTTGGTGTCATGCTGTCACAGCAATAAGATTATGATTTTAGAATTTTAAAAAAAATAACCTCAATGTTCAAGACTGCATAAAATAGGATATAATCATTTTAGTTTGCTTGTGACAGATGTATAAAGCAATTTCATGCTATATCATTTCCTTCAATCTGCATTATAAGAGACTGAGTTTTACCAGTAATTGGTAACCTTTTATTTTTTTATCTTATAATTTTCTTCCAAACTATGTAGGTGTTCCCATCAAATGCCTCACCTAATTATGAGTTCCCTTTCACAAACCCAATCACCTCAGTACTAAAGTACAGATAGATTTGGCTTATTTTCAATAATGGAATTCATAGTCAACTATGAAAATGACATGATAACCCAATTTATCCTTTATTGCTTGGGCTGATTTTTTAAAAAATTTTTATTGAATCACAATGAGATAGTTACAAGCTTTCATGTTTGGGATACAATAACACAATGATCGAACACCCATCCCTCCACCAGTGAATTGTATCAAATAATTTTTCCAACTATGTCTACATCTACTTCCTGAACCACATCTCCAAGCCTTTTGAGAGATTTCAAGTGTCCCTATAGAAGGAGTGGGGTGAAGGAAGAGAGAAAGACCAGATATTTAGTATGGAACTTGTTAGTTTTATCGAGGATTTATTTTGTTTTAAATATTTGATTTTCCTAAATATCATCAACAAGGTAAATAATTTTTATTCTGTACATTAGAAAACTAATAAATTAGATTAATAAATGTCCTAGTTTAAAATAACCTTGCAGTGACTCACCTTACATAAGTCTTTCAATGAATTTCCATATGTCTAAATTAATATTTGTTACTCAACTTTGCAATCTTATAATTGATTTTTGTCTATAAATTTCTTTGGGGATCTATATCTGCTAGGTCTTAATATATTTTTTATGTGCATGTCATTGAAGTCCTAGAAAACTATTCTTATTATATGTTCCAATACATTTTATTTTTTTATTTTTTTTAATTAACGTTTTATTAAATCACCATGTGGAAAGTTACAAAGTTCTCAGGTTTATGTCTCAGTTATACAATATTCAAACACCCATCCCTTCACCAGTGCCCATAGTCCACCACCAAAAACCCCAGTATACCCCCCGCCCCCACCCCTACCCCCTACTGTATGACTAATGAATTTCACTTCATTTGCTCTTTACCTTGATTACATTCCATATTTCAACACAAAACTCACTATAGTTGTTGGAGTTTCCACCCAAGAGAGACAGACCTACTGCCAAGGAAGCATTTGATAATTAGTTTTCCATTGCTGGGAATGAAGAGATATGGAGTCCCACTGCTACAAGTACATAACTATTCTTGTTCTTTTTTTTCCTTTTTCCCTTTTTTTTTTTCACCCTCATCCCCCATCCCGTGCCTCATAGTATGGTGTACGCCATGCCGCAACGGCCAGCGTGGGGCTTTTGCTTAGTTCACAGTCCAGAGAGGTGGCTGCTACATTAATAACCTTCAATATTTCAACAAAAACTTACTGTTATTATTTGGAGATTCCCCCCCCACCAAGTCAGACCTGTTTAAAAGGAACCGTTTCACATAGCTGGCAATTATAGATGTCCGCACGGTTTTGGATTTCTGTATAAAGTCCAGGGAAAATTCTGCCAGAAATTGCATATCCCAGTTCGCAGTCCCAGTGCATTGTTATTAGAAGCTGCGCTGGATGCCCGAAAGTGTTAGGTCTCTGGAATCAAAGTCTTTAGGCGCAGAGGGTCCGCTTCACTCTCAGCAGCTCCGAATTTATCTGGGCCGAGGGCGTGCCGGTTACACCCCCTTCCCATGAGTCCCTGGGAGCCCCGAGTGTAGAAATCGAATACCTCTGGGTTAGGATTCTCAAAGATGGCGCCTGCCATGCAGTGCTGCCTCTGCCGTTTAGCCGCCGCCGCCGCCATTTTCCGTGCAGGAAGACAGGGTGGGGAGGAAAAAACTCCACCCCCGGGCAGCACAGGGCTGAAGCCTAGTTTGCAGTCCCAGTGCATTGTTATTAGAAGCTGCGCTGGATGCCCAAAAGCGTTAGGTCCCTGGAATCAAAATCTTTAGGCGCAGAGGGTTCCTGTTCCAATACATTTTAAAAAACATTGAAACAGATGATTTATATATCATCATTTTGAGAAGGCCACTTTTTGACAAGAAAAAAATTTTACTTTCCAGAAAATTATTTCAAGTTTGTTATAAAATTTATTTATTCAGAGTTGAACAGAGAAAGACAGAAATATTTTTATTTTCTCTCCAAATATGGTCACTCCCCATTTTGCTTCTCTAATTTATTATGTATGTTCTTTCACCTTTTGAGTTATTTGAATGCTTTTTTTTTTTGGTTTTTGGGTCACACCCGGCAATGCACAGGGGTTACTCCTGGCTCTGCACTCAGGAATTACCCCTGGCGGTGCTCAGGGGACCATATGGGATGCTGGGATTTGAACCCAGGTCGGCCGCGTGCAAGGCAAATGCCCTACCCGCTGTGCTCTCGCTCCAGCCCCAATTTGAATACTTTTCATTTATTTTAATATATCTTATCTTAAATACTCAAATCCAAGGTTTACTCCATAACTTCACCATCATTCTCTTAATAATTGATAAATTTCTGCTTGTTGCCTTAAAACTTTTCTTTCTATTCTTCTTGACTGCTTCCTTTAAATAATATTGTAAGTCCTTTCTTTTACTTCTCTAGTGCAAAATTTAATTGATTTGATCCTGGTCACTTATTTAAGACTTTTTAATATTAGTTTCAGTGGTTCTAAGATTTTTTTTGTGAACACTTTTTATTGTTTTCTAATTATTATTTATTTTCACATCCAATTTATTAATCTTTTTGTTTTGTGATCATAACAAACTGGAATTTAATACTTGCCTGGTAGATAAATATATGATCAATTTAGAAAAATATTACCCTATTAATTCATTTTAGATCCCTCCAGCTTGGTCTGTCTAATTTAGGTAAAGGAAAAATAGAGAGTCTGGCTGAAATGTTAACACTGTACGAAAAGATTAATATATAAAATTAATGAAATCTTTTTTTTTTAAATCTCTCCCAACAGGTCCTTATGTGCCAGAAAGGGGTTTACAATAGCAAGACTAATGGGAAATGCTTTGGTGAAAATATGTACATGGGTTTGTATCATAAAGTACTCATTCCTCAATACACTCTTAGGTTGTTACATGGATCAGATACTAATTTCTTTGTGTATACTGCATGAAGTGAGTTTGTTTTGGTAAGAGTTAAAATTGTCTGGGTTAGTAGATTTTCTTACATGATTCTGAATATATATACATATATGTACATATATATATATATATATATATATATATATATATATATATATATATATAAATCTCCCGGAAGCACAAGGCCACTTTGTGGTGGTGCGACCTCTTATAGTCTAGCCCACTGTTGTGCCTAAAGCAGCACACATGTGTTTGGTTTTAACATACTTGCTTATATTCTCTGATATACATTCTTTGTCCCTCTCAGAGAGCCCACAAGCTACAGAGAGTATCCCGCCCACACGGCAGAGCCTGGCAAGCTCCCTGTGGCGTATTTGATATGCCAAATACAGTAACAATAGCAGGTCTCATTCCCTTGACCCTGAAAGAGCCTCCAATCTTTGGGAAAGATGAGTAAGGAGAGGCTGCTAAAATCTCAGGGCTGGGACTAATGGAGACGTTACTGGTGCCCACTTGAGCAAATCAGTGAACAATGACAGTGATACAGTGATACACACACATACATATACACATATGTGTGAGTGTGTGTATATATGTGAATATATATGTGCATATATCTATATCTATTTGCTCTTTCTTTTGCATATACAAGTAGACTAGCTCTGAAGTTAGTCTGGTTCTTCCATCTTGCAAAGGCAGTTTCCTATGTGTGTTATTATTCAACTCACCCTTACCTACAGTCCCTACGACAGAAAGGGCCTGAGGCTCTATGACTAAGACTATGTTCACAATTCCTATTCCTTTATACACAGTTAAGAAATTTCATATTATATTACATTTTTAGTTCACATTTCTGTTTTGGAAAATTACTAAGGCTACAAAAACTTTTTTTTAATACTTTATTTTTAATTAGTGAGTCAGCGTGAGGGTACAGTTACAGATTTATACATTTTTGTGCTCATGTTTCCCCCATACAGATTTCAAGAGCCCATCCCTTCACCAGTGCCCATTCTCTACCACCAGTAAACCCAGAATCCCTCCCACCCTCCCCAGTCCCATCTCCCCCCACCCGACACTGCCACTATGGCAGGGTATTCCCTTTTGTTCTCTCTCTCTGATTAGGTGTTGTGGTTTGCAATAAAGGTGTTGAGTGGCCATTGTGTTCATTCTCTAGCCTACTTTCTGCATGCATCACCCTTCCTCCGCATGACCTCCGATCACATTTCACTTGGTGTTCCCTTCTCTGAGTTGCCCAGAATGAGAGATCAGCCTCCAAGCCATGGAGTCAACCTCCTGGTACTTATTTCTACTATTCTTGGGTGTTAGTCTTATAGAATATAGAATAGGAATTATTCTATATTCCACAGATGAGTGCAATCTTTCTATGTCTGTCTCTCTCTTTCTGACTCATTTCACTTAGCATGATACTTTCCATGCTGATCCACTTATATGCAAACGTCATGACCTCATTTTTTCTAACAGCTGCATAGTATTCCATTGCATAGATGTACCAGAGTTTCTTCAACCAGTCATCTGTTCTAGGGCACTTGGGTTTTTTCCAGATTCTGGCTATTGTAAACAGTGCTGCGATGAACATATAAGTGCAGATGTCATTTCGACTATACTTTTTGCTTCTCTGGGATATATTCCCAGCAGTGGTATTGTTGGGTCAAATGGGAGTGCAACCTCTAGTTTTTTGAGAATCGTCCATATTGTTTTCCAAAAGGGCTGAACTAGTCGGCATTCCCACCAGCAGTGTAGAATGGTCCCTTTCTCCCCACATCCTCTCCAACACTGGTTGCTTTTGTTCTTTTGAACGTGTTAAAGCTACAGGAACTTTTAGGGTAAAATTTTATATGCTTATCACCCAGGTTCACTAATCAGTCTATTTAATCACATCTGATACATACAAGTACTTCCTTTTACTCTCTTTTAATTATAAATATTTATATAATCACAAAGTACATATATAAATTTATTGCATCATTACTTATGATTCTGCATCCATAAATAGTTAATATATATGTTAGAAACAAAATTGCTCTTTGAGCTCAATAATTAATTCAGGACATTTGTCTTTGATAATTATAACTATGTGTTGGATCGATAGCCTAGCGGTAGAGCGTTCACCTTTCACATGGCCAACCCATGTTTGATTCCTCCACCTCTCTCAGAGAGCCTGGCAAGCTACCAAAGAGTATCACGCCCACACAGCAGAGCCTGGCAAGCTATCCGTGGCATATTGGATATGCCAAAAACAGTGACAATAAATCTCACAATGAGAGACGTTACTGGTGCTCACTCAAACAAGTCGATAAGCAATGGGATGACAGTGACAGTGACAATTATAACTATAAAAGATAGTAATTTATATAAAAATTTACTTATTATTTCCATAGTATACTTGCAGCGCATTTCTTCTGATCAGGTTTCAAACATATGTTTTTAAAAAGTTCATACAGTAAATGTAGTAATTTAATCCTTCTTTTTTTTTTTTTTTTTTTTTTTTTTTTTTTTTTATTTATTTTTAATTAGAGAATCACCGTGAGGGTACAGTTACAGATTTATACACTTTTGTGCTTATACTTCCCTCATACAAAGTTTGGGAACCCCTCCCTTCACCAGTGCCCATTCTCCACCACCTGTAAACCCAGTGTCCCTCCCACCCTCCCCCATCCCATCTCCCCCCCACCCCACCCTGCCACTGTGGCAAGGCATTCCCTTCTGTTTTCTCTCTCAAATTAGCTGTTGTGGTTTGCAATAAAGGTGTTGAGTGGCCGCTGTGCTCAGTCTCTAGCCCTCATTCAGCCCGCAACTCCCTTCCCCCACATGGCCTTCGACTACAATGTAGTTGGTGATCGATTCTCTGTGTTGACCTTTCCCCGGAACGTGAGGGCAGCCTCGAAGCCATGGAGTCAACCTCCTGGTACTTATTTCTACAGTTCTTGGGTGTTAGTCTCCCACTCTGTTATTCTAAATACCATAGATGAGTGCAATCTTTCTATGTCTGTCTCTCTCTTTCTGACTCATTTCACTCAGCATGAAACTTTTCATGCCCATCCACTTAACTACAAAATTCTTGACCTCCTTTTTTCTAACAGCTGCATAGTATTCCATTGTATAGATGTACCAAAGTTTCCTCAACCAGTCATCCGTTCTGGGGCATTCGGGTTTTTTCCAGATTCTGGCTATTGTAAACAGTGCTGCGATGAACATACATGTGCAGATGTTGTTTCGATTGTACTTTTTTGCCTCTCTGGGATATATTCCCAGCAGTGGTATTGCTGGGTCAAATGGGAATTCAATATCTAATTTTTTGAGAGTCGTCCAAATTGTTTTCCAGAAGGGCTGAACCAGTCGGCATTCCCACCAGCAGTGAAGAAGGGTCCCTTTCTCCCCACATCCTCTCCAACAGCGGTTGCTTTTGTTTTTTTGGATGTGTGCTAGTCTCTGTGGTGTGAGGTGGTATCTCAAAGTTGTTTTGATCTGCATCTCTCTGATGATTAGTGATGCAGAGCACTTTTTCATGTGCCTTTTGGCCATTCGTATTTCTTCCTTGGTAAAGTTTCTGTTCATTTCTTCGCCCCATTTTTTGATGGGGTTGGATGTTTTCTTCTTGTAGAGTTCAACCAGTGCTTTATATACCATTGATATCAACCCCTTATCTGATGGGTATTGTGTAAATATCCTTTCCCATTCTGTGGATAGTCTTTGTATTCTGGTCACTGTATCTCTTGCGGTGCAGAAGCTTTTTAGTTTAATGTAGTCCCATTTGTTGATCTCTGTTTTTACTAGATTGCTTAGTTCCGTGTCACCTTTGAAGATACCTTTATCTTCAATATCGTGGAGGGTTTCGCCAACCTTGTCTTCAATGTACCTTATGGTTTGTGGTCTAATGTTGAGGTCTTTAATCCATTTTGATCTGACTTTTGTGCATGGTGTCAGGTCAAGGTCTAAACCCATTTTTTTGCATGTGGTTGTCCAGTTGTGCCAGCACCATTTGTTAAAGAGGCTTTCCTTGCTCCACTTCACATCTCTTGCTCCCTTATCAAAGATTAGATGGTCATACATTTGGGGTTGTGTGTAGGGATATTCCACCCTGTTCCATTGGTCTACGGCTCTGCCTTTGTTCCAGTACCATGCTGTTTTAATTGTTACTGCTTTGTAGTAAAGTTTGAGGTTGGGGATGGTGATGCCTCCCATCATCTTTTTCCCAAGAATTGTTTTAGCTATCCTTGGACGTTTGTTATTCCATATGAATTTTAGGATTGCTTGATCCATTTCTTTGAAGAATGTCATGGGTATACTTATAGGGATCGCATTGAATCTGTATAACGCTTTAGGGAGTATTGCCATTTTGACAACATTGATTCTCCCTATCCACGAGCAGGGTATATGTTTCCATTTCCTCATGTCCTCTTTAATTTCATGGAGTAGCGTTATGTAGTTTTCTTTGTAAAGGTCTTTTACTTCCTTGGTTAAGCTGATTCCGAGGTACCTGATTTTCTGGGGCACGATTGTGAATGGGATTGCTTTTTTCATGTCCCTTTCCTCTGCCTCATTGTTTGCATATATGAAGGCCATGGATTTTTGGGTATTGATTTTGTAGCCTGCAACTTTACTGTATAAGTCTATTGTTTCTAAGAGTTTCTTAGTAGAGGTTTTAGGCTTCTCTAGATATAGTATCATGTCGTCTGCAAATAGTGAGAGTTTGATTTCTTCCCTTCCTATCTGGATGCCCTTAATCTCTTTTTCTTGTCTAATAGCTATCGCAAGTACTTCCAGTACTATATTGAAGAGGAGTGGTGAGAGTGGGCATCCTTGTCTTGTGCCCGATCTCAGAGGAAAGGCCCTTAGTTTTTCCCCGTTGAGGATAATGCTTGCCGTAGGCTTGTGATAGATGGCTTCGACTATCTTGAGGAAAGTTCCTCCAAACCCCATTTTGGCGAGGGTTTTCATCATGAAAGGATGTTGGATCTTGTCAAATGCTTTCTCTGCATCTATTGATATGATCATATGGTTTTTATCTTTACTTTTGTTGATATGCTGGATTATGTTGATTGATTTCCGAATGTTAAACCATCCTTGCATCCCTGGGATGAATCCCACTTGGTCGTGATGTATGATCTTTTTGATGAGTTGTTGGATCCTATTTGCTAGTATTTTGTTGAGGATCTTCGCATCGGTGTTCATCAGGGAAATTGGTCTGTAATTTTCTTTCTTAGTGGTGTCTTTGTTTGCTTTTGGTATTAGGGAGATATGTGCTTCATAGAAACTGTTTGGGAGAGTTCCTGTTTTTTCAATTTCCTGGAAAAGTTTGAGGAAAACAGGCAATAGGTCTTCTTTAAATGTTTGGAAGAATTCGCCAGTGAAACCATCTGGGCCTGGGCTTTTGTTTTTGGGGAGGTTTTTGATTACCGTTTCAATTTCCTTAACATTGATGGGTCTATTCAGGTATTCCAGGTCTTCTTTCTTCAGTGCTGGGAGATTGTAGGCATCAAGGAATCCATCCATTTCTTTTAGGTTCTCCTTTTTTGTGGCATAAAGACTTTCAAAGTAGTCTCTAATGATCTTTTGAATCTCACTGGTTTCTGTTATGATGTCCCCCTTTTCATTTCTGATTCGATTTATTAGAGTTTTCTCTCTTTCTTTCTTTGTGAGACTTGCTAGCGGTTTATCAATCTTATTTATTTTCTCAAAGAACCAACTCTTTGTTTCATTGATCTTTCGGATTGTTTTTTTGGTTTCGATGTCATTAATTTCTGCTCTAATTTTTATTATTTCTTTCCTTCGGTCTGGTTTGGGGTCCTTTCTCTGGTCCTTTTCTAGGGTCTTGAGTCGTGAAGTCAAGCTATCTATGTGGGTCCTTTCTTCCTTCCTGAGGAATGCTTGGAGAGCTATAAATTTTCCCCTTAACACGGCTTTAGCTGCGTCCCATAGGTTTTGGTAGCTCGTGTCTTCATTCTCATTTGTTTCTAAGTATCTTTTGATTTCTTCCTTGATTTCCTTCTTGACCCACTCATTGTTCAACATGGAATTGTTTAATTTCCAGGTGTTTGATTTGATTTTCCGTATTTGTGGGTGGTTAGCTTCTATCTTCAGTGCATCGTGGTCTGAAAAGATGGTTGATACAATTTCTATTTTTCCGATTCTATTGAGGTATGTTCTGGGGCCCAGTACATGGTCTATTTTTGAAAATGTTCCATGTGCACTGGAAAAGAATGTGTATTCTTTCTTTTTGGGGTGTAAGGCCCTGTATAGGTCTATTAGGCCTCTCTCTTCGATTTCTTCATTCAGAGTCAGTGTTTCCTTGTTGAGTTTTGTTCTTGTGGATCTATCTAGAGGTGATAAGGCCGTATTGAAGTCTCCGACTACAATTGTGCTGTTAGTGATGTCCTCTTTGAAGTCTGTTAGGAGTCGTTTTAAATATTTAGCCGGTCGTTCGTTAGGAGCATATACGTTTAAGAGTGTGATTTCTTCCTGTTGTACATATCCCTTGATAAACAGAAAATGACCTTCGCTGTCCCTTTTGATCTTTTTCATCCTGAAATCTATGTTGTCGGATACCAGGATGGCCACTCCAGCTTTTTTAAGGGGGTTGTTTGCTTGGAGGATTGTTTTCCATCCTTTGACTTTGAGTCTATGTTTACTCTGTTTGTTCAGGTGTGTTTCTTGCAGGCAACAGAATGTTGGGTTTAATTTCCGGATCCATTTAGCCACTCTGTGTCTCTTGATAGGTGCATTTAGGCCATTGACATTGAGAGAGATTATTGTGATGTGGTTTTGTGTCATCTTTCTGTGGGATTTGTTGTTCTTATGGGGCTCCTCCTTGTCTTACAGTAGCCCCTTTAGACCTTCTTTCAAGATTGGTTTTGAGTCTATGAAGTTCCTGAGCTGTTGTTTATCTGAGAAATAGTGTATGGTTCCTTCGAGTTTGAGTGAGAGTTTAGCTGGATAAAGTATTCTTGGTGAGGCATTCATTTCGTTGAGTTTTTTCACTATGTCCCACCATTGTCTTCGGGCTCGGAGGGTTTCTTCTGACAGATCAGCCGTAAATCTGAGGGGTGCTCCTTTGTATGTGATTTCCCTCTTTGACCTTGCTACTTGTAGAATTGTGTCTCTATCTAGAGCATCCGCCATTCTGACTATGAGATGCCTTGGAGTCTTTTTATTTGGGTCTCTTTTTGCTGGCACTCTTCGGACTTCTTGTATCTGGACGCCTGCCTTCTCCAGCTCTGGGAATTTCTTAGCGATGATGTCTTTGACTATGTTTTTTTCATTGGCGTTACTTCCCTGTGGTTCTGGTACTCCAATGATTCTTATGTTGTTCCTCTTGAAGTCATCCCCCAGGGCTCTGATTCGCTCTATAGCCATTTTGAGGTCTTTGGCCATGATTTGTTGCTGTCTGTAAGCTTTGTGCAGCTCATCCTCAAGCTCGCTGATTCTGTCTTCGGCTGTAGTCATTCTGCTGTTGAGGGCATCTAGTGAGATTTTTATTTCATCTACCGATTGCTGTATTTGTGAGACTTCCGTTCGAAGGTTTGAAATTTCTGCTCTCATTTCTGCTCTGATTTCTTCCTGTATTTTCTTGGTAGACCGTTCGAGCGCTTGATTCATCTCCTCCCTTAATTTATTGGATGTCTGTTCCATAGTTGCTTGGAGTAGGTCGAATCTCCTCCATATTTCCTCTCTGAATTGTTTATCTGAGAGGTCGTAGATGTTGGGAGACTCTTTTGAGGTTTCTAGTATCTTTTGTTCTCCCTCTCTTGGTGGAGGGGATTTTCGCTGTTTCTTCATATTGTCACGGAAGTGCAGAGTTGGACCCTTGTAGTTATTTATTCCTCTTCCTTTTTGTGGGAAGAAGGGGCTCCGATTGTGCTAAACTTCCGTTATTCCCTGATAGCTTTTATACTGTCAGCCTAAGCTAATGGCTATTTTACATAAATGTTTGAGATCGCAAAAGTGAGTTTTGAAAGGAATACACAGTACGGATTGAGCTGAGGTAGCAAAGAATAACTGCGGCCGCGTTAGCGTTGGCCGCTCCGGAAAGAGGCCACGCCCACTTTTAGGCCACGCCCCCTGAGATGAGGACACGCCCCTAAGCAGCAGAGTGGGGATTGGTCAGGATCCGACGGCGGCGGCGGAAAGGTGCCAGGCAGGGGCTTCAGGAGAAGCCCCGAGCCGCGGCGGGCAGGGGGCGGGGAGGGGGCTTCTCCGCGCTGAGGCAGGCTCTCCAAAGGATTGCCTGTTTACCTGCAGGATGGAGATTGGTCAGGATCCGACGGCGGCGGCGGAAAGGTGCCAGGCAGGGGCTTCAGGAGAAGCCCCGAGCCGCGGCGGGCAGGGGGCGGGGAGGGGAATTTAATCCTTCTTTACTATGTAAATGGCCTGTGTACTTTTCTTTTTTGTTTTGTTTTGTTTTGTTTTGTTTTGGGGCCCACACTAGGTTGTGCTCAGTGTTTACTCCCAGCTCTAAGCTCAAGGATCACTCTTAGTTGGGTGATGGGACCATAGTAGATGTAGAGAATCTAACCTGGCCTGGATACGTGCAAGGCAAGCAGCATACCAGCTGTACTATCGCTCAGCACCTATTTTTACATTTCATATTGACATTTTAGATGAGCCCAGAAACTCTTTCTCAAAACGCTCCTTAGTCTTACTCAAGCTTTCAGAATTAATGAGATTTTGGTCTTATTAGCACTTCTGTTTCATATCTGTGCAAACTAGTAAAAAGCCAAAGTATTCCTTCATGGGCTCATTAAGAGGTTCAAAGCATTCAAATTTCTGCCTGTGTATGAAAATCTCATCCTGCTCCTACTCCAAGTGAAAACCAAAATTCCAAGGTAGCTTCCTTTCTTCTCTTTCACTACACTTTGGAATGTGCTTAGGAGCCATTCCTCTTCACTCAGGAAACTTTATCATGTGCATCAATAAATCTTTTGATAGTGTCATGATATGTATGTCTGTGTCATCATCAATAATTGAACCAAATTTGGGGTGTGGTTTAATTTTATTTCTTCTGGACTGACTCAGTTTAGATTGTCAGTATATTTCTTACTAATTCATTTTAGACTATGCATTTTTTTTGGTAGGGATGGAGAAGGAAGAGAATAAATGATGTTTGCATATTTCTTATAGGGCCCATTATGTCCATTTTTGCCATTACTGATAACAGTCACTCTTATGAACATTAAGTTATGTTCTTAAGACCTGAATTAATGTTCTATTTTCTGCCCATTTCTATAAATTCTAGCCTTTTATATCTTATAAAAGATTTTATCTATAAAATATATCTTTTTTATAAATTTAAGATAATTTATATCTTAAATACATATATACATATATATTATTGTTATCCCTGTTATTTTGAAAGTCAGGAGACACAAGTTTAACTTTAAAACTATTTTTTATTTAATTTAACAGTTTCCTTGGTATGATCTGTATAGTAACTGAAATGAGACCCAGATTAAATTAATAATATTGTTCATGCAGGAATCATCAAGTCAAAGCTTTCATTATAGTAAAGAGATGATGGTAACAATCAAATTGCTTGGCTGCTAAATGCCACTGCTAAGAAAAGCCTTTCAGGTGGCTGATCCTTATTAAAATTCCCAATTTAGAACTTGAAAATAAAATTGGTTGTTTCATTAGCAACGCCTCTCTGGATAACTCATAGCTTCATGGAATATTTTGATTATTTGGAAGAGGATGCCATGACTTGCAAATGAAAGTTTATAGGGATCCCTTGTTGCCATAAATAACATTGGCTTCTCTCCTGTAGCAATCAATCACTGATTGATTGCTTCCCTGGAGATACTTCTTGCTTCCAGAGATACTCGTCTGATGGTTGAAGGTTTTTTCCCTTTTCTCACTATAATAAGATGAAAATCATTTCCTTTCAAATACTATCACACCTAGGGAAATGGGGAGATGTTTGCCAAAGGGCACCAAGTTTAGGTTATAAACTGAATGAGGTCTAGGTATAACATGGGTATCACAGTTTCTAAAATTTGCTGAGAGTACATCTTAAGTGATCTTTCTCACACACACCCTAGCCATGTGAGGTGATGAATGTGTTAATTGGTTGGACTGTGCTAATTAATTCACAATGGATAGCTATGTTGAAATGTCAGTGTGCATCTCTTAAATACATACAAATTTTATTAGTACATCATATGGCTCAACAAAACTGGAGGCAAGAAAAGACTGACATAGGTAAGAAGAAAGCCAAGTAGTTTTTCATTAAAGGCTAATTTTACCAATTTTGTTTTCAAAAGGTACTATTCTTATGGTTTTTACTCACCTTTCTCTGCTTTGAGATACAAGAAAAGGGAGGACAATAAGAAATGTGTCTTTTCTATTCCAGACTGTAGACTTTCACTTACTAAATCTGACGTTTCACTCTAAAATATCAGCTGTCCTAATTTTTCAGCTTCCTTAACTTTGCTAAGTTAAGAAAGCACTGAAATTATTTTTCTTGGGTTTTCAGTTATTCAAGAAGGAATGGCTCTAAGAAACTGCTACACTTTCTTCTTGCTATGACAGGCTTAAAAAACAACCAGGCATAAAATATTAACAAGGATCATATATTTTTTCAAAACTTCACGTAAAAAGGTGTACCTAAAACCCTTTTTTTAAAAAAATAATGAACTTATCAACCACTAAATTACAGAGCAGAGAAGATGAGAATGTATAATTGAAAGCATGCATATTTTGCCTGCTGCTTCATAGGAATCTAACAATGGTCAAAAGGTTAGAATGTTTTTAGCAGAGGAACTCCACATTTCTTCACTGCATGTCTCGGCCTTTGCTAATAAGAACAAGCTTAAAATTTTAGCCACCGGGATGTCCGTCACTATGGTCTTAACCTTTTCAGGGATTTGAAAAAAAACCTGTTTTCAATACCAGCAGAAGTTTTCAAACAAAATCTTAATTTAGCAATAGACTCCCAGATGGCTTGAGACCCAGTCTTTTGATGGGTGAGTGGCAGATGCCATCATTTTTAACGCTCCTTTTAGTGTCAGGAAAACGAATGAAGTAGGAAAGGAAATAAAAATATTTTCCAAAGTCTGTTCAGTGGGAAGATTGAAGGAGTCACGATGCTTTTCGTAACCACCTGAGCTTGGTGCTCCTAGCAAAATTTCTGAACTTTATTAAGAAACCTGGGCAACAAGCATTGTCATAATCATAAATTCTACTTATATGGAAACTTCCTCAGAATTGAATTGCAGGCATGAAAAACACATTATCAATCATTCTCTCAATTTCATCTGGTAGAAATGAGGTAGAGCATTTCCTTTTTTCTTTTTTTTTTCTTTTTTCTTTTTTTAACAAATTCAAGAGAGGAGAGGTTGGCATTTGCAAATGCCACTTGATGAAAGAGTCAGGGCCGGACATTTATCACACTGATCAATTGTGCCCTCGCCCCTACAATAATCCTTAACCCAGTGTATGGGTTTCACAGCATCCTGCCAGGTGCCAGGAGCATATCTGGCAAAATGAATGTGCAGGCATGGCCCTCAATCGCCCTAATTTTCTAGAAGACTCTCTTCCTGTCACATGAGGAGATCCCCTGAGCCTCATTTGAAAGACAAGCGACACCTAACTTCTTCCTGCCCGTACTTTCCACTCCTTTCTTAAATAAGTGATTTTTAAATTTTCTGCTGAAAGGTACAATGCATATGAGATTTCAGATAAGAACAGAGCAGGTAGATGAGAAAAATCATTTGCAAGTAACTGACACTAAACCAATTCAGAACTTGCCCCTGAACCAGACCCTGTTCTTCCTTAGACTGTGTACAGGGGGATGTCTAATCTTCGTGATTTGGAAGGTTTGGGGAGGGGCTTCCTTAGCTAGCTAGGCCCAGGAGGTTTAGGCTTCACTCCCAGTGGCACTTGGTCACCTAGGTTGATCGTTCAGTGGTAAGGTTCTAGGATGTGTTGCTACTCAGGCCCTGCAATACCAGGGCTAGCCCACTTGCAAGGTTCTGTGCTGACATGCCAGGCACGAACTCTAACCCCTGCACAATCTCAGAGACTCCCGTTTTGACTTGTTCCTACTTAAGTTCCAGCCCTTTGGGGAAAACAAGGCTGGAAAGCTGCCCTCAGTATGATTCTAGACTATTCCTATAATTTTTGTTTTTCTGGTCACATACCGGGTGGTGCTCCTAGATCTGTGCTCATGGATCACTCCTGCAAGGGTTCAGGAACAATATGTAGTTCCAGGAATCAAATCTAGATCAGGTGCATGCAAGGCAAGTGCATAGGCCCCAACGCTTGAGCTTTCTTATCAAACAAAGGAAACATCTCCTTCCACCCTTCCTGACACCCCAGATGTATACCAACATAGCTTAATTAATTTTGTCACTTCAAAATCCCTTGCTTAACAGGAAAATAATTATTTTATAACTTCCTCGCTTATTGGGGGATGTTCATAGTGATGATATTTTATGCTTGGTTTCACATTTAAAAATTCCAATACAAATTTCCCTCCTGGGCTGGAGTGATAGCACAGCGGGTAGGGCGTTTGCCTTGCACTTGGCCAACCTGGGTTCGATTCCCAGCATCCCATATGATCCCCTGAGCACCGCCAGGGGAAGTTCCTGAATGCGGAGCAAGGAGTAACCTCTGTGCATCGCCGAATGTGACCCAAAAAGAAAAAAAAAATCCCTCCTGTATTTGCTTTGCCTTTAAAAACCCCTGAAAAAGTGGAAAATGGTTGTGTTTTGGGTTTCCCTAAAACTAATATTTATTTTTCTTATGTTTTCTATGTTAAAGAATTGACATGCAAAGGGCATGATTTTGTATGCACAAGGTTCTGGGTTTTAATTCATGGCACCACAAAAAAAATACTTATAGTTCGTAATTTTTTAGTAATAGGTACTTAAGTTTCTCTATTGTGGAATTTCTGCCAAGAATAATCCCATTACTGTGTCTTTGAAAGAATAGGCCGACTGCTTTTTTGGTGAATAATGTTATACTCAAATCAATGTGACAAATATTAAATTCTGAAATATTTATGGCAATTTCTATTCATAATAATATATTCCCTACTGACATTAGTACAATTATGTTGGTAAAATAGCTCATAAGTCTACTTCTATACATTACCATAAAACCAGATTTCTTTTTATTACTTGTTCTTCATTCCACTGGACATCTTACAATATTCACTTAGTAAGATTTTGTGATCTGCTTTATAAACATTGTGTAAGCAAAAGCAAAACAAAAAATATATTTTGGATACTTTTAATCTTTAAAAATATATAATTTAAAGGATGCATTATGACTTTTTTTTTTGCTTTTTGGGTCACGCCCAGCGATGCTCAGGGGTTACTCCTGGCTTTGCACTCAGGAATTACTCCTGGAGGTGCTTGGGGACTATATGGGATGCCGGGGATCGAACCCGGGTCAGCCGAGTGCAAGGCAAATGCCTTACCCGCTGTGCTATCGCTCCAGCCCCACATTATGACTTTTTACAAGTATAAATGATGGCAAAATTATCAACTCAATTTATCTTTTTAATATTATACACATTTAGAGTACATTTCTTGATGTGGATTTTACTATGGTATTTATTTCTGATGCAAATGTGATCTCTGGATGCACAGCTTTGATTATTAATTCAAAATATGTCTTGCAGCTAAATATTAAGCAGAAAGCTTAGATATTACCCCCCAAACTACCTACTGCCTTCTTTCTATTTTTCTCTGTTTCTCTCTCTGCCTCTAAACACAGATGCAAATACTTCAATAAAAATGAAAGAAATATAAGAAGAGTTGAATATTAAAGTTAAACCAGAATTACTCTTATGGGGCAGGTTCAAATTATAGGTCCACATAAAACATAACACAAATGTGAGACAAAGGTATTCAGAAAATGGAAAGTTGGATTGTTTTGTCTAGAGTTTCTGGAAAAGGAAAAGGGAGAAGAAGAACAAGGAGTATGAGTTGAAAATGAATGAAGATACAGAATGGACTTAGAATAAAAGAAAGATTAAGAAACTTTTGTTTTCTGTTTGCTTTTTGGTTTTGTTTTTGAGGCATATTAATCAGTATAGACATGATAGTAATATAGTTGAAAAGGCAGTAGCTACTGTTACAGATTTAGCATCAGTTTGATTCATAAAGTATAGCTAAAACTGAATATATATCAAGAAATTGAGTGAATTAGATTGCTCCATTTTGTGAGAGACCTTGAATTCTCTAGAACATAGGCATAAAGTAGGCCAGAGGACATCGTTGAGAATTGGGTGTCAAAGATGTAGTGATTTTTGAAAGCAGAAAGGCAAAAGGAAACAAGAGAGTAGCTATGGAGATGAAGAAAAGTCTCCCACTGAAACACAAAGTCGAATTCATGAGGGAAAGTATAAGATAGTGTAGAAAATGGACAGAGTTCTGAAGACTTAAGGAAAGCACTGGAAAACACAGATTTGATGCAGAATTCTGGTGTTAACTGAAAAAAAGTATACATACAGGCTAGTTATTAATGGCATCTAAATACACAGATTAAAATGATATTTTCTCTCTAAGCAATTTGTGCAGGCTTCTCCTGATCATGACCTTCTCACCTACCTTGTCTCTTTCCTATGGCCCTTCCTGTGCTAAGGACGGCTCCTAGTCTCATGCCAGAACCCCATTTACATGTTTCACCTGCTACCTGGATACATCCCAAAGAGGAACTATATGGACCCTGGATGAGAAATGCTCCTTTATAGAGTTCAATCCACAGTTTACTATCACTAATCCTAGTTTCCTAAGGTATTTTCTGCTCAATGCAGTTCAACTATTAATGAATAGTGACACTGTTGTTATTCCCTCTTTTCAGAGTTTAGTGCTAAAGGCACCATAACTATCATTTCTTCAATAGGTATTGATTGCCTGGATTTAAATCTTCACTCTGCTGATCCTCATTGGGTGGCAAATTATTTTACTACTATAAATGTCCGTTGCCTAACCTACAAAATAGGTTTAATAATTAGTATCACCTTAAAGGGTGTTTGAATATATCATGTGATAATCCAAATGAAACAAATGTGAAGAAGAAATGATAGTCTGGCACATAAGTATCAGGCAATGAATATTTTACCTAACTGACAGAGAACCAAGCATCATGTGTTTAATTGAATTTTATAAAATTACCTGTAGCCATTGAGAAATGTGTTTTCTCAATGATTTGGTTGATAAATGATTTAGTTGAGACCAAATCTCAACTAAATAAACATGTGCTACAAATCTGGGGGTATGTCCTAAGTTATAGAGGCATTCTCACTTTGGTCTCTATGATGTGATAGTATTGCACCAGCAGTCAGGAAAGCCAAGTTCACATGCTGATTCTACTGCTTTTTTTTTACATACTTGTTCTTGGACAAATTATTTCTGAACCCTTAATTTACTGATCTCCAAAATGAAATGAATGAATATACTACTCCTTGTATTGGTACAGAATAAAATGATGAAATTAGGCGTATTACTCAGGGAAACCCTGAGTCCATCCAGAGTAGGGACTTGAAAACTATGACTCCCCTGTATTTCTCCAAATTCCAACAGGACCTGATCCTTCTGCTGTTCCACATGACAGGTCATACAAGGATAAAATTAAAGTGTGGAAGGCCAAGAGAAGATGTGTTACTGATTTTGATAAAAAATGACAGTTGATAAAACTGATGAGCAAGGAGCAACGTAAGAAAAATTTAAAACATAACACTTGAAAAAACTGCACAGAAACTTAGGACATTAAATTCAGCAGCAATTGTGGAAATGTTAAAAGGATAAGAAATCATTAACAAGTAATCATTAGTAAAACACAGTACAATATGGATAGTCTTGAGAGGATTCAATTTGAGCTATTAGATCCTGATCTGAGACTTGTTCTTTGATTCAGTAAGAGTGGATCATAATATAAAGGAAGAAGAAAAACCCTATAAATATTCACTCGTTATCTTAATTTTCTCAAAAATTCTATGAGGCATTCTTTCTTATTTTACCACTGAATGATATCTTCTTGTGCCTGCTCTATCAACATAATATAAACCCTTTTCTGGGTAACAATGCTAGGTATAAATTAATAATTCATTAAAATCATCTTCAAAGTTTATGAATTTCAACTTTACAAATCTTCAATGTTAAAATAATGAGTTTGAATCATCTTCCACACTGAACTACTAGTGGAAAATATTCATGTCTAACATCATACATTATGTAACCCGTTAGATATATGTTTCATCTGCTCTACTTAATTATGGTTTTAGAGATCTATACAAGTCGAAATCATTTAAATTTTCAATATGTGTCAGGTATTATGTAACCCATTACATATACATTTCATCTGCTCTACTTAATTATGGCTTGAATGATCCATATAAGTTGAAATCATTTAAATTTTCAATATTTTTTGGGTGCAATTTTACTTCTTATTGGTTTATTAGTCACCTTCTGTGTATCACCTAATAAGGCTCATGATTTTTGCTTTGGAACATTTTCCAGGTAGAAAGTTTTATTTCTCTTAAGGTTATAAGCATTCGAATTTAGGCCTTTCTTTCCTATGATTGAATTTCTATTGTCACCTACATAACATCTCCGACTTTGATTTATGTTCCTTTAATTTTTACATTATTGCCAAATTGATATTTGTCTTGTTCAAAATGAATCATATTTTATATGTAGATTAAACACAACTTGCTTTGAATATATTATTTGTACCCACTTATACTCTATACAAATCTTAAAATATTTCTGTAATCTGACTCCTATTTTCTACCTTCCTACACAACTACTTATTTAGTACATTCCCCATTAATCTTTAATCATCATCCATCCTTCAAGTCTTTGTTACCTTCAAACAGGTATTCTCACTATTTGCTAAATATACCACATTCATTGTTCTGTCTTCATATTGTTTTTTATCTGTTCCACCACCCTCTTTAGAGTGAAGAAACAGATACAAATGAAGATCCATAAAACATTCCAAGTCATAAAACATACCCAATAAGTCAAACACATAGCTATTTAACCCCTCACAGAACATTCAACCTTTAAAGGTATATAACTGGCAGTTTTATCATTTTATTAAATACTTAATTTGATTTCTTCTTTGTCTTTCCCTACCCCCTCTTTTTAAAATATTTTTTTTATTAATCACCGTGAGGTACATTTACAAATTTATGACCTTTCATGTTTGCCTTTCATCCCTCCACCAGTGTCCATTCTCCTCCACCAATGTTCCTAGTATCCCTCCCACCACCCCCACCTCAATACCCACCACCCCACCCTGCCTCTGCGGCAGGGCATTCCCATTTGTTCTCTCTCCTTTTGTGTGTTGTAGTTTGCAATAGTCCCCCTTCCCTCTTTTTTGTCCTCCCCAAACTAATATTGTACATATGATGTCAGGAAATTAAAGAAACACAAAGAAAACTTATACAGTGATGCATCAAGTATTTATAAACACTTAAAATCTATATTTTTATAATTTTCAAATTCATTTGCGTCACCTGTAGATGATATTTAATATATACTCTTATCCTGGTATTGGGTTTCATGCTCCTGAGTCTATGAATTAGGCATAGAAATGCTAGCAAGTTCAGCTGGTGCTCAAAATAGGCTGAAATCTGAGCAGAGAAATGTGAAGACAGAAGGAGGCTGTGTGATGAGTGAATCTACAGAAGCAAACAGTGTTGCTATATAGTGATTGACTCTGCTGGTTTGGGTTTGAGAAGAGAGCCCAGGAGAGGAGTCTGTTGAACTCAGACTTGAAGAAAAAGCTGACCATTCACCTGCCTCATAAGGAGCAAAAGGCATCTCAGAGTGGAAAACATGGCCCTTTACAAATAGCACACACAAAGCATTTGATTGATGCTTGTCTGAGTTCAGTACTCACTGACTTCCTTAATAGAGAAAAAGGATCTGAAATCTTATAGAGCTATGAAAAATAAAATTAAGTGAAAAAAAATGAAAGGGAGGAGGATAAAATAGAAATCAAGTTTGAAAAAGAGATAAAAGCTAGCATGACAGGAAGCTATTATACTTGGACATAATATTTAGCCTTGAGTTTCCTGTGCGAAATAGAGAGGCAAGAAATATAATAAGTTACTCAATCTTTGCAGGATAGCAGTAGGGAATGATGTGTCCAAATGAAGATCATTTCATCTTTATCCTGATCCCAAATGGACAAAATTCTCACATATTACACGTATAAACAATTTCTTCCTTTTTAACAGACTTACATACATTTTTATCTACAAAGGAAGCACACCAAACGCAACGGTATAAAATGCCTCATTTAAAATAAAGATAAGATGTATATAGTTTTCCTTGAAAATAGGCATTTTGTTTGCAGCAGAAGGTTATATAGAAATTGGATGTTGTGTATGGTGTGGTTTCATACATTTGAAGAAATGTGAATCTGTACTCTTGAAACATACAGTGCTGTAAACCAATGTCACTTCAATGTAAACAAAAGAATAAGATTTTTAGTCTAGAATGATATTTTTCAGCTAGGCTTTTGGCACTTGGGATTCTCTACAGAATTTTTCTCAAAGGCATAATACCCCACAAAAGATCAGCCATTTCCTGATGCAAATAAACTTAAGTGTTTTACTTTCCTATTATCTTATTTTGAAAATATTTTAAATGTTTTAAATGTAATGAAGAAAGCAAAAATTATAGCTTAAAATTATATTCATTTGGTGTTTCATAATAGGCTACCAAGTCCTAAATGCTCATGTATTTATGGTTATTTCACAGTTATTTGTCTTCTATGGGAACTTTTCAAAATAAATTTTTTTTGTATATTTTTCCTGAAATCTAAGCAGAGGGCTTATGTTTTTTATTTTTGTGTCTTGTAAACATTTACTTCACATGTTTACCCTTGCTTTCTTAGTTTACAGTATTTTTTTTGCATGTGAGTTATATTTTGTGTAAGAGGCAGAGAATAAAAGAGATAAGCCAGGCACTGTGACTGGGTTTGGTGTGCTGGCTGTCACCCAGGGACACATTCTTTCATATTCTGTTTGTATTTAAGGGACTGCCTCTTTGTTGGCCTGCTCGCGTGCTCCTTTCCAAGTCATTTAATCAAGCAAGAAAATTGTGGGAATAAAATTTCGTTTACTCATGCCATGTTGCCAAAAAGAATAACGTTTCATAATTCCATGTTTGTTTGTTATTTCTTTCACCTCATTAGGGATTTCTAAGTAATCAAATATCAGATTATTTCTTGACTGTATCTTAGCCCAATTGTTGTGCTAACATCGCTCATATTTTTTGTTCAGCTTTCTCCACTAATCAAGCCATGTAACTTACTTACAAAAGAAACATTAGGAAATTGAAGATGATGGAACTGACAATAAATACTTTTTTTCTTTTTCTTTCTAATACAAAAACCTTCTTGAACCTGTGTGTCATTTTTACATAGCAGCCATGTAAATCTTCTTTATTTTGTTCCAATTTTAGGTATGTGCTGCCAAAGCAAACACAAAAAGATTGCTGGGAATCTTGTCCTGCAAACCAATTCACTGAAAACAAAGAACTGGCTACATTTCTTTGAAAGGAAAAACAATATCACCACCTCTATAGGAGATAACAGCTTCAGAGGTTAGATTAATGCAATGAGCTTTTCAAAATAAAGTTTCCACTGACATACACAATGACCAAAGAGGGTAAAAATTATAACTAATACACAATGAAAAAACCTGATACTAGCCATAATAGAATGTTGTGTTAGATAATGAGCATTATAAGACTAACTTCAAAAGCACAACTGTGATCTTAGACGTTTACTAGTTAGTTAAGTCACCTCATTTTAATATGAGTAATCTTAGTTAAGTCATCATAATTGATTTGTTATGAGTAGTTTGTAACTGGAGACAGGAGTTGACAATCTTTTTCTGTAAAATGGCAGAATTTAAAATATGTTTGGCTCTGCAGGATGTCCAGGCTTTTTAGTAACTAATTATCTTTGCATTCTGAAGGCAAAATTAGCTATAGTTAACATCTATTTCAATGAACTTTATTTGTCAAAACAGTCATATTTGACCTATAGGCTTATGTTTATTCACACTCTATCTTTGTAAATGAAATGATATAGTCAGTTCAATGATTGCTGCAAAATCAGAAGAGAGTTTAAACTATGTCACAACAAATAAGAAGAAAGTTATTTCTTTCATCCAACAAATAGTATTTGCCTTGTGCTAAGAACAAAGCTAAGGGTTGAGAGAATCAAGGATAAACAAATCTAGGATTTGCCATTTCCTCATTCCCTTGTCATTTCCTGCTAGAAATGTAAAGAAAGAGAAGATATAAATAATTAAATTAAACTAAAATACAGAATGTGGTGAAGTTTATGACATGTTATGCATGTCAAAGGAGATTTTTTAATAAATTTATTTGTTTACTTTTTAGTCACCATGAAATTACAAAGTTATTTATGATTAGGCATACAACACTTATCCCCTCATCAATGACCACTGACATATCCGCCAAATAAAAAGTTCTGTTTCTACTGGGGATTTTAAAAAAACTTCATTGTAAAATTCTCTTTAACAGTAGAATATATTACTTTTCTAGCATTTCCTGCACTAATTCTCATTTTTTCTGTCACCCAATAATTATTGTGAACAAACTAAATTATTCAATTTAGTCTATTGCAATCGGTTTCTCTTAAAGTCTCACAGCAATAAAACAGAAAGGACCCACAAACACCAAATATCTAAAAGAAGTGCCACATATAATGCAGAAAATAATGGCACTGACGGTGATTATTTTCTCAAGGTGTCATGGGATAAAATAGATGATTTTATCAAGATGCCATGAAAGAGTTGGATGAGAACTATATCTTACTCACTCCTATGTAATATCTTAAAGCCAGAAGCAATATCATGACTATTATTATGTTAAGAAAAGATGGTCCTTGAAGAACACAAAAAGAAATATTTTGTTTTTTCTCTTTTCTAAGTTACAAAAAATATCTTAATCATATTCTCTGAAATTCTCCCCGCCCCGAGCAGAGCCCCTGCAGCCGAAGACCTCCGGAACCCAGCCACAGCCATGCTCAAGGCCCCTCTCCACATGCTCAGATAAGCCTCGTGCATGAAGGAACCAGCAGAGGGACCCAGGTCTCCAGAACCTGGGGCTGAGGTCTCTAAGCCTGCTCAGATAGAAAGTGGGCCTCTTCTGCCCAGATCCCCCATTTTCCAGTAGCTAGGCAGTCACATCCAGAAACTGCCCCCCGCCCCAGCAGTGTAATCCCATCAATGAGCAACATCCAGAGACTATAAAACCAAGATCCCAGAACTAGACATCTTATAGCCTAGTTATCTCTCTTTGAGAACCTGGCAAACTACGGAGAGTTTCCTGCCAGCATGGGAGAGCCTGGCAAACTCCCCATGGCGTATTCATATGCCAAAACCAGTAACAACAATGGGTCTCATTCCCCTGACCCTGAAAGAGCCTCCAATGTGGCACCATTGGAAAAGGACAAGTAAAGAGAGGCTTCTAAAATCTCAGGTCTAGGACAAATGGAGACATTACTGAGACTGCTCGAGAAAATCAACAATCAACAGGATGATGATGATGATGATGATGATGATGATGATGATGATGATGATGATGATGATGATGGTGATGGTGATGATTCTCTGGAAATGCATTTGCTTTCTTGCCAGGTAGGTATTCTTGCATACTTAGTGTCCTAATTATGAATTCATAGAATATAATCTTAATTCACATTTAGGTAAGCTATTCTAAGATAAAGCACTAATCACACCATAAGGACAATTTTAAACCCAAATTTCATAAAAATTTCTCCTGGAAACAAGACCTGTAAACTTGTTGAAATTTTTGATTTTTGATCTATAGAGACACAATGTTTGATGCTATTAAGCCTACTTGCAGAGTTTTAAATTGATTATAGGAAACCAAATTTAACAAGGGCAAAGAAAGCCTGGTCAATGGAGAGATAATGTAAGAAATACAGTAGTGTCAGAAGGTCTCTGGTCAGTACAACTCAGCTCACCTGTAAATAATTCTTCAAAATACCATTCCTCAGAATGGCACAAATAAATGACAATTCATTCTTCTAAAATGCCATGGATCTAGCAAAAAGACAATGATAAAAAAATTCAAGTTACTCATTTAGAAAGGAAATATTAAGTAAAAAAAGGATATTTCAGATTTTAAAAGTTATTTTTGAAAACATCCAACCCCATCAAAAAAAAATTCTCAAGGAAGAAATACAAATGGCAAAACAACACATGAAAAAATGCTTTTCATCACTAATCACGGGGAGATGCTGATCAAAACAACTATGAGATATCACCTCAAACCACAGAGACTAGCACACATCCAAAAGAACAAAAACAATCAGTGTTGGCATGGATGTGGGGAGAAAAGGACCCTCCTTCACTGCTGGTGGAAATGCTGACTGGTACAGCCCTTTTGGAAAACAGTATGGACGCTTCACAAAAAACTAGAAATTGAACTCCCATTTGACCCAGCATACCACTCCTGGGAATATATCGCAGAGAGCAAAACTGTGTAGTCAAAATGACATCTGCACTCATATGTTCATCGCAGCACTGTTTACAATAGCCAGACTCTGGAAAAAAACCTGAGTGCCCAAGAACAGATGACTGTTTAAAGAAACTTTGGTACATCTACACTTTGATTTACTTAAAACTAATTCTCTTTTTTCGTTGTATATGGATCTTTAAATTGGTCCTTATTGTTACTAGTCTTTCTTTTTATAAGGTAGTTTTTATCTCTCTGTTGATCTCCATATTTAGTATGTAAACATTTTTGCTTTTTTGTGTTTTTGACCCATAGGACAGCAGGTAGGGTGTTTGCCTTGTGTGAGGCCGACCCGGGTTCAATTCCTCCATCCCTCTCCAAGAATCTGGCAAGCTACTACGGAGAGTATCCCACTCTCATGGCAGAGCCTGGCAAGCTACCCGTGGCGTATTCGATATGCCAAAAACAGTAACAACAAGTCTCACAATGGAGACGCTACTAGTGCCCACTCGAGCAAATCTATGAGCAACGGGATGACAGTGACAGTGATCCAGAGACTTTCAGGGGTTACTCCTGGTTCTGCATTCAGGAATGACTTCTGGTGGGCTCAGGGGACCATCTGGGATGCTGGATGAAGATTGAGCCCTGGTAGGTCACCTTCAAGGCAAGCACTCTACCCACTGTTCCATATTCCGATCCAATATGCTAACACTTTAAATAAAGGTAAGTCAAAATGCCAGAGAATGGATCAGGACCTGAGTGAGGGGTTCTAAATGCAAGCAAAGGATAAGGTAATGGTTGAGAAAATAGTTGACATAATAGTAAGGTGGAGGGAAAACAGCTGAAAGTAGAACGTTCACTTTGATTATTCTTTACAAATAAGATTTTGACTTCTTTGAATATTGGTGGTTGGATCCAGTCCAAATGCTTGGCCCAATTATTTTTTTCCTATATTTCTTAATGTGACTCTCTTTTAGTGTTCCTTTGTTTTTGGTTCTTATACCACACTTGGCTGCAGTCAGGGTTTACTGCTGGCAAACACTCTTCATACTGTACTATCACTCTGACCTGGTCCTACACTTTTATAGTTAGGCGATGTCAATTTTTCACCAACACGTGAAGAGAATATTACATGTTCTTCCTGGTGTATTGATGTTTGGGATAGACTGCATTTTATGTGGGCTTTTAGTTTTCCTGAATTTATTTCCACAGTGAGTTGTCAGCTACTGTAAGATGCTTAAGGTTTTACAGATCATTCAGTATTTTATGAAGATATTTTCCTCAAGGGCTGGAGTGATAGCACAGCTGTAGGGCGTTTGCCTTTCATGCGGCCGACCCGTGTTTGATTCCTCCGCCCCTCTCGGAGAGCCTGGTAAGCTACTGAGAGTATTGCGCCTCCACAGCAGAGCCTAGCAAGCTACCTGTGGCGTATTGGATATGCCAAAAACAGTAACAATAATTCTCACAATGAGAGACGTTACTGGAGCCCGCTCGAACAAATCGATGAGCAACAGGATGATAGTGACAGTGATTTTCCTCAAATCAAAGCCCAAATACTCTACTCATTTCTCTACAATAATACTCTCATGTATCCCCTAGTCAGTTGAGTTCACTTGAATTCATTCACTTTGTTTCCTAAGACATGATGCTCAGCAGTAAATACTTGGTTTTAGTCAAGCAAATATGGGCTTTGGTTTGATGAAACTTAAGAGCACAAATGTTAGTGTTAGTCTGTTCGCAATAGCCAAAATCTGAAAACAACCCGAGTGCCCTAAACCAGATGACTGGTTAAAGAAACTTTGGTATATCTACACAATGGAATACTATGCAGCTGTTAGAAAAGACGAAGTCATGAAATTTGCTTATAAATGGATAAACATGGAGAGTATCATGCTAAGTGAAATGAGTCAGAAAGAGAGGGACAGACATAGAGGGACTGCACTCATTTGTGGAGTGTAGGGTAGCATCACATCAGGCTGACACCCAAGGACAGTAGATACAAAGGCCAGGGGTATTGCCCCATAGCTGGAAGACTGCTTCATGAGCATAGGGGAGGAGACAGATGGAATAGAGAAGGGATCACTAAGAAATTGATGGCTGGAGGAGCCAGTTGGGATGGGAGATGCATGCTGAAAGTAGATAATGGACCAAATACGATAACCTCCCAGTGTCTGTGTTGCAAATCATAATGCCCAAAAGTAGAGAGAAAGTATGGGGAATATTGTCTGCCTTTTAGGCAGGGGGAGGGTGGGAAAGGGGGGGTATACCCAGGATATTGGTGGTGGGGAATGTGCACTGGTGGAGGGATGGGTGTTTGATCATTGTGAGATTGTAACTTAAACATGAAAAGTTGTAACTATCTCACGGTGATTCAATAAAATTTTAAAAAATTTAAAAAAATGTTAGTGTTAGTATAGAAAATGTCTTGGAAAAAAGAACTAGTATTCCATATTATTTTATTGCCCCATGTCATTTATCAATGGATTGTGTCTGCTAGGATGCACCAGGTATAACAATGTCATTGAAAAAATAATATTCTCATGGTAAAGCAGTGACTTATGTCACACAGCTTTCATTTGCATCAGCTAGATGACGGCCATAGGAGAATAAAATGAGCAAAACGTTTCACTGTCTCTTCCCCCCGCCCCCAGTTTTCTCATTCATTTTCATTTTCCGCTTCAGATAGACCTTACCCCAGGAGGACAGGGTGCGGCCTGAGACCTACTCACACTGAGGCTGGAACCAGAGCGCATTAAGTCCTGCTGCAGAACCCACCCTGCATTGGGAACTGAAATCGCTGCTACTTAAGGTCCTGTCCTGCTTCTCAAATGTCTTGTTTTGGAGAAATAGGAAAGCATCCTTAAGAACAAACACATACAGGGCCAGAAAGATAGCTCAAGGGACTAAACACATGTTTTACAGTAAAGAGGACCAGGTTTGATCTGGAGTACCACCAGGAATCATCTCTAAGGGCAGAGCCAGAAGTAGACAACAAAAACTGACTAGTATGGACAAAAGATACAATGGGGAAAATGTCAAAATAGATATAAAAATTTATTTAGAATAAGAAATAATACAAATTTTTTTAAACCTGAAAAGTATCACAAAATTCAGGAAAAAAATAGTTTCATAAAGGAATATCTAACCTCTTTAAAACAGTTTTCTCTTTAAATATATTCTTTGGCTGGCTTCAAGTGTTTAATGGTAGTAATTTTATTAAGTTATATAAATATAATAGAAAATTAGTCTTTCTAATCTATTTGATCCAAATTTGTTTATTATTGATAAAATGAATGAATTTTTAAACTTTATATACAGGTATATTTGATGCAAGAAGTGTTAGCACAAGGACATGCTGTATAGATGCAGAATCTGGAAATAAATCACCTTAATTTTAGCATTGTTGCATCTATGTATACTTATTAATTAATCTGGTTCAATTAATTCATCCCTTAAATCATTTGTATTACTAAAATATAGAGAGAATAACGCAGACATAGCACAAAAAAGAGAATCTCTAGCAAATTAATTTAAAACTAACAGTCATTTTTTTTGCTTTTGTTTTTCATGCAGCTTTCAAAAATGTGATTTGTGGGGCAAACAGAGGAAGGCAGGTTGAGTTTCCCTCCCTGACCCAAGCAGAACCCCTGCAGCCGAAAACCTCCAGAACCCAACCACAGCCATGTTCAAGGCTGCTCTCCAAAAGCTAGGAGGAGCCTCGCCTATGAGGGAACCTGCAGAAAATCCCAGGTATTCAGGACCAGTGACTGAGATCTACAAGCTCTCTGGGAATGGGACTGCTCCTCCTCCCTACAGATCCTCAGTTTTCCAGTAGCTTGGCAGTCACACCCACAAACTGCCTCTGGCACCACATAATCTCATCAAGGGCCAAGATCCAGAGACCATGAAATAAAGGTCCCAGAAGAGAGAGACACAGAATCAACACACACTTATGTCCTGAAGCACATAACTTCTTACACTCTAGCCAGCTGATGTACCAAAAGTAGCACACATTTGTTAGGTTTTAACACACATGCTTGTGGTCTCTTATATAAGGGCTTAAATGGCTCCAGGATGAAACACAAAAATCTTCACACACTTAACTCTTATAATGGTGGGAAGGTGCACGGTGGTGGGATTGGTGTTTGAATATCATCTGTAATGAACTATTGTGAAAAACTTTATAAAAATAAAATAAATTTAAAAAATAAAATAAAAGGTGATCTGAAAGCCACTGTGAGTAACCAGAGACCCTTTTAGGTGCCCCTCCCCATTTTTTTTTAGTTTGGGGCTACAACTGTGTTGTTCGTGGTTTACATCTGACTTTTTGCTCAGTGATCACACCAGGCAGTGCTCAGGGATATCAGGGATCAAACCTGGATCAGCCACATGAAAGGCAAACATCATACTCACCATACTATCTCTCCAGCCCTAAGACTTGCCTTTTTTAGTGGATTAGTATTTGACCAGTATAGAAATAATGATGTGGGGGGTGGAGAGATAGTATAGCAGGTAGTGCAGTTCTCTTGCACGTGGTCAACCAGAGTTTGATTCCCATCATCCCATATGGTCCCCAAGCACCACCAGGAGTGATTCTTGAGAGCAGAGCCAAGAGTAAACCCAGAGCAACACTCGTTTTGGATTACCTCCCCCCCCATTATAAAAAATGAAAACACAATGTTGCAAATGATAGGCAAAATTCTTTGGCAGGAGCGAAAATAGTACCAAACTGACTCCATCACCTACTTTTACTAATAATGAAGAGAAATCTGGTTTCACATAGAATGTCCTTGATGAAGCAGTAGAAAGTAAGTTAACTAAATATCAACTCAAGTGCACAAATTTTTAATAGCCAATGTGATGAAATTGAAACTATTCATAAAATGACACAAATTGCATTCTCAAAATGGTTATCTCAGGAAAAATTATGTGTGCATCTATTAGAGTTGTGAGTTTTACAAACCATTTTAATTTTAAATTGCAAACTAATGTTGTTTATTTGGGTATTTTGAATGTATTTTCCTAGATATCAAGACAGTGAGAATGTCACTCAAAGACAACAACTTAGAATTTATTGCTAACAATAAAATCATATGATGTAAGGAAAAAATTGAGTTTGGAAAGTTTTCATCTCACCATGAATGTGAACAACTCAATATATTTAAAATATTTTCTAGTAGGATGGATGTTAAAAATGTGATTAATATTTTATGCTTTTTAAAATAACCAATGAAAAACATAACAAAATCATCTAAGACTAAAAGATCTATTCAGAATGACTAAGTTTAATGCAATAGACCATATGTAAAATTCATGGATAATACTTCAAATACCACATCATAAATAATGTCAAAGCCATTACCACATGTCACATTTTGTTATGTAATAAAAAAAGTCTACAAACTAACTTTATCTAACACAGAGTCAGATTTCAACCACTTTTCATTGAGTTAGAAATTAATTATAATTCCATAAAACAAAAAGTCTTAGAATATTGGGATCTTCCCTTGCAGTATAATTTCATGCCTTAAAAAATGACAAAACAATAAAAATTGAATCAGACTTCAAACTATGGTTTTAGCTAATCTTACTGTATTGATACTTGCTCATTAATTGAAACAAATGAGCTCACTAATGCAAAATTTAATAATAGGAAAAACTAGGGAAGGAGTTTGCATATGAAACCACTATATTTTCTACTTGGTGAAATCCAAACTGCTCAAAACAATAGTGTATTAATTTTTAAAAATAGCACTAACAAAAAATTATGTTCACCCTCAAAATTGTGTGAATGTTTCAAGGTCTCTGAAAATATCTGAATTCCAAAGCCCAGGTTATTGTGTTGTTATTCCCAGTGCAGAGTTTCAGATTAAACAAATAAATATGTAATGAATCAGAGTAGCACTTGGGAGCTCTTTTACAGTTTTTGTTTTAATATTTATCTCAATGAAAACTTCTGCTTGCAGCATAGCTTTCATAATGAGAAAAATTATTAAAAAGGAAAGAAAAACAGATCTCTGGTGGTAGTTGTCAAAAGCAGTTTGTTAGTAATCTAATAAGAAAAATATTACAAAGTAATTATATCAAAAAATTGGAATTAATCCAGGCAAGCAATGGAAGTTTTTATTTCTTTTCTCTAAGCTCATTGCCATACAAAATAGACATGATGACAAGCTAGTTTAAATTGCACTCTACATTTTTCTCATCTTACTACCTTTGTTTTCTCAGCATTTTCTCACCTGTGATCCACCATTTAAAACAGGGTTTCTGTATCATACCTAAGCATGCGAGATTCTTTAATGCAAATAACCACTCAGTTGAAAATTCACATACATTTGTTTTACTTTCTCAAGTCAGAATAAAGGGGGAACAATTATATTTATACAGAAGATTTAGGGCATATACTTTGCTGAATAGTCACACATTCGAAAGTTAGGTTTCAATTTTATTACTGTTTCACCCCGTGGCCCACCTCCTAGACACACACTTCATTAAATCTTTATATGGAGCTGAAATGTTAATTTGTAAATTTTCCCTGAGTCCCTGAAAATGAAGTAATGAAACCTTTGGAAGTTGCCTAAGGATCCAACAATCTTGAAAACTGGTGAGGGATACACAGTCAGCCATCTGAATAGGAGACAGCATTGTAGAGATAGGACAACCTCACAGAAGGAAATTGTCCCAACAGACATGGCAGCCCTTAATCCCACTTTTCTTCCCTTATAACCCATGATGATTATGCCCAGAGAATCATTAATAAAACTCTCGTGGACAGAGTCTAAGGGTGATTAATGAATCTGGAGCTCTTGCAAAGCACCCAGAGATTTGTCATTCCTAAGCCTGTCCCAGCAATAATGAATACCAGACACCATTTAGAATGCAACATCCTCCAAGTGCCCTGAGAAACTTCTGCCCCTCTGGCTGCCATCATCTCTTCACCTCTTATCATAAGCTAATCATATGTACTCTTAAAATTTCTTTTATATTGAAAAAAATTCAATATAAAATAGTAAGGTATCTTATAATCTCCAGATTATGCTTTTTCCTCTCTCCTCTTGCACATGCTTTTGTTCCTCTTTTACTTTCTATCCTTTAATATATAGAATTCCATGTCATTGTTATGAAATTCCCTCTCTTTATAATAAATTCTTTAATTTTAGTTCTTTCTCTAGTTGTCTATTCAGTCTCTCTCTTTTTTGAGAATTTTGATTATTCCCTTGTTTATAATAGCTATTAAGTTTTCAACGCATGTACACTGGCATCAGAAGCATCCATTGAGGACCTGATGATGCAAGTGCAGAAGATCAAGTACGACATCATTGGGCTGACCGAAACGAGGAGGTATTGATCACATCATGCCATTTTTGACACTAGAGAAGAGTGTCAAAATAACTCTTCCTCGAAATATGTGACATCAGAGGCACAGAGGCGTCGGTGGCGTTGGTATCCTTGTAAACACGAACCTGACCATGAGCATTGATTAATTTGATTGCCTAACAACCCAAATCAATTACTCTTGAATAGATGTGGCTCACTGCCAGCAGTTTCTATCTTTGTTATCTACACACCAACATCCAACTACGATGAAGAAGAAATTGAGAAGTTCTACGTGGAGCTAGACAAGTTCTATAAAGTAGACCACACCTTCTACAGGATCATTGTTGGTGATTTTAATGCCAAGATAGGCCCAAGAAGTTTGCCCGAAGAACTCCACATTGGTACCCACGGCATAGAATGGAACAAACAGGGTGAAAGACTGCCTGAGTTCATCATGTCGACCAAGACCATACATGGTACGTCACAGTTCCAGAAGGCCGAATGTAAATGTTGGACATGGGAGTCTCCCGGTGGACAGTTCCACAATGAAATTGACCACATCATATTCAATCAAAGGTTTTGCCTGACCGATGTCGCTGTTGTCCCAAAATTCCTAATGGGATCGGCCCACCGTGCAAAATTTTACTTCACAGAGTGGGGAGAAAGGACTGAAAAGTTTAAGTTTAAGAAGAGAACTCCCAGAATGACCACCAATTGGGAGCTCTTTTGGCACTATTGCGTCAATGTGGGAAGATGCCATCCTTGACAACATTGACGAAGAATACAATTGACTGGTTCAGCACCTCCATGACTGCGCAAAGAATGCCAAGAGTGGGAAAGCCACAAACAGACACCTATCTTCCGGAAACTCTTGAGCTCCTCATTTGCCAACGTGGTTTGGCATGAGCCTCAGGCAATCGCAAGCTAATGTTCGAGCTAGAAAAGCTGTGCAGAGAAGCTATAAAAGAAGACCTCAAAAAGAGAAGAGCAGCAGTGTTGGCCAATGCAGCAGAAGACAGGAAAAGTATTCGCTAAGTTCACCTGTCATTCACCAACTACAAGATCAAGATGACTGCCCTCCAATGTCCTGATGGATCTATCACATCTTCCAGAAGGGCAATGGAGAGGATTATTCACAACTTCTACTTGGATCTCTTTGACAGCCACATCAACCTGCCCATATACCAAATTCCACAGGATGGATATGTCATTTCCAACATCCTCTCTTCCAAAATCTGACATGCCATTTTGTCGGCAGAGATGCATACAGCAATCACTCCAGACAAGGGCAGATCCAAACACCTTAAGAATCTGATGCCAGTACTCATCAATACACTGGCTCAGCTCTTCACATGCTACCTGTCTGTATGCAAGGTTCCATCCCAATGGAAAACCTGCAGGGCCATTCTGTTATACAAGAAGGGAGACATCCACACCATTGGCAACTATCGCCCAATCTGCCTGTTGTCCATCACAAGTTGTTTACTTGAGTCATCTTGAAGAGAATAGGCACTAGATGAAGGATGACCATGAGAGCAAGCCAGGTTCCAAAAAGGATTTAGCACAATCGACCATATCCACACAGTGACCAAGCTCATTGAAGTTTCTTGAGAGTTCAAGATCCCGCTCTGTCTAACGTTCATCGATTTTAAGAAGGCCCATTGATTCTGTTGAGACTGAAGTGGTTATTGAAGCCCTAGCCAAAGAGGGTGTTCAAACTCAGTACATCAAGATCCTCCGACAGCTGTATTATGGATTCACCACCAGGATCTCACCATTCTACAAGGAAGTGATCAGACGTTAAGAGAGGGATTCAGCAGGGTGATACCGTTTCACCAAAACTCTTCAGTGCCACCCTCAAGAATATCATTTGACGACTGGAATGGGATGGAATGGGAGTGAAGATAGACAGTTGGCAACTGCACCACCCCCTCTTCGCTGATGACATCATTCTAATGACACCAAAATTAGCCAAGATGCACAAATGCTGGCCAATTTTGATTGCGACTGTGGAAAGGTCGGACTGTAGCTGAATCTCACCAAAACAATGTTCATGTAAAACGAACTAGTCCCTGACATTACATTTGCTCTCAACAGAACAAACATTTCCGAATGCAGCAGCTATGTTTACCTGGGTCGAGAACTCAACATGAGGAACGACTTGGTGCCAGAACTGCACAGGAGGAAGAGAGCAGCATGGAACACATTCAAGAGCATCAAAGAAATGGTTAAGAGGACGAAGAACTTCCGTCTCCGGGCAGATCTTTTTGACTCCATCTGCACTAACATACGCCTCAGAGACCTGGGCCCTATGGGGGGAAAAAAAGTTTTCAGACTCCAAATATTGTTTCTCTATTTTCCACTATTCTGCCATTCTTTCCTGTTTAGTGTTGTTTTCAACTGTTTTTTTTTTTCATTTCTGTTTTATCTCTTCCCTCTGTTTTATTCTTTCAAGGAAAAATCTTATCTTTGTGATATTTGGTTCTGATGCTGAAGATTTTGGGAATTATTTGCATAAATTCTATATTATTAAATTTCACATTTTTTTCTTTTTTTCTTTTTGGGTCACACCTGGCGATGTGCAGGGGTTACTCCTGGCTCTGCACTCAGGAATCACTACTGGCGGTGCTCAGGAGACCATATGGGATGCTGGGAATAGAACCCAGGTCGGCTGAATGCAAGGCAAATGCCTTACCCGCTGTGCTATCGCTCCAGCCCAAATTTCACATTTAAAAGCAATTTGCTTTGTTTGGTAAGCATGCAAAATAGGATATGCAGTTCAGTTTTTGAGCCCACGAAGTATAAATATCACTTTCTAAATAAATATATATGGGAAAGTGCCAAAAATTTTAGGGAATTTATGATAAAATTAAATGTTTATATTTTATTTTGTGTGAATTTTGTATTATGGGAGATCTGTTAAACAAAACTAAATATTCACCTGATTTTTAAGTTGAGCAATAAACTCTTTCACAGAATTGAAGCATGAACTCTGTACACGCACATTTATGTGTGTGTGTATGAGTGCGTGTGCATGTGTGTGTGTGTGTGTGTGTGTGTGTGTGTCTGTGTGTGTGTGCTTGTCCAAGCAACATGAATTTTCAGCTGGGGTTATAGGAAACTTTTGGCATATTTTTCCCCTAAAATAATAATAAAAATTTTTCCAATCTAAGATATAACCAAAGTTTGCCCTTGAAATCAAACTTCTATCATTTTAGTATAAAATGGCAGAACAATTCTATACTTTATCTTTGTTCTCTGGGTGACACATGGCTGTGCTCATGGATTCCTACTGCCTCTGCATTCATCAGTCACACAAGGAAGAGCTGGGCAGACAAACAATGAAGCACTGGAAATTGAGCCCAAGGTCAGCAGCGTGCAAGGCAAATGCCTTACCCTCTGTATTATCTCTCCAGCCCGTAAAATATAATATTAATATCAATTAAACAAGAAAATAAAGAGAATAGTCTGTGCAAGAATACTGACAGAAATGCTTACCTTATCTTATGTTCGCAAACAATTTCATATTGGCACCATATGTGTTTAGCTCTTGCAAAATACTCAGAACCGCTCTACTTGGTAAGCATGCCTCTGCAGTGTCACATGACCTTCCCATCACCAAAGTAAGTAGACTCTCTAACTTTTCCTCTAATCTAAATGTAGGACATGTAGAAGTTTTATCCTTCTGGTATAATGAAGAATTGTCCTTCAAGATGTCTGTATAATAACTAAGGGAATCTTAGATAGAAGATGGAACAAAATTTGCTAATTATCTCATCTTAAAATAGTGAAATTTCCTCTGATTATCTATGTGGATCTAAGATAATTACAAGGGCCCTTAAGTATGAAAAACATAGATGGCCAAGGTCAGAATGATACTATAATATGAAATGGATTTTACTGTCAATTATTGTATGTTACAGGTTGAATTATATCCAGCCATGCAAAATGTTGAAACCCTAAACTCTAGTATCTCAGAATATGACCTTATTTGGAGTATTTGACCTTATTAAAAGCATTAGCCAAGTAAAACTGTTGACAATACTGTAGGCATTAATTTATCATGACTGGTGTCTTTATAAAAATAAATTTGAAAACAGATATATACAGAGAGAAGAGCATATGAAGAGACAGGGCAACATAAGTGAAGTTAAAGATTATAATGATAAATATGTAATCCACAAAATGCAATACTGCTAACAAAATTCTAGACGCCAGAAAAGAGGGAACTGATTTTCTCTCAAAGCGTCCAAAAGGAAATAACCATGACAACATCTTGATTTCAATCTTCTTGTCTCCAGAATTGCAACACGACAACCTTCTTTTAACAACCCTTTTTGTGATCCTTTGTTATGGAACCCTTAGAAACAAATACACAGACATTCAAGAGAAAGAGACTATGAACCAGTTAATGTGAGTAATCTCTGCAAACTGAAAAAGACCAAAGAAATGGATTCTCCTGGAGTATATAGACAATATAGTTTTGTTACTTTGATTTTAGGCTTTACAATAGAGAGTGTCTTCTGACTTCCAATACATATGTTGAAATTCCAATTCCCAAAGTGATTTTGGCTTTGTGACATGATTAATAGAGAGGAATAAATAAAGACAAAATGAGGTCATAAGCATGAGGCCATAGGAATGGCACCTCATAAACTAAAAAGCAAATGATAGTAGTCTCTGACCTTTATCATTTCACATGAAGATACAGGGAGAAGGTTGAACTAACATATAAGTAAGCCAATTACAAGTCAAGAAGTAAACTTTTGCTGGATATTCAATCTAAGCACAGGGGATGAAGAGATAGTACAACAGCTAGGGCATTTGCCTTGCAGGCAACCCACCCAAGTTCGATCCCCAGCACCCCGTGTGTGCCCCCGAGATTGCCAAGAGTAATTTCTGAGTTCCAAGCCAGGAATAACCCTGAAGAGCCAAGTGTTGTACCCAAACAAATGAACAAACAAACAAACAAGCAAACAAACAAAGAACTCAAATTAAGTACAACTCAATCATTTCAATCTTAGGCTGCAGTGGTAATACAGCAGGCAGGTTGCTTGCCTTGCTTCTGGACAAGCAGGCTTGATTCCTAGCTTCCCATATGGTCTCCTGAGGCCACCAGGAGTGATCCCTGAGAACAGAGCCAGGAGCAAGCTCTGAGCACCACTGATGTGACCAACAAAAACAAAACAAACATTTATATTTTAAGAACCATGATATTCTTGGTTTTGATTATAATAGAATAATCTGATTTAGACACTTATTGAGAATCATGTTTAATTTCTGACCTCAAGGATGTGAAAATAAAATATTTCTGGTAACATGTTTTCATAATTTGTTACAACAGCAACTGGAATGTAACATGTCTCTATGACGTTAACTTTCTAGTATGTCTTAGCTAGATTGGCATCATGCTAAATTATTAGCTAATCTTATAACTATCCTAGCTTACAAATTGTATAATAATAGCACCCATATGTAACTCAGATCACAATTGTAGTAAAAGGAGTGATAGAAGATCAAGAATTACAAATATATGTAATGTGTATGGCAGTTTGAAGTGCTAGGTAGTTAAAAGAATAACATTTCCAACAACTATTGCCTTCATTTAACAATTTTGTGTTTTATTTATTTTGCATAACATTTAAAAGAGGTTTTATGGAATATGGAATTATGGAATAATTCTTCCTACTAGAAAAAAACTGTTGATTAGATAACTAAAATTATATAAATATAATTCACAGAAAAAATTAAGTAAAATAGCAAATGCTATTTTTGGAGCATTTCACAAACTTCCATTGTTCAACGATTTGCTTGAGTGGGCACCAGTAACATCTCCATTGTGAGACCTGTTGTTACTATTTTTGGCATACCGAATATGCCATGGGTAGCTTGCCACACTCTGCCATGAGGGCGGAATACTCTCGGTAGCTTTCTGGGCTCTCTGAGAGAGATGGAGAGATGGGTCGGCCTTGTGCAAAGGAAATGTCCTATACACTATGCTATCGCTCCAGTCCCCCAAAGTTCCAAAATAATGTGAACCAAAGAAACATTTAACCAACAACCGATAGTTTTTAGAATGTTCAGAAACCCAAAACTATAGACTCCTGGGATTTAACATTTATAGATGGAGAACAACCTCATATCCTCAGGTTGTTTCCAGTATATAATAATTAAATAATTTTGAATAAACACTTAGCTCTTCTTAAAATGTTAGCATATTTAAGCTTTATAAATGACTTTTTGTTTTTATATTTTATTTATTTATTTATTTATTTTTTATTTCTCCAACCATGAAGGTATTATTGATTTGTTAATTGACTAATGGGTTTTGGATACATCTATGGGTGCAGAGGGGCTACTCCATTTTCAAAGGATCATGAAGTGCTGGAAACACAGACCTGGGTCTTCTGCATGCAAAGCATGTGCTCCAGCCTATTGAGCTATCTCCTCAACCCCAAGTGTATTTTTTTTTTAAATTTTTTATTGAGTCACCATGTGGAAAGTTACAAAGTTTTCAGGTTTAAATCTCAGTTATACAATGCTCAAATACCCATTCCTTCACCAGTGCTCATATTTCACCACCAAGAATCCCAGTATAGCTCCACCCTGCCCCCCACACCCCTAACCCCCCCACGCCCCTAGCCCCCCACCCTTAACCCCCCGCCTGTGTAACTAATAAATTTCACTTTACTTTCACTTTGATTGCATACAATATTTCAACAAAACTCACTATTATTGTTTGGGGAGTCTCTCCCCTAAAGTCAGACCTGCTGAAAAGGAAGCATTAGATAATTTGTTTTCCATTGCTGAGGATGAAGAGGTATGAGGTCGAGTGACCACACTTAGCGGCCTCTCAGTTTTGGGTTTCTGTAATTTAGTATTTTAGTAACTAAGTCCAGAGATGTTTTTATATTTTAATATCATGACACATTTATTTATGTTAGAGCTTTACTTATTTATTTAATGGACTGGAGAGATAATACAGCGGGCAGGGCATTTGCCTTGCATGCGGCTGACCAGGCTTCGATTCCTCCATCTCTCTCCGAGAACCTGGCAAGCTATTGAGACTATCCCATCCTCACGACAGAGCCTGGCAAGCTACCTGTGGTGTATTCCATATGCCAAAGACAGTAACAACAAGTCTCACAATAGAGAAGTTACTGATGCCCGCTCAAGCAAATCAATGAACAACGGGATGACAGTGCTACAGTGCTACATGTATTTAACACCATGCTAATGCATGAATAAACACTTAAGGTCTTATTTTCTGTTAGTATGTCCTGAGAAGGTTGCATCAGCTTTTGCTGTATAACAAAGAAGACAAACCGCAAAAATATGATGATCACAATCACGAAATCCCGTTAATCATCAATTTCTTGAGCGGGCTCAGTAACCTCTCAATTTGTCCTTTCCTGAGATCTTAGAAGTCTCTCGCGACTTGGCTCTCCCAACGATGTTATACTGGAGGCTCTTTCAGGGTCAGGGGAATGAGATCCAGCTTGTTACTGGATTTAGCATATGAATACACCATGGGAAGCTTGCAATGCTGTCCCATGTGGGCAGGAAACTCTCAGAAGTTTGCCAGTTTCTCCCAGAGGGAGAAGTAAACTACAAGATATTACACACACCTGGGTTCCTACTCTGGAGGTACCTTCATGCATGAGGTCTATCTGAACGTGTGGAGAGGGGCCTCGAGCGTGGCTGTAGCTAGGTTCTGGTGGTCTTCAGCCTCCAGGAGCTCTGCTCAGGGTGGGGAGGGAAGCTGGAGCCCATCCCCTCTGAGGGGCCCCGGGGAAGACAGCCAGGCAAGGGGAAGACAGTCTCTGCGGTCAAGAGACTCTGTGTGGTTAGGATTCAGTGCTCTCACAAAAATATATTGGCTAACAATTTGTTCAATCACTAGTTTAATTTAAGATTCTGTAGATCTTCTAGAAACTGCTTTTGTCTGAATAAGTTCTCTTGAATCTGCTAGGCATCTGTCTGTTGTCTGCAAGATAACTGATGGACTGAGTGATCTGGGATTGCGTCATTCTTATGTCTGAAAGACTGGGCTTGGGATGAATGGACTCTTGGTTTATTATCTAGCAGGTAAGTCTGTACCTGTCATATGATTACCAACCACAAATTCTTAGGACTAGCTTCACTGAACACACAGATTTTGAACTTGTCCTGGCATCATGACTCTAAGTGTTCCCTGGCCAAATAAAAATAGGCCTAAAGTCAATCGTGGAGACTAATTATAAACTTGAATGGGAGCTAAAATTTGTACTCATTTTTACATGACCCATGATATGTCTCATTTGTATCCTAACTTGATTTGTAATCTCTAAAGTTGAATATGCTCATTCTATAGAATTAGTAATTTACTATTTGAAATTATCTCCAATTGGAGATATAGTATAGTGGGTAACACACTTGCCTTTCACATAACCAACCGAGATTCAATCCCCAGCAATTCAATCCACAGAGTCCTTTCAGTGTGGCCAGAAGTCATTCCTGAGTATGGAGTCTGAAAATAAGTGTCGAGCATCACTGGGTGTGGTCCCCTAAAACAAACAAACAAACAAACAAACAAAAAGAAACTACATGCCAGTGAATTATTGAATTAGACTACTGAGGGTCATCCCTGAGTGCCTTGTTCTTTCTTTCTCTATCCAGTGAGTTAACAATTTCATTTAGTCATGTATTCTACAAATCTCTTGAATCTATCCATCCTCTCTGTCCCTACAACTATGACTAAAAGCCAGTTGTCATCATTTCTCGCCTGGAGATATAACTTTCTAATTGCAATAGTTATCTAAAGAGACTTTCAAAATCTTTTTTCCCCATATATTTGATCTGTCCTTCACAGTACAGCTATGTATTTTATGAGATATAATGATGTCATATTACAGTTGAAAATCCTACACTGTGATAAGTGGTTTGAAAAATTTGGATCTTGCATGGAGAAAATATAAACAGGAAGGTTAATTTTTCAAGAAGATAGGTAGGGATCAAAATTGGGACCCTCTGCATGTGTATACTTGTATGTTTATAGAGGAGATTTTGAGATGAGACTAGATGAATGAATTTTTAAATAAAATTTCTTGGAAATGCAGAGAAAACATAAACAAAGGGATAATGTCAAACAGGAGGAAAAAAATGAAATTTAGAGCATTTGACTTCAAACAACATAGGCTGTATTGTATTCAATAGATAATTGATACTCAGTTCCTGGAAAATAAATATTCAATTAAACAATTAATAAAATTATTGGTGATAAAAGTAATGTAATACTAGCCAATTTCAAAAATAATAAGTATAAATTAAAATATATTTAAAAATGGAGGTATTTGAATTAGATAAACTATTTCAGCAGTATTTTCTTGTGACAGTGTTTTGTACATTAGTAATAACAGTCAAGACAAGGACTGGAAAGGGGGAATAAATGATGGTATTAGGGAGATTTTTTCCAATAAAAGTTGGTGAATTCAAAGGTTTTATGTCAACCTGGATAAGAAGTCATGACACACCACTGTGAATTGCATTTAGAAAGGGCAGAAGCTTTCTAGGCCATCTATGAATATGATTACTAAAGGAAGAAGGGAAAGAGGAAGAGGACTGTTGAGAAGAAAGTGATTTACTATTTGGGTTTAAACCTACTGACTTTCAAATCAGGTGAAAGGCTTCATCTTCTGAAGTTTGTTAGCCACTATTTATGCTCATACTTTCTAACACAATGGTGGGATTTTTTTTCACATACTCTAGAACCCTGTTTCTTAGATGGTGGCACTCATGACCCCATATGATATTGCATAACAGAATGGGGGAGTTCCTGAAAAGTGACAATATTATAAAGATTATGAACATGCAATGGCCAAAATTAATTCAGAATTAATTAACTCAATGAAGTCAGAATTAAGTATATACTGAATATTAGGCATTTTTGGCAGCACTCACTTATATTTTAGCTCTTGGATAAAATAAGTCACATCTAGGAAAAAAATTAAAATGCTCTGTATAGGAAGGAAATTTATGTACCAGAATCTAGCAAATATGACCACTAAGTTCTGAGTTTGAATGTCTACAAAATGGAACAGTAAATCATTACAGATGGTAAAGACTTGTCTCTTTTTTCTTTTTCAATAAATTAGGAATAAACTAAGATGCAATCAATAAGAAAGTTTAAGAATAGGAAGATGCAGGAAAACAGAGAGCCCAGGGATAGAGGAATAGGATGACAAAAAGATGTTCCACAATCCCACCACCAACAGAAAAAGTTGAATTTTTTTTTTAGGGCTGGTATATCTTGATTCCCAATCAGCTATCATGGTCATCCAGATAAGTTAATTTGTATTATACATCAAGCAGGATTATTCTCCCAACTCTAGGTGAATCCAGGAGAACTAGCAAGTGGGTTCATTAGAAAGTTCTACTGATTAAAAGCAGCTCATTGTTATCATGACTCATCTCTTTGACCAGGAAATATCACACATTGAGGTGAGATGGAAAGGGTCACACCACAGTATCCAACACAGGAACTATTTATCTTTCCCATCACACTTGTGATTCATCACCACACCTAAAGATACTACACAGCTGAGGTACACCAATAAAAAGAACACATCCATCATAAGATAGGAGGAATTCAACTACCGCAATTTACCAGTCCAGGAATCACTCTATTCCATGGGTCTATTAACCCATTTACAGAGACAACAGAGTCTGGCTTTTGTCAGTTCTTTCCTTTCTCCTTAGAGTGTCGTGGAAACCATTAGGAATTTTCATGAGATAAATCAAGCATATACCATAGCACCGTTTTCCAGTAGCCCCCGTGCCTGGCTATCTTCACTGGGGCCCCTCCTCGGGGTTGGGTTGAGTTTCCCACCCCCCCCTAAGCAGATCACCAGCAGTGAAAGACCTCCAGAAACCAGCCACAGCCATGCTCAAGGCCCCTCTCCACATGTTCGGATGAGCCTCACACATGAAGGAACTGGCAGAGGAACCCAGGTGTGTGGGACCCAGCACTGAGATCTCCAAGCCTGCTCAGATCAGAACTGGGCCTCTTCCGCCCACATCCTCCATTTTTTAGTAGCTAGGTAGTCACACCCAGAAACTGTCCCCGGGCCGTGTAATCCCATCAACAGCCAACATCAAGAGGCTATAAAGCCAAGCTCCAGGAAACGTGCTGTGTGATATCCTATAGCCTAATTCTCCCTCTGGGAGAACCTGGCAAACTACCGAGAGTTTTCTGCCTGCCTGGGAGTGCCTGGCAAACTCCCCATGGCTATTCATATGGCAAATACAGTAACAATGATGGTCTCCTTCTCCTGACCCTGAAAGAGCATCTGATGCAGCACCATTGGGAAGGACGAGTAAAAAGAGTCTTCTAAAATCTCAGGGCTCGGATGAATGGAGACGTTACTGGTCCCACTTGAGCAAATCAATGATCAATGGGATGATAGTGATAGTGATAGTGATAGCATAACACCACACAGTCCCACTGTCAGGAGTGATCTCTGAGTTCAGAACCAGGAGTAAGAACTGAGAACCATGTATGGACCAAAGAAAGCTAAAAAAGTAAACCAAAACATTAAAATAAGATCATAGTATCCCAATATAATAACACAAATATTCAAGGTATAATAAGAAATCATCGTCAGACTTAGAACCAGGGAAATCACAATCTGAATAAACAATGATAATCAACTGATGATAATAATGAGATACATAAATGCTATAATTAATTTCATGGGATTCCAAAGTGTCTATCATGAACGATTACCAATTATTATGAATTCCTCTGAACTGATAAACAGAAAATCTCTTGGCAAAAAATCAAACGTTTGTACTTTTACTTTTTTTGCTTTTTTTTTGGGGGGGGGTCACACCCAGCAATGCTCAGGGGTTACTCCTGGCTTTGCACTCAGGAATTACTACTGGCAGTGCTTGGGGGACCATATGGGATGCTGGGGATCGAACCCGGGTCGGCTGCGTGCAAGGCAAACGCCCTACCCACTGTGCTATTGCTCCGGCCCCAGAAGTTTGTACTTTTAAAAAGTGAAAATCAGAATAAATGTTTTTAAAAAACAACATTTAAAAATACTCACAGGATGATAGTAATAATAGGTTTGAAGTGACCTAGGAGAAACTCTGGATTTGAGTATAGATAAGAGAATTCATCTGATCTGAACTACAGAATTGAGGTTGAGAAAATAAATCAACCTTAGGGAGTCATGAGGCAATAACAGAAGAGTCAATAATTTAATCTCTGGGGTCTCAGTGAGAGGAAGAGGGCAGGGAAATAGAAAGAGTATACAGAGAAATGAAGACAGGAAAGTTCTCAAATTGCCAAAAGATACAAACCTACAGATTTGTGAAGTTGAGGAAGTCTGCACCAAGATACATCATAATTAAGCTTCTGAAACGAAAGACAAGGAGAATTTTTCAAAATGAGCCAAGGAGAAATGCCAAATTAGCACGATTCATGGTGACCATAAGGAAGTGACACAATATTTTTCTAGTGATAAAAGATAAAGACTGTCAACTGTAAATTCCATATTCAGTGAAAATACATCCAGAAATATTTTAGCACCGAAACGGTAAGGAAGGCATTCTCAGATGAAAGCAAGCAAAAAGGATTTGCCACTAGTTGATTTGTCTTAAAGATTGGCTAGAACAGAGGTAGAAGTGTCGGGGTAGTAATATGAGGCTCATATTATATAGAGACCTGCCTTTAAGAACTTCAAAGTACATGGATGAGATATTTATTTAGATAATTTCACTAAATTATAGTGAAGCAGATTGACAGTCATTCACAGGGTACTATGGGGCACATGGGGGTGGAAGACTTCAGGCCTTCATTGGTTTAAAAGGTGACATCTGAAGGAAGCTGGAATTGCAAAGGCCATGAGAGAAACCTTGTAGAAGGAAAAGCATGCGGGTTTTGTGGGAGCTAGCAATAAGCAAGCAACTCTTGAACTGAGAAGGCGAAGCAAGGACAAAGTGACGGGGCTGACAATGGGTCAGGGAGTGCCTAGGGAAAGTGGGAGCATGTTAGAGAAGAAATTTTCACAAATAAGAAGTTATAAAAGAAGGATTCCATTGCAGCTATTCTGTAATAACCAGAATTTGGACAAATTGCTTGTTTGAAATACAAACTGCAAGGGCTGATTGATTTTAATTGAAAAAGAAGATATGCGCTTTGTCAAGTTATTGTACCTGCTAGCAACAGAAGGAAAAGCATCAAATAATACCCTTTGGGTACTTTGTAACTTTCTGCAATGGAAAAGTTCTTAATTTCTTTTTAAAATAGCCCTATGGCCCCTTCTTTTCTTTACAATGTTTCAATGACACATTCTCAAACTTAAAAAGAAATAAATTGAATGAGTAGTTTATGATGAAGTTGTTTTCAATTATTGTGACAGGAAGAGTTGTATTTATTTTCCTTGGGGGGAAAATGCAATAGTGCTCTATAGAAAAAACTTTCTGCCAACTGAGCTAGCAAAGGAATTTATATTTTATGTTTAAAAGGTAATAGTTGCATGCTTTATGCAATAATTGCATACTTTATGCAGTGATTTTTATGCAGAAACATTTGTAGGCCGTCAAAATTTTGCATCTTTTTGTGATCAGGAAAACAAAATACAATAAAAATTTCAAGCTTCATGAAATTGCTACTTCATAATTTGTAATGCTTGAATAGAGAACAATGCCCACTAGATGCATCTAAATACAATAAACTTCCTCCCAAAAGGTCCAAAGTCACCCAATCTCTAGCCAACAGCAAAAAAACCCAAACAAACAAACAAACAAACCAAAAGACCCTAAAACCCTAGAAGAACAAGGGCTGGTGAGGATGTAGGGAGAAAGGAACTCTTTCATTGTTGGTAGGAATACCAACCTCTTTTTGGAAAACAGTATGGGCATTCCTCAAAAGACTTGAAATTGAGCTTCCATATGTCCCAGCGATACCACTTTGTAGGATAACATTGGGTTTGTCCTTTCAGCCTTGCTGTGGGGAACTTATGTTTATTGGGGTACACCCATCACAGTGCCACTCCTCCCCCCCCCCCGTCACTCCCATTCCTTTGTTTATCTGTAAACTCTTCTCTGTGATCTCCTTCCCAACCAGTTAATCACCTTTTTCCCTGATCAGATTCTTCTAAAAACACTGGATTTGTTTTATAAGTTATGTCTTTTGCATAGTTTACTTTAAACCAATGTCCTTTTTCTATGGACACAGGAAGACAGCTAATATTATGCTTTTCTATCTTGGAATTTAACTGATTCTGAATAATATTCACTGAGGAACATCATCTTTCTCAACTCAGTTGCCCTTAGCTCCTAGCACACCAAAAGCAGAGTCCCTACAAGGGACTGAATGGACCCAGGGCAAGCTGTGAGCTACCCTGGCATCAAAATGGGCCAGACCAGCTACCATAATACTTAACTATAAGTTAAGAGCACATTCATGGACAAACTCTATCATGACCCAAAAGAGGTAAGAGGTAGCTGTATAAGGACCCTGCTGGGGTTAGGAAGAATAACCTGTGGTCTGGAATATATAGTGAGATGTCCTCAGGAAGAACCAAACTTTAAGTTTGATATATCTCTTCTGTTATCATACAAAATGATGTTGCTAGAAATATTAGAAGTAGATGTACTACAAATATTTAAGTGGATTACTAGCTGAGGAAAGAAGAAAGCGACACATCCTGGATGGGATCCTGCCCTTGAGCAGATCTCCTAGTAATATGAAGTAATCTCCTTAGATGAGATGTTGTCTTTGAGTTAATGTCCTGGAGAAATGGCCTTACCTCTCTTTGTTGCTTTGTCAATGTTCAACCCCACCATTGTATCACCACCCTACGTGATTGCTATATAAACTAAGACTGTAAGATCAGAGGGGAATCTAGGAAATGCAAAGGTTGAGGAATGAAGAGTGTGTGAGATGGGAGAGATCAGAGATTGAATAAACGGCAACAAATCAGCAACCAGCTTGGTCCTTCTTCCTTCACCTGCCCATTGCCAAGAGCCATTCCAATTTGGTCCATACACAGTGGGTCAAGAGCACTGAACATGGGCAGCGAGAGAGAGAGCACTGAACATGGGCAGCGAGAGCTGTCCCTTGAGCCCAGAAACACATCCTTCCACGAGTATGTTTTTTACACCACTTCTGGGAATATACCCTGGAATTTCAAAAAAAAAGACACAGCAGAAATGCCATCTGTACTTTTATGTTCATTGCAGCACTATTTACAACAGGTTATTTACAATCTGGAAACAACACAAGTGCTGAAAACAGGTGACTGGTTAAAGAAACTATGGTACATTTACACAGTGAAATACTATAGAGCAATAGAAAAAAACTGAAGTCATGAAATTCACTAATAAATGGATGGAGATGGAAAGTATCATACTAAGTGAAATGAGTCAGAGGAGAGGGACACACATAGAATGACTGCAATGATTTGTGGGATATAAAAAAAATCGTCGTATGAGAGTAAATACCCAAGGACAGTAGAAACAAGGGTCAGGAAGATTGGTTCATGCTTGGAAGCCTGCCGGAAGTGCTGGGGGAGAAGGAAGTTGGGATAGAGAAGAGACCACAATGTTTCGACAATGATGGTTGGAGGGGATTGCTCTGCATGGAAGAGGGAAAGGACCGAACATGATGGCCTCTCAGTATCTGTATTGCAAATCATAATGCATAAAAGTAGAAAGAAAGAAGAAAAGTGCCTGCCCTAGAGACAGCCTGGAAGGTAGGGAGAGTGGCAGGAGGGATACTGAGAAAGTCGGTGGTGGGAAATATTCAACAGTGGAGGCATGAGTGTTGGAACATTTTATGACTGAAAGCGAATCATGAAAGTTTTGTAACTGTATCTCACCGTGGGGCTGGAGCGATAGCACAGCAGGTAGGGCATTTACCTTGCATGTGGCCGACCCAGGTTTGATTCCTCCGTCCCTCTCGGAGAGCCCGACAAGCTACCAAGAGTATCTCCCACATAGCAGAGCCTGGCAAGCTCCCCGTGGCGTATTCAATATGCCAAAAACAGTAACAACAAGTCTCACAATGGAGATGTTACTGATGCCTGCTTGAGCAAATCGATCTCACTGTGATTCAATCAAAAAAAAAAAGAATTTGAGGCACACAACTCAACTCATAACAATCAGTTTAAAAGAAACATATATAATCTCCTAGATTTCTTCTAAAACATGCATAAAATTTTACTTGGGTTAAGGAGATAATTCAGAGTGCCAGAATATAAACTTCACATGTCAGAGGTCTGGATTTGATTCCCAGCTCTGCATGGTCCTCTGAGCACTTCACTAGGAGTCATCCCTGAATTTTTCTGGGCATGATCCACATCCCCATCTTCTTTTGTCTTTATTTCCTCTTCTTTTCAAAGTCTTTTCAAAATGAATCATAATTTCTGAGTTCTGTGTACTGCATGGACAATTATATTTTAACTGCTAGTTTTTAGTATTACACTTAGGATTCTCACTTTACAAGAAAAAGACATCTTATTTTTGTTCTAATCCCAGAATTTATTGTGGTTTGTAGGAATATGTGAATTGTTTAATAAATGTTTATTGGATGAGTAAATTAATTAATGAATAAATTAGCATGTCTAATCTACTCAAGTTCAGTGAAAATCTCATTTTCTAAAAATAAAGTTGTTTAAAAATAGATTATTTGGTTTAAAATAATTTGGCTTCAAAATTAAATCAATTATTATACTCATTATTTTTGTAAAATAATGAGTTTCCCTTTAAATGTTAAATATGATATTTATGACTGACTGAAGCAGAAATTTTTTATTTAATATTGTTTCTTAGTTAATAACATATTTTAGAATTCTTTACCTTAGACATGTAGGTGAGGTCTGTCTCTCAATGTCAATTTTATGAAGTACTTTATATTCTCCAAGTATTATCTTCCTATATGCTATCTTATTTGATTTTGAGAATTACCTTATCCCATTGATTTTACTTTCAAATTTGTAAAAATAAGAAATTTGGGTGGGGGTTTAGATAGTTTGGAGTTTTCAGAGTATAAGAATTAAAATCTATATATTTTCCATATAAAAATTTATGACCACAAATATACACACACACACACTCTTACATCTTCTCTACAACTATTATTAAACTGTATGCTTTAATTGTTTTTTAAAATTTATATTTTGGAATGAAGGGAGGATGACAAGTACCCAACCGTGCTCAGAGACTCTTCCTGGTTTAGGAATGACCCCTGGCTGTGGTTAGGGGACTATATGTGGCACCAGAAATTTGCAGCAGAATTGTTTGAACTGCGGCCTCCTGTAAGTGCCTCTTTCTACCTCCTCTACTGGGTCTCCAAATCCTTTTAATAGCTTTTAAAATAAAGTAAGATAAATGCATGTGTATAATCAACATCATTCACTATTTGCCTGTCATTCTATAAACTATGGAATTAAAAATGATATTTCTTCCTGAATTATATCTACATTTTTGGAACTTTGATCTTCACATTCTTTGGAGCATAGAACTAACTGCAGAGCAATAGAGCAAATGAAAATGCTAATGGTGTTTTTGGTTTTTTAAGTTTAAGTGAAAGTTCTAAATCAGGAAGATTACATAGAATGATTTTATCAAGTTAATTGTTTGTTTTACTAGGAGAAAAATCTTTCATTTCAGAATGAAAAATTCAAAGAGAAATTAAAACTTTTAGAACCTCTGTTATCAGTAAACTTTTAAGGTTGTGTTTACATAGCTGGATTATAATGAGGCATAAATAATGAGAATTTGGCCAGAGTACTGGACAGATATAGTAATAAGCTGGGTTTTGATTTCTGGGAAAATCTCCACCAAAATCTTCCCAAGTTCACTCGCAAAATAATAATTTTCTCCCTAGGGCAATCAACACTTCTAAATAACAAATCAAGAGAAGAATATAATTTTATATTAAGATTAATTCAACTTAACTGTCACAGATTTAAAGCAGAAATATGATCTATATTTTGAGCCTAAGATCTGAATTTACCTAAGTATTTAAATTATTTTTTAATTTTAAAACTAAAAGTGTCTTTAACTTTATTTATTCTTAAATACTTCTTTAAGTCACATATCAATGTTAAATAATTACTAAGGGATGAATATCTATATAGGACTTTTGTAATTTACTATTTCCTGGGGATTATAGTTTCCCAAGAACATTCAAATAATGAATATCATTTAGGCTTTGAGATGATAAAATGAAACGGGTATCATTAAAAGTACTTTAATTCAGCATCACCAATGATCGTACAGCAGGTTAGTCATCTATCTGGTCATTTATCATTAGGGAGAGTCTGGAGAAAAACGCTTTTTTTAGTTACTGTTACTATATCTGGGACCCAAAGCATCATTACTGCTTTGCTGTTGTTTGAAGCTCTATATTAATCATCCAACTAGAATCCCTTCACTTGCTGTTCCTTTTACTCCAATATGTTTTGTATAGTGCCTCTAGGAGAGACTTTTACATTTTTATTTATTTATATTACAAAGCAACGCAGAGAGTCTCTTGCCTGCATGCCTGGCTGTCTTCCTCTGGGGCCCCTCGGAGGGGATGGGCTCCAGCTTCCAACCCCTCCCTGAGCAGAGCTCCTGGCAGCCGAAGACCTCTGGGACCTAGCCACAGCCAGGCTCAAGGCCCCTCTCCATATGTTTGGACAAGCCTCGCGCATGAAGGTACCAGCAGAGGAACCCAGGTATGTGGGACCAGGGGCTGAGACCTCCAAGGCTGCTTGAATCGGGACTGGGCCTCCTCCGCCCAGACTCCCCATTTTCCAATAGCTAGTTGGTCACACCCAGGGACTGCCCCTGGTGCCCTGCAATCCCATCAACGGCCAGCATCCAGAGACTTAAAAGCAAGTTCCCAGAAGTGAGTAGCAGCTTCGAGGCTGAGTGATAGATATCTTATAGCCTACTTTTCCCTCTGGGAGAACCTGGCAAACTACCGAGAGTTTCCTGCCCACGTGGGAGAGTCCCGCCAGCTCCCCATGGTGTATTAAATGCCAAAACCAGTAACAAGCTGGGTCTCATTCCCCTGACCCCGAAAGAGCCTCCAGTGCGGCATCATTGGGAAGGACGAGTAGAGAGAGGCTGCTAAAATCTCAGAGCTAGGACGAATGGAGATGTTACTGAGATCGCTTGAGAAATTCGACAACCAACAGATGATGATGATATTACAAATGCATACCTGATTTTTTCACTCCTTTGACTTGAGATAAAGATTTTACATTGCTTTTAGAAAAATGATTTATCTTTGGAATGCAGAGTCCCACATATTAACTCCTTCTGCTTCTCCATCATAGTTACCTCTCTCTTTCAGGCACTGTAGACTTAGTCTTAGAAAGTTTGTTCAAATTTCCTGACCCTACCAATCTCTTTTCAACTTCCAGTTCTCCCACATTCACATGTCTACTAGAACTCTTGACTCTGTAAAACTAATTTCTTCTTTTCGGATTCGCCTTAGTGTCATATTCTTGGTAATACTGTCCCCACTTTCCAAATGAGTTAGGTATTCTAGAATGAATTCCAGATTGGTGTCTTGGTAACACACAGTACATTTATATTTCTATGACTTGTATCACTTGTCATTCCGTTGTTCATCGATTTGTTCAAGGGAGCGCCAGTAACGTCTCCATTTGTCCCTGTATCGTGCTAGTGTAGCCCGATGGTATCTGCTTGCTCCAGGAACACAAAGAGCCTCAAACCGTTCATTAAGGGTCTTGACGAAGAAGTCTGACCATCTTGTAGGTGAGCAGCCACACAGTCTTTTGATGTCCCGTGGAATCCAGTCCGTAACAGCTCTAGTCCAGCGGTCATCTCTAAATCACATTTTGTGTCTGGACCATCTGATTTTCGACAGCTTGGCAAATGAGACGGCGTCCCTGATTCTTGATCATCGACAGAGGTCGGAACTCTGAATTCCTTCTCTCCCTTGAGGTAAACGTGATACTCCAAGCATAGCTCTTTCAATTACTCTTTGGGATACCCAAATAGTGTTCTCATCCTGTTTTCCTAGGGCCCAGGTCTCTGAGGCATATGTTAGTACAGGAAGAACCGTGATATGGAAAAGACGTGCCCGGAGCCAGAGGCTCTTCATCCTCTTAACCACTTCTTTGAGGCTCTTGAAAGTGTTCCACACCACTTTCTTTCTCCTGCGAAGTGCAGCTGCCAGGTTGTTTGTCATGTTGGGTTCTTGACCCGGGTACACATAACTGCTACATTTGGAGATGTTAGTTCCGTTAAGGACAAATGGAACATCAGGAACTAGTCCATTTCTCATGAACATTGTCTTCGTGAGATTCAACTGCATTATATTTCTCTAATATTTATATTTCTTCTCTAAGTTATCAACCTCTTCCCATACCAGTTGCATGCATGGCACTGGGTAGAAAGTTAATCAGCACTGGTCAAATTTAATAAATCATTCATTGTGAATTTCAGTTCTACTGAACCATTCTTAATAACCTTTATCTTTGCCTTCGACATTTGTATATTCTGAATTCTTTTCCAGAGGGGTCTCATCTCTCTGCTCATTCTCATTCATTACTTAGTGTTCCATTCAATTCTAGCTTAAATGTAACTTTTGGAGAAGGGTGCTTGAGTCACACCCAGCAGTGCTCAGCAACTATTTCTGGACTGTGCTCAGGAATGATACATGGTGGTGCTCTGGGGACTATCTGTGGTGCCAAGGATTAAAAACAGGGTCAGCTGCACGCCACACAAATGTGTTACTCACTGTACTATCTCTTCAAGCCAAAATGTCACTTTCTAAGAAGTCTATTCTGACATAATATTTGAGAAGTATAATGAGATCATTTATTATATTTTAAAACTTATAGTATCAGACCAATATGCCACTAACACATATATGGTTATAATTGTGATAATGAAGTGAAATGGAAGTATATTTGAAACAGTAAACAAGTTTTTTCACACATTAATACCATTTGGATGTGCGATGGTATGTGGTACTCCTACAAGGTTGAAACACTCAGTAAAGAAAAATAGTGCGATTTAAAAAATCTGCATCTACATAAAAATCTCATTAATAATAAATGGTTCTTTATACGACACAAAGAATAAATCGTAGCTAAAATTCCTGTGAATCTTCCTAGTAGCTAGTCACAGTACAGAGGTCAATAAGATCTCACTAATTATAATTCAAGTGACTCCTTGAATTCAAATGTTCCTAACATCTTTTTTAATAAGGCTCACATGCATTTGAAAGTCTGAATTATTCTAAGTCATATTTTTATTAATTGTATCTCTTCCTAGAAATGCAAACGAGGTCATCTTATCACTGAATTAAACTATGTAAATATTTTCTATTTTGTAGTATTTGGCTTATTAGTTGAGGATACTATGGGGCTGGAGAGACAGTGAGTATGAGAGTATGGATTTGCTTTGCACATGGCCAACCTGAGTTTGATTGCAACACTCCACTGATACCCCAAGCAAGGTCAGGAGTGATCCCTGAAAGTGAATGATTAGCCCTGAGTACTGCTGATGTGGCCAAATATCCTTCCCTCTACCCCAATAAAAAGAAAAGAGGAACATATATCTCACTTAATGGAAGAATTTGAATTCAATGTGATGGAATATTGGGAGATATTAGCAAAATTGGTATCAATAAAAATTCATGTGTTGTAGACAGTGGAACAGTTGGGAAATGATCTGATATTTTAAAAATGAATTTTCCAGATTTAAGTAATTATACATTCTCATTGTAGATATTATTGGTAAATTTAATGAGAAAGTAAATCTTTGATAATGCTACCAGGTAGAGGCAAACTGGACAGTTGGACAGAACATCAATGTTTATTGCATTGTATTATTTTGATGTATCAAATAAATATGAAATATTAGAATTATAATCTCATATCATTGATATATCTAAAGTCTTCTTTTCTCATATAGTATTTTCTTTAGGAATACTTAAAATATTTTTTTTTTTTTTGCTTTTTGGGTCACACCCAGCAATGCTCAGTGGTTACTCCTGGCTTTGCACTCAGGAATTACTCCTGGCGGTGCTTGGGGGACCATATGGGATGCCGGGGATCGAACCCGGGTCGGCCGCGTGCAAGGCGAACGCCCTACCCGATGTGCTATCACTCCGGCCCCTTAAAATATTTTAAAAAATATATTCCAGACATAGTTTTCCCTTGAAATTAAACTTGTGGTGCTGGAGCAATAGTACAGTGGCAAGGCATTTGCTTTGCATGTGGCTGACTAGGTTCAATCCTCAGTTTCCAAACGGTCCCCTGAGCACCATCAGGAGTAATTCCTGAGCACAGGATCAGGAGTAACCCCAGAGCATTGCTAAAGATGCCCTTCTGAAAGAGAGAGAGAACAAACTTGGTTTTAATGCTGCCATATTTCTATTGTGCTTCATTTATTATGTCACTAATCATTAGTATTCAATACAGAGATCTTATTTCAATGCTATGAATAGCAAGTACCATTATTGAGAAACAGTTGTGTACATATATGATTAATTAATATGAATTCCAAAAATGTAATTCATGTTTATAGATTATATACAGTTCAATGTTTGGGGATTATTATCAAATTCATCTTCATAATGTGTACAATAATTGGTTTGTCTATGAGAATGTCCTTTTCCAACAAACACTCACGATACTGGATACTATTTTAAAATATGCAAACAAGACTTTGAGAAGGAAAGTCAAAGGACAAAATCTTAATTAGCTATAAATACTTCATTGTATGCACTTTAATGTAAATAGAACAATCTTAAAGAGAAAAATAAAGCTGCATGGCATGGTTATCGGAGTCCATGATAAACTACCTGGAGACTAGCTTGGGCTATTTAACTTGACCAGAAAATCATATATGCTGCAATCTAAAATCCCCTTTTTTAAAAAATTAAGAAAGACAGGGAGTTTCTTCAAGTATTCCATTTGTTTCTTTTATTTGTCTGCCCTCAAAGTTTGATATTTACTCATGTACAAAATTCAAGTGGTGAGGAGAGAGATGCCAGAAGAAAATGCTCTTAAATATCTAAAATGCGAAATATAACAAAACAAGGCAATATAAGCCATTCATAGATATTTAAAAGAAGACTGACTGTACTAGTTCTTCACATACATATTTTTCTTTCAAAAAATCCTATAGGAAAATCACTCTTTTGCACTAAATAAGCACTCCCATACCCCTCACTCACAAAGATGTAGCTGAAACATACACACAGACACACACACACACAGACACAAACACAGGCACTGGTAAAAATATACACATTCAGATGTATTCAGAATGTCAGTTATAAAATTCATATTTCTTTTGCATGAAATTTCTGCTATTGTAAGAACGTATTTAAATATAAATAGCAACATTGGCTACTGAGTGTGTTAATGGAAGGTGAAAACAAGAGACATATTCTTGACCAGTTCATTCACTTTTCTGCCTTTTATAATGAATCAATGCCTTGCCTTTTCAAATTAATCATTGAGGATAAAATTGAAAGCCTTAAATTCTGTGTAGCAGTTATTTTAATTATAACTAATGATGAAATATTATAATTAGCAAATATTTTACCTAACTATAAAGCTATTAAATTTTATTTCTTACTATAGAGATTTTAACTTTAGTCCCTGTAGGCTGAAGATGGGGCAGGGGGTCAGTTTGCCTCTCTCTGTCCAGTGGAGCTCAGGCGTCACCCAGAACATGTGAGGAGGGTGCTGGTGGGCTCAGATGAGGAGAATGGCATTTGGGGATTTCTTAAAGATAAGACAGTTTTCACATAGTTTTTGTTTTCAAAAGCATGGCCTGTATTGAGTACACCGTATGAATATTCCTGAAAATATTTAAAATAGAAATTTCATAATACCCAATGATCCAACTTCTGGGTATTTAACCCCCAATTTTTTTAAGAACAGTTTATTTGATTTAGAAATAGAATGAGTATATTATAATAAGAATAATATACGAGTAAAGAGAGGCTTCTAAAATCTCAGAGCTAAGACTAATGGAGACGTTACTGAGACCACTCGAGAAATTCGACAATCAACAGGATGATGATGATGATATATAAGCAGGACTCCAAGCCAGGCTGTTTTCACTCAGGGCACCACAGAGTGGGTGTGAGTGAGAACCTTCCCCGCCCCAAGGGACCCGGCCCCGGCAGCCGACCTCCAATGCCTAATCACCGCCACATTCCAGGCCCCTTTCCGGATGCTCCAGCTGAAACTTACACATGAATGAAGTCCCACAGAACCCAGATAATGCGGAACTTTGTGACCTCGGACTCTGGACTCAACAGTACCAAGAAGCAGAGATCTTCTTCCTCTCATCTCCCATCTCCGGTGACCCAGGGATCACACCCGTCAGCTACACCCTGCCACACCCTGCCAGCACCAGATAATCTCCTCATCAGGCACCCTCCAGATCTCAAACAGGCTGCTCCTCCAGACGGGAGTATAAAATGAGGCTCCCACAGCCATGCCACAGGACTTTGTTCCAGGCTGTTTTCACTTGGGGAGCCCCAGAGGATAGCGGGTGAGAACTCTCCCTGAGGACCCATCCCCAGCAGCCAAGAGCCACCATGCTCCAGGCTGCTTTCCGGACACATTATAAGACAATTCCTACCCATTGTCCAGAATTTCCACACCATATTTGATGGAGTTCAGACAGTAAGAAACAAATCATAGAGTAATATATGTATTTATTTATATATAAACATATATATATTATTTATATTTATATATATTTTATATTTATATTCCTTTATATTTATATCTATATAAATATAAATATTTATACATTTATATATAAATTTATATTTCTATTTTATATATATATAAATATATGTATTTCTCAGAGAGCCTGGCAAGCTACTGCAAGTATCCCACATGCACAGGCAGAGCCCAGCAAGCTACCCGTGGTGTATTCGATATGCCAGAAACAGTAACAATAGGTCTCATTCCTCTGACCCTAAAAGAGCCTCCAATCACTGGGAAAGATGAGTAAGGAGAGGCTGCTAAAATCTCAGGGCTGGGAGGAATAGAGACATTACTGGTGCCTGCTTGAGTAAATCGACAAACAATGGGATGACAGTGATATAGTGATATATAAACATATACACATGCTCACCTATTCTCATTGCAATATAATTTATAATCACCTAGGGCTGAAAACCTTGACAAATGACTGGGTAAGTAGAATATGATACATATACACAATAGAATATTAAGTTTAAAAAATCAAATTCTCCCCGGCGCCACTGAGCAGCAACTAACACGGCTCCAGGATTCGGGACTGGGACAGATCCGAGCCGCGGGGGCCACTGGAGTGGGGCGGCGCCAGCCTAAACTCTGAGTGGTCCCGGCCGCCGGAAGTCACGCCCTCGACCCACCCTCGGCGCCATCTTGATGCCACAATCCACAGAGAAGCGGCAGGCATTCTGGTGAGCAACGCGGCCCGGACAATGCTCCGGACCCGATTCGGGGCCAGCAACACCGGGGGGGCCGGAGGGAGTAGGTGCCGCCAGCACACCTTCTCCGGATGGAACCCTGGCGCCACTGAGCAGCAACTAACACGGCTCCAGGATTCGGGACTGGGACAGATCCGAGCCGCGTGGCCGCGAGACCTTTTATAAAACCTGAAAACATACAATCTTTGAATGGAAAACTAATTATCAAATGCCTCCTTATTAGGGCTATCTTGTTTGGGGATATAACTCCCACAACAATAGTGAGTTTTGTGTTGAAATATGGAACGTAATCAAGGTGAAGAGAAAATAAAGTGAGGTTCATCAGTTATACAGTTGGGGTGGGGGCGGGGGGCATACCGGGGATTTGGGTGGTGGAATGTGGGCACTGGTGAAGGGATGGTGTTTGAATACGGTATAACTGAGACATAAACCTGAGAACTCTGTAACTTTCCACATGGTGATAAAATTAAATAAATAAATAAATAAATAAATAAATAAAATAAAAAAATCAAATTCTTTCATTTACAACAGTATGCATAAATTTAGAAGATTATATGCATAGTGAAATAGATAGGGAAAGTAAATTTAAGTCATATGTAGTACATAGGTAAGTAAAACAAATGGAAGAACAACAAATTAAGTCTCAGGTTATCAAGCCAACTTAAGGGTTACTGGAAGAGGAGGAAGAGAAAAGGATCAATTAGATAGAGGGCTATTTTATACTTGAGGATAGAATTGGATTTTTGGATTTTGAGTGAATATATTATACACAATTTCTGGTTTATAATAAAACATACCTAATACTTCTATATTAGAGTAAAACGCTACCAAAACGTTATTGAATTTAGATGACTTTAAAAATCATTGTTGAAACCAGCATTTCTAAATCATCTGGCCTCTTGTGAATCCCTAGGAAATTCCAAGTGGCACAGGTGAAAAATCACATAGATGGTGCACCATGGTACATGACTGGAAGAATGAAGGCCCACAGGTGGGAAACACAGTAAGAGGCCCCACTGAAAAAGGTTGAGAAACACTGATCTAAACTGTAGCACCGTAGCACTGTAGCACTGTTGTCCCATTATTCATCAGTTTGCTTGAGCAGGCACCAGTAACATCTCCATTGTGAGACTTGTTACTGTTTTTGGCTTATGGAATACATTAAGGGGAGCTTGCCAGGCTCTACCATGTGGGCGGGATACTCTCAGTAGCTTGCCAGGCTCTCCAAGAGGGACAGAGAATCAAACCCAGGTTGGCCGCGTGCAAGGCAAACGCCCTACCCACTGTGCTACTGATTTATACTACAGCACTTAATTTTTTCTTTGAATTTCCCAGAGAATATTTCAAAGTTCTTATAATATGTAATCCTTTTTAAGGTAATAAAGAAAAATCAAAGAAGGTATGGATGGAGTCAATAGCAGAATGGATGTATAAGAAGTTGCACATAATACGATTCACAAAATTTTATCAAGCTTGCTCACTGAAAATAATTTGTATTTGCTTTGAGTCAAGTCATCATTCCCACAAGGGGAACAGTTCAGCAATCCATAACTTATATTAAAATTTAAGAACTTTCACTTATATTTCCTTAAAGTTCAGAATCTGAGAAAAATGTGCAAACCCAGATCAGTGTAAAAATAATATTATGTTTTATGACTGTGGTGAAAAAAACAGAATTCTGCCTTTAAAGGAATATATTGTGTCACTTTTCATTTGTATTTTGAAAGAAAAAAAATCGGTTCAGTTGTAGAACTTTAGTACTTGATACCTAAAGATAAGAGGAACTTCATGAAGCCCAAATATCCAAGAAATCATGACTTCTAGTAGGCCATGACCTCAGTACTGCATTTATATTACAGAAAAGAGAATTCAAAGGACCAGAGCATATTGGGCACTTGCCTTGCATGCGGCTGACCTGGGTTTGACCCCCAACATTGTATATGGTTTTCTGAACTCCACCAGGGTGATTCCTGAGTGCAAAACCAGGAGCAATTTATAAATATTGATGATTATGAACCCCCACCAAAAAATTTAAAGATATTGGATTAAATTATTTGATTAGAACAAAATAATAGCTAACTTTTCTTAACCATATAATGTGATTTATACTACTTAGTACTTTAAAAGCATCCCCTCTTTCATCATCATCGTCATCATCCTGTTGATCGTCGAATTTCTTGAGCAGTCTCCGTAACGTCTCCATTCGACCTAGTCCTGAGATTTCAGAGCCTCTCTTTACTCATCCTTTCCAATGGTGCCACATTGGAGGCTCTTTCAGGGTCAAGGGGATGAGACCCACCATTGTTACTGGTTTTGGCATATGAATACACTATGGGGAGTTTGCGAGGCTCTCCCATGTGGGCAAGAAACTCTTGGTAGCTTGTCAGGTTCTCCCAGAGGGAGAAGTAAGCTATAATCTATAAGGCTTCTGGGAGCTTGATTTTAAGTCCCTGGATGTTGGCCATTGATGGGACTACAGGAAACTGGGGGCAGTTCCTGGGTTTGACCGCCTAGTTATTGGAAAATGGGGAATCTGGGCGGAAGAGGCCCAGTCCCAATCCCAGCAGGCTTGGAGGTCTCAGCCCCGGGTCCCACACACCTGGGTTCCTCTGCCAGTTCCTTCATGCGTGAGGTTCATCCAAATGTGTGGAGCATGGCCTTGAGCATGACCGTGGCTGGGCTCTGGAGGTCTTTGGCCATGGGAGCTCTGCTCGAGGCGAAGAGGAAATCTGAGGCCCACCCCCTCCCAGGAACACTGGGGAAGACAGCCAGGCTCGGGGGCAAGAGACTCTTTACTGTTAAAATAACACTTTGTGGGGCTGGAGTGATAGCACAGCGGGTAGGGTGTTTGCCTTGCATGCGGACGACCCAGGTTCGATTCCCAGCATCCGATATGGTCCTCTGAGAACCACCAGGAGTAATTCCTGAGTGCAGAGCCAGGAGTAACCCCTGTGCATTGCTGGATGTGAACTGAAAAGCAAAAATATCAAAAACAAAAACCAAACATAGACCATTTTGAAATCTAAGTGTTATTTTTATTCATATAATAGACAATTAAGTGGGGCTTGCTTCAGTTTTGATAGTTAAAATGTGCAAATACTTGCTTTTCTAATTTGAATTAAGGTTTCATCATGAAACTTCTATGGCTATAGTTTTTAATTTAGTTGATTAATCTTTTTGTTTGGTAATTCAGGTCTTACTCCTGATGAGGTACAGGGAACATATATGTGGTGCCAGGGATCAAATCCAGGTTGACTGCATGTAAGGCAAGTGCCTTGCTGGCATATTCTCTCTCTCCTGACAACCCTATAGTTGTTGGATTTTAATTAAACAAAATTTAGTTTAGCAATTATAAAAGTTAGCAGTAATATCTACTTATTTAGTACCTATTCTCTTGTATTTTTGCTTTTATATTCTAAAACACACTTTTGTAGTTAGCTTATTGCAAGAATTTGTAATGACTTTCATATTGGATCTTCGGAGAATTTCAATAATTAAGCATAGAGGAAACTTTGTATCTTTCCTTTATAGAAAAAATATATTCTAGAAATCTTTATTCCTCTTCCACATTAAAACATTTACCACATGCCTTTTCTCTTGTTTTAGCTATATTTTATGAGGATTCAACAATAGATATAAAACTATGAAAAAAGTCATGTTTCTTTTCAAGTAATATCAGCACATCTAATTTGATCATCATTTGCAACTATTGTAAGTTGTCTCTTAAATATGAGTTTTGAGGCTTGAAGTTAGCACTGTTATCACACACTGATCTTCATCACAGCATCGTTAACACATGCTGCTTTTCATTGTCATCATCTTGCTTAATGTGTCTTATTTTATAGAAGGCAAGTAATTATGGGATTAATTAAAAGGGAGAATCAGCAATTATAAAATGATTTGTTTTGAGGGATTTTTTTTTCAGGGCGAGACATGGAGGCACAGGTCATACCCAATTGTGCTCAGGACTTACTCCTGGCTCTGTGCTCATTCCTGGTGGAGTCAGGTAAGCCAATAGGGTGCCAGGGATCAAACCTGCATCAGCCACATGCAATCCAAGTGCATTACTATCTCTCTAGCCCCTACAAAGGATTTTATATGTGTAACACATAGCACTTATCTTACTTTAACATTGGCTATTATTATAATAATTATAAACTGAGTAAAATAAAATAATTAATAAAATGATGAAAAGATTTTCATCATTTTGTCCTCTTCCTCTTGCCCCAAAGTTAGACTCTGCGCATATAGGGTACTTTTCTTGTTTGTTTCTGACCACACCCAGCTATGCTCAAGGCTTACTCCTGGCCCAGTGCTTAAGGACAAAGGAAATGAAAAGTAAAGGAACAAAGAAGATGAGAAATATTCCCTTCATTAAAAGGTAACACTTTTTTATTTGTATTTTTATTTGTTAAACCGTGATGTAGAAATTGAGTTTTGAGCATATATTTAACTGGAGCACAGCAGGTAGGACTTGCACTCAGCCAACTTGGGTTCAATTCCTCCGTCTTTCTCGGAGAGCCTGGCAAGCTACCGAGAGTACCTCACCTGCATGGCAGAGCCTGGAAAGAGACCCATGGCATATTCAATATGCCAAAAACAGTAACAACAAATCTCACAATGGAGACATTACTGGTGGTCGCTTGTGCAAATAGATGAACAATGGGACGACAGTGCTACAGTGCTTTAAATACCAATCCCACCACTAATGTCAACTTCTCTCCACCACTTTTCCCATGTTCCCTCCCCACCCCATCTCCACCTGTCAACTTGACAGGCACATTGCAAACTTTCAGTGGCTGTGGCTTAGATCTCATGGTTTTTGTTTAATGAAGTCCATATTTTGGATCTATGGCGACATCACTCACCGACATCACTGGGATAAGTGAATCCCTAGTTCCTGATCACCCTTTACTTCTCATTCTTTTTTTCCTTTGCCACACAACACTAGTAGAATCTAACATGTCCACAACTGAATACAATGATGCATCTAGAAAACAAAACACAAAGAGTAAAAAATAAAATAAAATAAAATAAAACCTCATCTCTGTTGAAACACTTCCTAATTCTTCAGTGAATTGTATAATATCTTCACACTGTTTAAACTTGTTGCTATTTGTTGGGGTAAAATAAACCAAGAATTTTCTAATGAGGCACTCAAACATGACCTCCTAAATCGTATACCAAATGAGTCCATTAATATGAGTCTAGCTGTTTCTTTTACTTTCTAGGTTATTATTAGGAGAAACATCTGGGACTTGTTTCTTCATCATTTCTATTACCAGTATTATCTTTGCAAACATTTCACATGGTGAGGGGTGAGGGATATTTTAGGCATATTGTTAGTTTCAAAATGAAAGATAATAATATTGGACTGGGTTTCTTTCACAGCATAAAGAGATGTCCAAAGGCTTAGGATATTCCTAAGCAGCATCTGAGCAACTGATTTTAAGCATGGTATGTATTTCATGAAGAACAGAAAATGCCAATGGGGCAGAACTAGTTGGGGTGTCATGTCTTTCCTTTCTGGGATTGTTCAGTTTATCTTTGAAGTTCTGTTTGTTGGTAAGATTCCAAGATGCTGTTATTTCTTATGATGAGAACATCCATATAGTTAGTGTCTATCACTATTATTTTACATAGTGAAGTATATTCTATTTCTCTGTTGTGAGTTTAATGTTGAGATATTTCAACATTTCTTAGTTTTATGACTCTGAAAATACTACCAAGGAGTCCCCTATTCCTATTCTGACTGTTCACCTCTGAAAACACCACCAAAGAGTCACCTATGCTGACGGTTCACCTTTTAACCTGCTCTTTCTTGAATTATAAGAAACATTAACTTTATTATATCATTGAAGTTGCACTTATTATAATCCAAACACCCTTCACTATAAATAGAGGTAAAAGGATATTTATGGATAATATATGGGGCAAATTCTGTTGAAAACATGGAAACAAATGTAGAAAAGAGATCCATATACGCTGGTTTCAGTAATGTATATGGTTGAGTAATGTATATCTGGAGTCTGTTGCCAGGTCTACTGAACACATATCTCCAGGGTTGGAGGGTGTCCCAAGAATCTCTTTTTTTAGGGCAAATAAATGAGTCAGGCCACACAAAGTCAGCATAAAAGTTTTACTTCTTTACTCTTGAGTTCAGAGCGCCCAAATGGGGAGTTAGTAAGTGCTAGCATAATTTTTTTTCTGCAGTAAGCAAGCCTTTTCTAAGACAGTACAGTGCAGGAAAGGTCTAAAAGTTCTCAGCAGGTCAGAGAGATAGCACAGCGGTGAAGGCAATCGCCTTGCATGCAGTTAACATTGATTCAATCCACAGCACTTCTCCAAGAACTCAAGATTGACCCCAAGCAAGGGGCCTCAAGCATCCTGACTCCACCACACACACACATACACACACACACACACACACACACACACAGAATTCTGAGGTTATGTCTACCAGTCCAATCTTCCTTGCACCACACATTGCTGAATGCAGGTTTCTGGTATGTGCATCAATAAAATTCAGTATAAAACACAAGATAGAAACTTGAATTTAATAAAACTGACAATCCACTTATTTAATTACTGTGCTAATAATTCTCTTAATTATGAGTATTCAATTTTATAGAATTATTAGTAAAAAATACCCCAAAATCAGTCAATTAATGCAATTCAATATAGAAAACCCTTTTAAGTTTCTAATTTTGTTGATGCCAGAAAAACAAAAAATTTGCAGTAGTCTCTTGTCCCCACACCTTCATTCACTAGGGCCCCTTGGAGGGGGTGGGTTGAGTTTCCCTCCTCACCCCGAGCAGAGCCCTGGCAGCCGAAGACCTCCAGAACACAGCCACAGCCATGCTCAAGACTCCTCTCCACACATTTGGACGAGACTCACACATGAAGAAACCGTCAGAGTAACCCAGGTATGTGGGATCCGGGGCTGAGATCTCCAAGCCTGCTCGAATCAGGACTGGGCCTCTTCTACTCAGATCCCCCATTTTCCAGTAGCTAGGCAGTCACACCCAGAAACTGCCTCTGGAGCCGTGTAATCCCATCAATGGCCAATATCCAGAGACTATAAAACCAAGCTCCTGGAAGCACATGACCTCATGACATCTTATAGCCTAGTTCTTCCTCTCGGAGAACCTGGCAAGCTACGGAGAGTTTTCTGACTGCATGGGAGAGCCTGGCAAACTCCCCATGGCATATTTATATACCAAAACCAATAACAATGATGGGTCTCATTCCCCTGACCCTGAAAGAGCCTCCAATGTGGCACCGTTGGGAAAGACGAGTAAAGAGAAGCTTCTAAAATCTCAGGGCTGTGATGAATGGAGACATTACTGAGACCACTCGAAAAAATTGATGTTCAATGGTATGATGGTGATGATGATCTCAAATTAATTGCCAATGATTAATATTCAGTAAGGGTAGGTTTGCTGTACATACCACTTGGTCTGGGTGGCTCTGAAACAAGCTTGATCTGTTAATCAAATCACTATTTGAACCTCTCTATATTTTCACTAAAGCCACGGTTTTGATATCCCATACAATTACTTACTTGTTGATGCTCTTCTAGAAAAGAATGAACAGAATGTGACCCCCTGAATTTTCATGTACTTTTAAAATCAAATGTATGTTTTCTTTGTTTCCTGAATTGTAAAGAAAATGTTTCTCAGTTAACTGAAGCTTCTGAACTCTGATGTCCTGATGATTTTGATATTGGTTGTAATGTGTGCTCTTTGTTTGAGAGATTTAAAACATTTTGGTGAGGGCAGAAAAATTCCTCAGCACTCACCTGCCCCAGCCACTGAGCTATAAACGTCTTTTATACATACTTGGAAACTAACATGGGTTGTTGTTGTTGTTTTTTGTATTTAAAAATCTTCAGGAAGGAATTGAATTGAAAAGTGGGTGGACATAAGCACTCTGGCAACAGATGAGAGAAAACAGAATGACAACAAAGGGCAGATAAAAAAAAGAAGAGTAAAGTGATTATGTCTTATACCAGGGAAGACATTTGGCACCTTCTACTTAAAAGGCTCTTTGTGACCATTAATTAGGTAATCCTAACAACCTCCTGGTAGACTACATCAGCATTATTATCACTTGCTGCAGATGCAAACCTTGAAATATACTGTAAGATTAAGGGGCTTTAGCAAGAATTAAAAACTAATGAATGGCATAGTAAGAATTAGAACTAAATCTCTGTTGGGTAATTCTATTAGGAGTCCACCAGGCCAGAGTCTCTGTAGTGTAGCCAACACATGACTCTCTGATTACAGAAGAGCACTCTGAGGAATGCCCAAGCCTGATAAGAAAAGATCAGCTCAAGACTGCTTTGAAAGCTAAATGGAATATGTTAGTCCATGAAGCACGAAAATGCTATCTGCCTCAGACCTCCATGGAGGAAAGAGCCACAGTTCAGTCTCCTCTGAAAGGATATGCATTATGGAGAAAATCACCAATTGGCTTTGGTAAGGGACTTGAAATCGCATCAACTGAAAACAAAGAAGAATAAAAAGTGCCCCAAGGAGCAAATTTTTTGTAATCTTTTGAGCTACAACTTTTTACAGTCATGCCTAGCAACAAAAAAATTCATTAGAATCATCATCAGAAGGAAAATCAAAATCACCACAACATTTTAAAATTTAGATAAAAGTCTGAGAAGGAACCTATTGACCGAAAAGAAGCTCAGAATTTACTAGCAAACTATTTGCTCTTCTACCTCCTAACCAAATATTTTTCCAGCCAATCACTGAAAAAACATGATGACATGCTATTAAATTATATGTAGAGAAATAATCACTGTATCACTGTCATCCTGTTCCTCATCGATTTACTCAAGTGGACAACAGTAACATCTCCATTGTGAGACTTGTTGTTACTGCTTTCGCATATCGGATATGCCAGGGGTAGCTTGCCAGGCTCTGCTGGCAGGCAAGATACTCTCGGTAGCTTGCTGGGCTCTCTGAGAGGGGCGGAGGAATCAAACCCAGGTCAGCCGCATGCAAGGCAAATGCCCTACCCCCTGTAGAAAATAACAGTTTGATGATAAACTTTTTCTAAGCTCTGCAAATAATTTTTAAGCATTAGGAAGCTCTTCGAAGATTGAAAATTTTTTCTTTCATATATTTTTTAGGGGGTCAGGGAGTTCTTTGGAAGAAGATGTAAGCTCCTAACATACCTACATAAAAGCAAAAATCAGATGCATTATATATGTAAATAAAATATTAAAAAAATAAAATATTAAAAATTACACAGATGTCAGAGATATAGTACAGGGGCTTAGGCATTTACCTTACACTTGGCTAACAGTGGCTTGATCCCTGATACCACACATGGTCCCCTACGAAAGGCAGAAAATGGAATCACTTGAATCCAGCTGCTACTGATGTAGGAATGTGGATCTCTGCAAATATTTTTTGCAGGCTTCCCAATATTTTGGGAGTTAAAATACTCAAAATCATTATGCTGCATTCAAGATTTATAACAGATATAAGAGCTTACTGGAAAGGAGAGAAAGGGTTGAGAAAGAGTTCTGCATGGAAAAGCCATAAGAAAGAGAAAGCTGTGGATGGCTGATGTCAAAGGAATAGAGGAACAAAGCAGCTGCTTGCTTCAGTGAACATGATTGTCTCAACATGACTTGGCGATTCTTGTGTGTTTCCTAGGACTCTTGCTAGGTTAAAGTATCCTGAGCTTAGGTGTGGGGAATATTGCTGATATCTCGTTAGTTTATGCTACGACCATGGGTAATTGTTTACTTATTGGTCTTTGTAGGGACCTGAAGGATCTACAGGTTCCACAAGTAGACTGTAGATAAGAACAGGATGTAAGCACTATAGGATGAGTATTCAATGATGAGTGTTTGAGATGGAGCCTTTTCTTACAACTGAGAAAAGGAAAACTAAGGATTTTGCTAATAATTGGTGAGAGGATTTCTCTGTCACTAAATCGTTGCTGTCATGTTCTTTTCATTAACTTATAGAGTCAACCATTAGTATATCGATAGACATCAACTATTTATTTGAAGTTCATTAAGTTTCCCAAATTTCCAGAATTATTCCTGTATGAAAGAGAATAGAAATTACGCATAGGAGTATGAATATGTGTCATTGAAATCTCAGTCTTTTCAAAGAGCAGGTTTTCTATAGTGTCTTCCTTCAAACACTAATTGTTTTGAAGTAAAACAAAATACACAGCTCAAATACATATCAAAAATGAAAATGCATCAAAGGAGCAGCTCAACTTAGATTCCTCTGACAGAGAAATCTGAGATCAATTAGCATAAATAGACTGCTATATAATATTAAGTAGCAGCCTAGAGTGTTATGGAATTCTACTTCTTTGTTCAAATTGCTTAAGTGTGAATGTGTGTCTGAGTATAGGCACTTCCATGAATGTGATTATGTGTTTGTGCGTGACAGAATTTATGTACGGTTAAGAATCCTCCACAATCAGGTCACATGTTTTCTTTTTAAAGTTTCACTTTTTAAAAAACAGGTCACATTTTTAATTACTAAAACTGTATTATTATTGTTATTATAATCAGTACAGACTTTTTTGAGGCATAACTATATAACAGTTTGTAACATGCTTTTGTTCTGTGGCATTAAATCTGTACTTTTACCTACTTATTACTAAATATTCTTAGTATACTCTCTACCATATACATAATACCAAAATTGCTCTTTTATAAAATCCCCTGTAATATGGGTATTGTCATTCTCATTCTTTGACCAAAAGGATCCTAGGAGTCTCTTAGTGGAAACTCATGTTTTCCTTTTCCTGGTTTCTAGAGGAATAATTTTAATTGTGTGGGTTAAGTGCCTTCCCATCGCCCCATCTTTCTCACTCTTAATTCATTCTGCTTCTGTTTGAGTTATCCGGCGTAATTTTTCTCTTTGGAAATGTCTGAAGAAACTCTGGTCTATTTCTCCACTACAGAGCAAAATGTCAACATTTAATGTTTGTTTTTCTACAACTTCAGGAAGACGCAATTCCCTAGGGAAGTTTTCCTGGTCTTGCACTGCTTTGGCCAAGTGATAAAATATAAAGCATTTTTAGCTCAGGGATAGTAAATTCCATCTGAACAGTCCTAAAACCATGTCTTTTAACCTTATTCCTATAAGAAATACAATTTTTTTTCTTGATCTGTGTCAAGAAGAGAGAAAATTTGTTTAAAAAATTTACGGATTCCAATATCAACTGTAAATCCCATCCTAATTTCTATCCCTCTGGGGATTTAGGGAGGTTTTTATTATTATTATTATTATTATTATTATTATTATCACAATCTATTTTTTATATTTGAAGTGAATTTACTTTTAAATTTTATTATTGTTTAGTTTATGTGCTGACAAATGTGTTTACATCTGTGGCTTGGTGTGGGATTACCTCACTTCGCAATCATGCCCTACACACCCACATGCCCCTGCGTCTTCTGTTCACTCCTCCCCCCATGACTGGCCTGGTGTACTCCAGTTCCAAGGGTTTGTTATCAACCGTTATTATCTACATCCTCATTCTATTTTCCTGTAGATCACAGATGAGTAAGGTTATCTGATGCTTTTCATTTTCTCTCTGTCTTATTTCACTCAGCATGATTCTCTCTGGTTCCACCCAATCCACAGTGAACCGCATGACTTTATTTTTTCCTATGGCTGAATGTTTTTTTATTACCTAAACATATCACAACTGTTTTATCCATTCACTTACCATTGTGCATTTGGATTGTTATCATATTCTGGCTATCACATTAAGAATTGTAATGAGCAGATATGTGCTTTTCTATTTTGGTATTAATGTATTTTATATTTTGGGGTTAGAAGACAAGAAGTAGTATTCTAGGCCAAATGAAAACCCTATTACCTTTCTTGCTTTCATTTCCCAAAATTTGTATTTTCTCTCTTCCTCCTCTGGCTATTTTGTGAATATATGTATAGGTACTTCTCTCTATCATGCAGGTATATGTGAACAATACTTTTTACTTAGTTGCGTCTGGAGAATACTTTCCTGCATACACTGCTCTTTGATAATTCAGTGTCAACTTCAGACTTAGAACATTCCTCACTGACTTGTGAAACTACAAAATCTGGTTTGTTTACTCTGCTCTGGACTCCAGCATAAAATTAGTATTATATATTTAATATATAGTGATATGAATATTTAATATGAACTAGACACATTTGTAAATAAAAGACATAAAGAAAAACCAATCGACGGACAACAAGATGACAAGTGATACAAGTAATATAATAAAAGCAAACAAATAAATTAGGATATCTAAATTCTAAAAAGATTTATTATCCTAAACTCAAAGATAAAATATTTTGAAACTTTTAAGTTTGTAAGTTCTCTCTATATATTTCTTATTAAAATAAGAATAAAAGAATAAAAATATGCTATCTACTCTCTCCTAAATTATAAGATATTTAAGTTTCAATATATTCATTTCTGTTTCTCCCTAGAATTTCCAGGCTTCCTCAAAAGTATCTGGAATTTTCAATTCTAGAATATTCACTTTAAATTAAAAATACTTAAAACATCATGCTGACATTAACAAAGGTTCCATGCTTAAATGTAAAATTTCCAGGTATATAATTTAGATGTATCTCTGGAACATAGCTTTGATGGTTTTTTCTTTGACAACTGTTACTAGCAGCTGTGAGGGCAGCCCTATTTGAACATAAATAAACACCTAGGGAAGAGAGAGTCTGCAATCATTCTGGAAATAGATTTAAAGAGATTATGTTTAAGGTACAGTTTCCAAAGCTTTAGTAAACTTCCCAAGTATTAGTCACTACTTCTCAGTATATAAAGACTGGATTTGAGAGACAGCTAGTGTCAACTTCCTAAATCCTGCCTCTTGATTTTACCTCAGATTTACTGTCCTTTCTGCTTGTGATCCTTCCTGAGCAAATCTGGGTTTTCTGCTTTCTTTCCTGTTTCACAAAGTACATTCACAATATAGTTTGTGTGGCCAGCGGCCAGAAGAAAACTCAATCACTTTGAAGCTTCTCTTTCAAGAGGTAACACATCTCTAATATCAGGACTAGCTTCGTGCTATGATGTGCATTACTAGGTGCTATAGTGTTATGCAAATACGCTTATAAATGGATGGACATGGAGAGCCTTATGCTGAGTGAAATGAGTCAGAAAGAGAGGGGTAGACATAGAGTGATTGGACTCATTTGGTGAGATATAATTAAAAAAAAACATAATATGAAACCAACACCCAGCAACAATAGAAACAAGGGCCAGGAGGATTGCTCCACAGTTGGGAGTCAAACTCAAGTGCTGGAGGAAAAGGCAGTTTGTATGGAGAAGGGCCACTCGGACAAAGATAGCTGGAAATGATCACTCTGGATAAGAACTGTATACTGAACATAGGTAAAAGACCAAACATGATAGCCTCTCAGTATCTGTATTGCAAACCATAATGCCTAAAAAGAAGGAAGAGAGAGAGAAAGAAAAAGAGAGACAGAGAGAGAGAGAGGAAGAGAGAGAGAGACAGAGAGACAGACAGACAGAGACAGAAACAGAGAGACAAAGAGAGACAAAGAAAAGCGCCTGCCATAGAGACAGGCTGGGGGTAGGGAGATGGGACTGTTTACTGGAAAAGAGATTGGTGGATATTGGAACATCGTATGACTGAAACCCAATCATAAACAACTTTGTAACCGTATCTCACAGTTATTCCATTTAAAAAATAATAATTTCTATATCAAGGAACCTTTCTCTCCTTCAGCTAATGATAGTCTGTGAATGCAGATAATCGGTGGTGTGAGTGGGGAGCAACAGAACAGGGATGCTGTCACAACGGAGGGCTCCAACCCTCCTGCTGGGCCCACCACAGTCTTGTCAGGGAAGAGCCAGGAAGATTGGGACTGGTGAAAGCCTGTAGGCCTTCCCACATGACACAGACTCTGGGGTCTGACCAACCCCACTCAGGCAGCTAAGAAACTGCTCTGAAGGCCTGCTTGATCTGCCCAGCATGGACCTTGTTCTGATCACCCAGATTTCCAAATTTCCAAGGAGCTGTGTTTTTCAGGCTGAGACTAGTTTATGATCTAGGCAGGAAATGGGAAAGTTATTCCTGATTTCTATCCAAATTCAGGGTCTTTATTTCACAGAAAAGAATGTGGAGAGAAGACATGTGAAATGCAAAATAGTTTTTTTGGGGGGTGGGAGTGGGGTGGGGGCACACCCAGCAATGCTCGGGAGTTACTCTTGGCTCTGCACTCAGGAATAACTTCTGGTGATGCCTGGGGGGGACCGTATGGGAAGCCAGGGATCAAACTTGGTTAGGCTACATGCAAGACAAATGCCCTACACACTGTAATATCACTTCGGCCGCCACAAAATAATTTTACTTAGGAGTTATGAGATGGAGAAGAGAGGAATAACAGAAATACAAACAGTTTCAAGAAAGAACATGGACTTCTATAGCAGGAGAAGAAATTCCTGAATAACCTTGGTAAAAGGGTTCTGGACTTGTTTTATCCACCTTATCCTAGCTTAGAACTCTCAGAAAGTAGAACATGGCATTGTCCATAACTTAACAAAAGGATAGTGAGTTGTATCAGGCCTTTGTTCCTGCATATCTCCTAATGGGGTCTGACTTAAAGGTTGGGTTGCCCTCCCAGGAACTAGGGGCAGGAGGCAAGAACTTCATTTATTTATTTATTTATTTATTTGTTTGTTTGTTTGTTTGTTTGTTTGTTTTGCTTTTTGGGCCGCACCCAGCAATGGCCAGGGGTTACTCCTGACTCTCTACTCAGGAATTACTCCTGGCAGTGCTCAGGGGACCATATGGGATGCTGGGAATCGAACCCAGGTTGGCCACATGCAAGGCAAATGCTCTACCCGCTGTGCTACCACTCCAGCCCCAAATTTCATTTATTTTTGAAAAATCTTTCTCCTTTTATTGAAAACATTTTATTTATTATAGTTTATGAGCTGTGTTTACACTAGTGCTAACTTTTATGGTTTTGATGTACACAGTTCACCTCAACGCAGTACTCAAGATATTTCTTTCCAGATCTCCTCTTGATTTTACAACACTTAAAAGAAAAAAATCATTGCCCAGGGGCCTTCCTGCCCACTCTTTTCAACTTCACCTAAAGCAATTGGTGAAGTTTGGGGTAAAGGAAAGAGGTGTGAGTACCAGCCCAGCAGGCTGTGGGTAAAACACAAAAGGTGAGTCTTCTAGTTCACTGCTTCTCAATATGAGAAGCTATGGAACCTCAGTATATTACAGTGAGAGCTGGGTGAATGGAGAGAAAGTAAGGGTGTGGCAGGGACACAACACAAGACTAAGGAGCAGCAAATAAGACTGAGGGTTCACAGAAAAGTCAGAAGGGAGCATTGGCAGGGAAAAGGTTGAAAAACCTTTTAGTTGATTGAGGTGATCAGTAACTGATGGTAAATATAGGATGATTCTCGCCAAACCGACAATGTAATTTGGCTGTTTCTGGGCCAAATTCAGGCCCAATTTTTAATTGTTTTTGTCATTCTAACTGAAGTATCACTGTATTTTGACACTATAAATTTCAAGTGTGCACAATTACAAATCAATATCTACCATTGATTCTACTTCATTAGATTGATCACTAACAGTTCAGTTTTATCTTTCACCTTACTGGATGACATCTTTTACATGATGATGACCACTAATGTAAGAGCCAGACATCTGTGAGCGAATAAAGAGACTGCCCTTTTAAACCAGTGGATTTTAGAGAGGTTTGTTATGCAGTTAGAGTTATTCTCTGGAAATATACCCCTGCTCACTGCATTTTTACCATCAATGTTAGTAATGTATTACCCTGATAAAAAATATTCATCAATATTTTCAGAAATATAATATTATTGTCTATTATTAAGCTCTGATGCCATTAATCAATTCTATTGTTTATATATACTTATATAAACATGTTTGTTGCAATGTAATTCACACATCTAGACAAAAGTTCATCTCACATTATTCTGTTCCCTTCTCCCTTGTCATTTACATTCTACCAACAAATACTTTCTCAGATCTGCTCTCAGTGTCTGCAGGATAATCATCTCAGGCATCATTGTTCCTCTCTGGCAGATTATAAAATGACAATAGCAGTTTTAAACCTTTACAACTAATGTTGTATTATTTTTCTAGAGCAGAGTTTCTCACACTGAGTTCCAAGGAATACTATTGACCTTTGAGATGTCAATAATTGTTTTATAAAAATCATTGTTTTAATCAAATATATTTAGAATGTGTTGAATAAGCAATAACAAAACAGCTTTGGGTATACATTTCTCTTTTACATTTTAAATGTTCTTCCTCAGAGCATTACATGAATTGATGAATTGTTAACCACCAAGGAGCTATAACTGGTCCCAAGTTAACTATGGAACCATTAACAATTTACTGAGCATATTTTAGGAACTGTTACCTTAATATTACCTGGGGCTTAAATACATTAAAAAACATCTGCTCAATAAAACTTTAGTTTTTAAGTGCCTGTGTGAGAAATACAAGGAGAATTCATTAGTGAAATGCAAATTTAAGAGGCATTTTTATATTCAGTACTATGAATTTTTAAAGTATGGAAATTTCTTGAGATAGTAGATTGTCCATATTTTATATTATACATATTCTTTGATATTTGATTTCCTGGCTTAAATAGTCAAATAAGCTATCAATGAATTTCTGACTCATTAGGCATGTCAATAATCCATTTATTAGAATAAATTAATAACCATGGTCTTATAAAATGTTAAGTCTCTGTGTGGAAGAGTGGAGTAGGTTTGCCCAATAGTGTATCATAGTGCCCTAATTTGGCTCTAGCTGATCGTAGGTACAAACTGAGCACCTCAAGCTGTGTGAAAACCCTGGGGACAGGGTTCCAGTTCCATGCTGTCTACCATGTCAACACTGCATCTCTTTACTCAATATCTTGCATAAATAATATCAATAAGGCCAGTACTCTGAGAAAAAAAATGTTTTATAGAAGCTCTAATTCTTAAACTCTAGCATGCATAAGTATCTCTTGGGAAACTTGCTAAAAACAGACTGGTTTGCATTCCTCAAGTTTCTATTCAGTCAGTGTGGGAAAGATCAGGAATCCATGTTACTAATAAGCCTTTACCTGAGGTACATGGCATAAAGATCTCCTTTTGTGAAAACACTGGTTAATCAGTAGTCAGTCTTTGTTTACAGGAGAAAGGGAAACTTTTTGTTCTCATGGCAACTTTTTCATTCTCTTCCTAGGAATGTGGAAGTGTTTCCAGGGGCGTTTGAATTTCTTACTTAGTCCCTAGATGATCAGAGTTGCAAACACCAGTATGCTGATGACTCTCACATTGTCTATATCCAACCCTGACCTCTCTAATGAACTCTGAGTTGGGTTATTTAAGATTTATCATGGTTATCCCCATTTGAATTTATAATAAGTAGGTCAAATTTGACAGACACATCCCCAACTGCATTCTGTTCCCAATGTCCTTCCCGAGTCGTTCCCACTTGACTGACATATCCGTTTTACCATCTCAGAGAGGGTCAGAACTCTCAGTGTAATCTTCATACCATTCCTCTGTCTTCATATCACTGCCAAACCCTAGGAATATTCTTGCCAGTTATAAGTTTAAAATATGTCCTCTGACCTCCATTGTTCCCCCTTAATATAAGCCACCCTTCTCAACTAGAAGACAGCAGTTCCACCAAATCTCTTCATTACAGCTCCACCTGCAATTCTCTATGTAGCACCGGAAGTGATGATCAGAATTTGTGCCCTGATCAAAAAAAAAAAAGCTCCAGAAATGACCTCCTTCCTTCCAATAAGGACATCATAGAGGGGCAGTAGACAAGAAGTATTTTCTATGAAACACATATCCAAACAACTGATAAGGCACAATCATTATTGCTGTGTGTTTAAAAGAAAATTATTGGTGCATATGCTGCCCGAGCCCATGTGCTGCTTGCACCCATGTGGCCAAGCACCTGTAGTGCCTGAGCACATGTGTTGCCCGCATCTCCCCTCTTGAGATGTATACTTTCATGCCTTCATGTCTAATATATGTAGGGGCTCTCTCTGCCCTTGGAGAAGCTCGTGTTCTCTCCTGAGTGCATTATTCTCTCTCTCTCACTCTCTCCCCCTCCACACCTTAAAAATCCTCCAGATAAAATCTATTTACTTTAAAAAAAAGAAAATTATTGCATTTGACTCTCACTACTTATTCCTATTTTTTGAGAGGGGTGGAGGTTGGGCCATATCTGGTGATGCTTATGGCTTACCTCTAATTCTGCACTTTGAATTACTCCTGGTGTTGCTTGGGGATACATATGGGACACTGGGGATTGAAATCTGAGTGGGCCATTTGCAAGGGATGCACCCTACCCACTATATCTCTCTAGCTCTCATTTTTCTTTTTTCTTTTTATATTTTAATTTTATATTTAGAAACAGCACTAAGTTGGCTCTTGTACTGCCTAAAAGAGTCATCATACAGTTTGTATCCCTCATTAAAGCATATATTGAAACCTTATTCCCAATGTCCTTTTATTTGAATGCACGACCTCTGGGAGATGATTATATCAGATTTGATCATGTGGTTCTGCCCTCGTGGATGGGCATGACGTCTGTTCCAAGATCTCTTTTCTCCTTCTGTACCATGTTGAATAAGAACCAGGAAACAGACCCTCACTACCACTCATCAGCTCATGTCATGATTTTGGCTGTCTCAGCCTATGGATCATGAACATCACAGTTCTCTTTGTTTATAAGGCACCCAGACTCTATTTTGCTACAGAAGCAAAAGTAAACTAAGACACACAAATTTTTTAAAACATATGCAAAATCAATTTAATCCTATGCTCAAACTTTCTAAGAATCACCATCATACACAGAGTGTGCTGCCAAAATTTCATTATAGCCTATAAGGTCTTCTCTGTTATTTTGGATTTTTTGTCTTTTGTTGTTGTTTTTTGGGGGGCTATACTTGACTGCATTAAGGGTTCACTTAAGATTCTGTGCTCAGGAATCACTCCTGATGGTGCTCAGGGGACCATATGTGCTAGGGATTCAACCCTGGTGAGTCACATGCCAGGCAAGCTGTTTATCCACAGTACTATCTTGTGACTCACTTTTTGCTTTTTTTTTTGGTTTATTTTTGCTTTTTTGGGTCATACCCAGAGATGCACAAGGGTTACTCCTGGCTCTGCACTCAGGAATTACTCCTGATGGTGCTCAGAGGACCAGATGGGATGCTGGGAATAGAACCCGGGTCGGCTGCGTGCAAGGCAAATGCCCTATCCACTGTGCTATTGCTCCAGCCCAGTAGTGTTATTTGATTTTTTCTTTTTTTCTTTTTTTTCATAGGTGAAGATATGGACTAAACAATAGTTAAGGGAAATGAGTTGAGTTTATTAGCATGAAATTAATACTAATAAGAATAACTACCAATTATTTGTCATTCTACAGGGAGTTCCTCATCACTCCATCAGATTATCACAGTTCTACGAACAGGAATGATTTAATGTCCCATTTTAGAGAGGAGGAAACATTGCCAGAGGGTTAACGTTACTCGCCCTTGCTCAAACAGAAATTATGGGGCAGGATAATAGCACATGAGATTTATTGGGCTTTCAGATGTGCCTCGATCTGCATAAATGCTGTTCAGGAATCAGGTCAATGAATCCCATAAGAACTGTCTGAGAAACTGACTTCCTCTTTGCTATAGATAGAAATAAAGTTAGTGAAATACTGGTTTCCAAAGTTAGGGGCCAAAAAGTGGTTAGTGAACTGTCACACATACTCATCGTCTGTGATTCTATTGTTTTCCATAGCTCTTGGTACTCCTTTCCTCTGTTCTCTGGTATTTTTATGTTCTGCTGGACTATACCTCATTATGTGCATAATACTGGGAAGGCATAGATAAGGGATCTAGAGAGGTACCAAGTCAAGTGTTAGTAAGAAAAATGATGCCATTCATGGGATGGGGCATAGCTCTGGAGTCAGTATGCACAAGGATTAACCTTTAGTGCCACATGTTCCCTCTAGTAGCACCACTCCACCATGTCTAGCCCTAGAGCCCCCAGTACCACAGTGCTGGGCATCTCCTCATTATTGAATCTAGGCATTGGATAACCTGACCTGGTTGTCCATGTATTATCTGGAGTGGCCCCTGAGAACAGCTTGGGAACCTGTCTCCTCCAAATTAAAAAAAAATAAAATAAAATGATGCCAATTTGTCAAATGTAATTCAACAAAATTAAGGGACTAACTCCTTTAATACCTGATATATTGTGCCCAAATGGATGTTCAAAGAGATTTATAAAATTCAAATTTCTATGACAAAGTTTTATATTCAAACATTTGATGTAACATAATTACAGTTGCTTGGGGCAAAAATAAATCTTTCCCTTGGGACTCATCATTTCTCTCTTTTTTTTAACATGTGAGAGCTAAATTAAGTAAGGTAATCTTACTCTAACTTATTCCATCATGTATTAAATAACTTATATAAATCTGTAAACAACCCTTTCAAAGCCACACCATAACAAGTAGAGTATCATTACAGTCAGATTATAACAATATTACAATTTATTTTTTTTTCTTTTTGGGTCACACCCATCGGTGCTCAGGGGTTACTCTTGGCTCTACACTCAGGAATTACTCCTGGCGGTGCTGGGGGACCATATAGGATGCTGGGATTCAAACCCTAGTCGGCCGTGTGCAAGGCAAACGCCCTACCCGCAGTGCTATTGCTCCAGCCCCAATACTACAATTTCTTGAATTTCGGCTTGCATTTGTTCTTTTGCAGTACTGAAAAGATAAGTGAAAGGATTGGACTTACTGCACTATCCTAATGAGATTTTCTGGATCCCAGTTCATCCCTGGCCTAGTGTCATTTTCTTAACATGATAAATTACTAAACACCCGCTGTGCGATTCAAGTTGTTGGTAAAGATGGTGAGATTGATGAGCCCAGATGGGCCCTTACAATGAATACAGGAGCCCTAGATGGTTCACATTTTAATTAGTGTGCTAATAAGATGGATGAAGGGAAGAAGTAGATATAAGTAGTATCTGCTCATACATCATTCATTCATTTAGCAACAAATATTAAGTTTCTAGGTGACTGTATGAGAAACTAGAGAGCAACTGATAATTACTTTGACCATAAAGAACTTATACTTTAAATACCATAAAGAGCATTTAAAATATGTGTTTATAATGATGTATGCTTTAATTAAATTTCAATAAATATTGTAGCATCCAATATAAGCACATGAATAATAATGGAAAATACATCATTACCAGCTCTGCCCTTTTTGTCCTAGACAGAATCACCTGTAGTTGAACAGGTGGGAATGGAGTAAGGGTCTGTTCTTAAAAAAGATTTACTATAGCCCTCAAATATGCTTATTCCATAATGAAACTATAATAGTTAAATGCTCACCTGAATTGGAGGGGGGAGTGATAGCACAGAGGGTAGGGCATTTGCCTTGCATGTGGACAACCTGAGTTTGATTCCTCCATCCCTCTCAGAGAGCCCAGCATGTTACCTAGAGTATCCCGCCCACATGGCAGAGCCTGTCAAGCTACCCGTGGCATATTCGATATGCCCAAAATGGTAACAACAAGTCTCACGATGGAGATGTTACTGGTGCCTGCTTGAGCAAATCGATGAACAACTGGACTACAGTGCTACAGTGTTACTGATATTCATGGTTTTTAACTGGTCATGTTCTTATTTTCTCCGAGTTACAAATTACCAGAATCATTGACAAAAGCTCACCAAAAATAAATCTGTAGACCATTAAATCCTTGCAATACCGTGGCGGATGCACAGGACCATGATGCGGAGAGTATGGTTAAACTGAAATGGTATTAGTATTTTTTTTGAACAGTGGTTTATCACTTAGATTCTTAAAGCATGTCTTTCTGAAAATATAGTTTGGTGTTCATTCTAAATTCGTACATGATAGTTTAATTTAAAAAATATTCATTTTTTAAAGGAAAGAGCCCAGTGGATAGGATGCTTGCGTTCCAAGTGGCCTGCCCAGGCTAGAACCCAGCATCACATATGATTCCTTGTGTCATGCTAGGAGTGATCCCCGAGAACAGAGCCAGAAATAATCCTGAGCACTGCTGGGTATGGTGCGAAAACAAATACAATTTTTATTTTTTATTAAAATAACCCTAATGTGGGTAATGTACAGAGATTCAAAACAGCAGTGATAGAGAATTTAAACATTAGGTGTGAATCCATAGTTTATGTAGTATTGGCAATCAAGGAGTTTTTATATATTTCAGGGAGGAGTCTAATGCTAATTCATAAATAGCACTGTCTGTAGCACTGTCATCCCGTTGCTTAAGTGGACACCAGTAATGTCTCAATTGTGAGACTTGTTGTTACTGGCTTTGGCATATCGAATACGCCACAGGTAGCTTGCCAGGCTCTGCCATGAGGGTGGAATACTCTCGGTAGCTTGCTGGGCTCTTCGAGAGGGATGGAGGAATCGAACCCGGGTAGGCCAAGTGCAAGGCAAACGCCCTACTAGCTGTGCTATCGCGCCAGTCCATTCATAAATAAATTTCTCTATATGTGTCAAGCTACTGTACCTAAAGAAATGGCTGCTTCCATCACATCAGGCAACTATTTTAGAAAGAGTTCAACATTTAAAGAATATTGTTGCCATCAGGTGCCAGAGTGATAGTAGCCGGTAGAGCATTTGCATGAGGCTGACCTGAACTTGATGGTTGGCAACCATATGGTCCCCCGAGCATGCCAGGAGTAATTCCTGGGTGTAGAGCCAAGAATGACCCCTGAGCATTGCTGGGTAGAACCCCAAAGCAAAACAAAAAAAAAACACATAAAACAAAGACATCCATTAGACATTATCTTGAATAGAGGATATGGCAAACAAAACCGCCCATATTGCTTTTGTCTCTTTAAATAATCTTTAGTCTCACTGCCTTGATCTTTTACCTTTTCTTCTGGTCCTCCCTGTCAGAATGAAGTAGATGGCATGACTGACCATACCATTCTGCCTCCCAGACACCTCAAGATAGAGGTTTGGTTTCCGAATCTTCAATCTTTTTCTCTCCAAATCTTTCTCCTGTTCACATACAAGCATTTACAGAAAGGATGGGAAGAATGAGATCAAGGAGATGAAAAGAGTGAATGAGTGAGAGAACCAAACACATTTTAATCTTATTGGATTACATACTATGATAAAGTCTTATATATTCTCTTATTCCAAATGATGATGCTTTTCTTATGAAACAAAAGAGAGAATATATTCTTCTATGTCAGAACAGATAGTATATATTTTTAAAAAAATTTTAAATTTTATTGAATTACTGTAAGATAATTACAAGTTTTCATGTTTGGGTTACAATCTCACAATGATCAAACACCCATTCCTCCACCAGTGCACATTCCCCACCACCAATATCCCGGGCATACCCCCACAAATGAGTGCAGTCCCTCGTCTGCCCCTCTCTTTCTGACTCATTTCACTTAGCATGATAATCTCCATGTTTATCCATTTATAAGCAAATTTCATTACTTCATCTCTTCTAACAGCTGCATCGTATTCCAATGTGTAGATGTACTAAAGTTTCTTTAACCAGTCATCTTTTTTAGGGCACTAGGGTTGTTTCCACATTTTGGCTCTTGTGAACAGTGCTGCAATGAATATATAGGTACAGGTGTCATTTCTACTGTGCTTTTTTGCATCCTCGGGATATATTCCCAGAAATGGTATTGCAGGGTCATATGGAAGCTCAATTTCTAGTTTTTGAAGGACTGTCCATATTGTTTTCCAGAAAGGCCGGACCAGTCGGCATTCCCACCAATAGTGAAGGAGCATCCCTTTTTCCCCACATCCACACCAGTACTGGCTGCTTTTGTTCTTTTGAATGTGGAGAACAGATAGTATATTAAAGTTCCATCCTGTCTCTCTAATTCATAAAGTCACAACCTCTCCATAGAAAAAACATTCACCTGCAATTTAATTATCATTTGAAAAGAAATACTTCTTTTCTGAGATATTAAGGACTATCAAAAATTTCTACAAATGTGTTCATAGCTTCCTGACAAGTTTGTATACTAAGGAAAAAAGGCTTTTATAATATCCCAAGAATTTTAGATCCTAATTTTTATTTAAGACTGAAGTTTTCTTTTAGATTTTTTGCATAAGTCTGTGAGTTAATTCTCATCTTAAGTTCTGCCAAATAACAATTTCTTAAAAACAACTATGCAAGCCATTAATCTGTTTTGCTTAGTCAATAAAGAATAATTAACTTATCTGGTCAAATTGGACATTGTTTCTTCCTAAATTTTCTATACATAATATTTTCTTCAAAAGTAAACACAGAATTGTTTCTACCACTAAGGTCAGTCCTAGGATAAATATATCATCAGATAAATATACTATAAGAATCTGAATAAGGCATATTTGTATTGCAAATCCTAAGTACTATACTTAGTTTTAAAGTCACAAAACATGGAGAGATAGTACATTAGGGAGGGCATTTTGTAAATAGTTGACCTGGTTCAATCGCTGGCCATTCCTTATGGTCACCCAAACCCCACCAGGAGTGATCCCTGAACAACGAAGCAAAAGGAAGCCCAAAACCAGTCAGATATAACCAAAAATGAAAACAAAAAAGGCACTAACATATCCTTATGCCTCTTTTTGACTCTAGCCTTTTTCACTCCCTCTCCCTCAAAATGATGATCCTTATTTTGATTAGAAGGATAACTTGACCTGGAAGTATTTTTAAAAAATTAATTTTTCCAATGCTTTGCATCTGAATAAAGAAATTATGTAATATAATAAGCCATTTTCATATATCTGACATATTTAAATGGAATTATGTCATGATATTGAGCAGTAGTCAAGGACTTTGGGGTCTCTGCTATTTTTGAATAAGAGAACTTAAAAAGAATATGCACTTGAAAATATCCCTCTACCTTTCCCCCAAATGCACGTATTTTAAACTGTGGTAACTAAATGCTATGCATGCTTGCGGATGTCATTCAGTAATTATTTGAACTGATACATAACAATCTCCAAAGCACAGTTAGCTATCTGATCAGTTCCATTCTTTACCTTATTCAGACTTCCCAGTTGGTGGTTTCCAATAGTAACCAAAGTAGTTCTCCCAAGAGCCAGCATTTTAAAAATGCAAGAAAATATCTTTTTTCTTGTCTTGGACATGCTTAAAATTTAATATGTTTTGAATGTCATAATGCAGTTAGAAATATCCAGGGGATAGATATAGGTCAGTATTACAATGGTGGTATTTATATTCACTTGGAATTTTAAGTATCGTGACCAGCTCACTGAAAAAGAAAGCAAAAGTAGCTGCATGTTGCTCTAAATCACCACCCAAACATGACTCTAGCCCCATCTGTGGTTATGCGGCGCACATCGCTGCATCTTTTAGCCACTGCCCAGAAACAAAGGTAAAATACTTTGATCTATGGTAGTTGGGGTAGTTGTTAGTTTGTTTTTCTTAAAGCAACATTTATTCTGTTTAGAACAATGAGGGAAAACAAATTTGTATAGCCTGGTTCCTGTGACAGTTACAGGAACAATCTTCAAAATATAATTGGAAGCCTGGTAGGGAAAGTGTGATCTTCTAGATCAAATTTAAACACAGGGTTCCTAAGTCTCCCTTTCCTACTTGCTACAAAATTAGCAAAAATAGCCAGAATGACTTTGGATACTTCTTTGCCCTAAAGTTGTGTTCTGTTTGGGGGTCAAACCCACTGTATGCAGGATTTATACCTGGGTTTGTACTCAGGAATTACTCCTGGTCAGCTCCAGGAACTATATGAGGTACCAGAGATGGAATTCTGGTAGGCGGCATGCAAGGTGACACCTTATCCTCTGTACTATCACTCTGACCCCTTTTCATTGCTACATACAATTACTTCTGGGTGTTTCAAGCTATGCATACGCTACACTGTTTCTCACCATCATAAATTCAATTGAAAAAAAATGTATCATCCAAACAAAGAAAAAATATCACAGTGTTAAGGGAAAAGCAAAATATTTTTCACTAATTCAAGCAGCCTTTAAAATCAGACAAAAAGGTTTTTTTTTTTTTTTTTTTTTTTTGCTTTTTGGGTCACACCCAGCGATGCTCAGGGGTTACTCCTGGCTTTGCACTCAGGAATTACTCCTGGCGGTGCTTGAGGGACCATATGGGATGCCAGGGATTGAACCCAGGTTGGCCGCGTGCAAGGCAAACGCCCTACCCGCTGTGCTATCACTCTGGCTCCCCAGACAAAAAGGTTTTTAACACTCGATTTTGCCCCATATCAACAGTTTTCTTGAAAATAGTTATTTAATACACTTGTTTTTTTCTTCAAAAAAGTTAAAATAATGGTGACCGTCTTAAGAAATTGGTGACTATTACACTTTTGAAAATTAAAAATACACTTTTATCATTTTCTTCTGAAGCCACCATTGCTTTTTGTCACAACTCTTAATCTCATCATAAAATTTTTGGTTTCTTCTTTCATTTTTCATAACTTAATGCAGCCCCAAAAAAGTTCAAATCAAATTTATCGATTTTATCAGTTTATATCGATGCTTATCAAGTTATACACAATATAAACCTGTTCTTCCTTCACTGTTTCTCCTCACTCCTAATGGCATGTCTTTGTCGTGCTCTTAGGGGTCCTAGAATCATCTCCAGCACCCTATTCTTTCCCTAACCCTCCAACAAGACACATTTGCCTTTTGTTCTCTGTCACCGTTTCATTTTCATTGATACTGACAGCTTTTATGTCTTATTGCCTACTGCCTTGTTTTACAGTTAGCAACCATTTTCTCTTCTCATATCTTTTACTGCTAGACATAATTTGTCCTATAGGAAAATTCAGATTGCAGTAAGTCTGAACCTCAAATTCCTCCCCTATAATCCCAACTGCCTGCCTATTCAATCATATACAAATGCTCTAGCCTGGTATAACATACAGCTTCCACCATATTTTCTGTTTTCACTTTACTTTATTACTTCCCTACAGAGTAAATTACTCGGTTTTCTCACTATTAGAAATTATGTCTCCATCTGTTTTTATTTTTAAAATTGTCTGTCTACGTTTAGGCTATTTCTCTACCTGGACTCCAGATCTTTTTAGTTTCCATCAGAAAATTAAGTACATGTGGCCGAGAGACAGTGCAGAGGTTAAAGTGTTTGCCTCAAATGCAGTCTACCCTTGTTTGAGTCCAGCAGCACACAGTTCTCCCAAAGCATTGCCAAGAGTGATCCTTTGGGTAGATTCCAGATAAGCCTTGAGCATTACTAGACGTGACCCAAAGTCCCCCGACAGGTCACCTTCATATGAAGCACATATTTCCAAATAATCTCACTCAAGAAATCTTTATTCCTATTTTAACAGTTACTATCTTAATTTCAACTGCATTAAATGTATTTATTGCTATAAGTCCAACAATAATAATTTTACTTACTGCCTTATTACAAGACTTTCACGAACAAAAGAGGTGTTGAGTGATTTGATTCTATTTTTTCACAGTGTCTAATAATTTTTATTATACAAAAATCTACCATAAAGTCTATTTTTTAAAGTTTTTCTTTATTTTTAATATTTTATGAGTGAAAAGTTAGTGTGAGCATCTGTAACTCAATGATCATTTAAATTCCAAAGTATACGCAATTCTAAACAGCATGATTTGGGCCATATTTTGCAGGAATAAATGTTTTCTTTTGCTTTTGGACTCAAGTAGATTCAATTCACATTGCAAACCTCTTTCATGTTTCCAGTTCTTAGCTCTAGACATAATACCCTCCACAGATGGTGGATGTCATTTGATCCTGGCCCTTCCTAGCAAATTCACATATGTCAGCAAATGAGCCTAAAACAACTCCAGGTTTCAAATGCAAAACATTTGTAAATTGCACTGATTCATAATCAGGACAACATAATAAACTACAATCTAGTCATTCTCAGTGGGCCTTATTCAGCAGGAAAAAAAAAGCCATAGGATGAAAGCCAGTAGAGGATGTTGGGCTTGGCTCTCCCCTCGGAGGCTTTTGGAAATTCAATCACTCACATGTGGAAAGTACTGGAATGACAGTCCTGGAGAATAAAATCCCTCACCCTTCCACCACACAGAATCAAAGGGCAGACTTTCCTGTCACTACCAGTGCCCCCACAAGAAATTTAAATCCTCAGGAAGCTTTATTCTCCAACACTCATTAAATACTTTCATAGTCAACAAATTTTACTTCTCTACCAGTTTATTACCTCACTCTCACTTTGCTTTAGTTTTTCTACCAATCACCCTTGTTATTTTCATATTTAAATCAGAATGATATACATGATTAAAAAGTTAAAATTATTCAATTTTAAGAATAGTATGTCAATTGCTTAAGATATGAGTTTTGTAATCATGGCCCGAGATTTAAAAAGAAAAGAACTATGAGAAAAATTAAGAAATAAAATAATTAAAGCATAAATTTATTAGACTGGGTTAAATTTGCTTTATAATTTGCTCCTCTCATTTTATACTCCAGATGATTTATTTACATAGCTTTACTAAAGAATGATTTGAGTTGCCTAAAAAGAGTTAGACAATCTAGAAATATCAATGTATTAAAAGTAAGAGAAAGATATAAGGAAAAGTAAGAGAATACAAATAAAATAACTCTTGGTTTTTGGTGAAGATATGTGAACAGTGGTGAAGGAAACAGTGTTAGAATATTGTATAGCTGAAACTCAATCATAATAATTTTTTAATTTATTGTGATTCAGTACAATTTTTTAAGAAAATAGAACATCATCAACAACAAAAAATGACTCTTAGAATGATAGTCACAAATAAAAGAATCAGGGAAGTTCTATCCACTCCTGAGAAATGAGCCAGAATATTGATAAGTGTCCTATGCTTACTAGCAGGTAAAAGGAATTGGAAAACAAAATCACAGAATCCAGAGTGAAAAGTGTAGGCAGCATTTATAAAGACTGGTACAAATTTCCTTCTGCTGAGACAGGCGTGAGCAAATTTCTCTTGGTGTCCTTAGAAAGAAATACTGGGAGATTTATTTAACAAACACCCTTCATACCTTCCTTCAAATAAACAGAGATTTGTGATTGGATTGCTTCTATATAATATATCTTTTTATAAGATACATGCAACAAAAAATAGCTCAGTAAAAATCACTTCACCATAAACAGCATATTTCAGACAGCATACAGTTGTCTTTTGAGTTTGCCTTAATTCAGCAATGGATTTTATTGCCAAAGGAACCAGTATAATTTCCATGCCACTTTTTCTTCTTAGAACCTAACACAATTCATAACAAAGACTTTCATTTCACTCTAGGCTATAAACTCATGCGAACAAAATCAACACTGTAACCCTACCTTTTTTTTTTAGCAAAACATCTGACACATAGCAAGTATGCAAACATTTGCTCAATATTGAATAAATGCATAATTTTTAGTAGTTCCCACAAATATTGCAGCTCTGATCCAAGCATTTCAGCGTTTCCTCCCATTAAGCACCTGGAGGGCAGATACTGCATGTGATAGATACTTTTAGCAGTACATGATTAACACAATCAGTTGGACTCACTTGAGCTCGTTTCCAATCATGCTAATGATTGCAGCAACAGTGCCTGAAATTAGATAATGCTAGACTGATATAGAAATAACTGATAATCTTTTGCTAAAATGATATATTGCCAAGCCAACAAAATATGGTTACTAATCACTGAGAAAATTGGGAGAACAGGTATAAAAGACACATCTCAGAGTTATCTCGCTCAACATGAGAGGCAATGTGGTCATTTCTACAACTGGTTAATGGCAACTCCCAGAGGAAAGTTAAAGCTTCGGCAATTTTGAGCTTTCCTATTTGAAGCAGAGCAAGATCATGGCACCAGAGGAAACTCCGTGTTGGAGGAACAGAGGTGAGACACTGACAGTATCTGTTACAATCTGTTACAATAACACGTTTAAGGAAGCATAGTTGATATTAAAAATAAGAGGTAAAATTTGACAAGTTCTTCAAGTAATATTTTATCACTATGGATTTTGAGGCATCAGGAAAAAAGTTGGAGGCAAAAAAGAAATATATACATACATATATATATATATTCACTTAATTTGGACCCTCTCTCCCACTTTCAGAGGATTGTACAGTGAATGAAGATTCACACTTGATGAACACAAAGTCCTCAGGAAAACGATGCTATGACTTTAATGACACTTTGATTCTGGGCCATTTTCTATTTAATTTCATTATGCATGTTTGTTGGATATCATTGGTTTGTCCTTTCCCCCTTGCCACTAGGAGCTTAGGTTTATCAGTCACACCCATCAAAGTGCTCCCGAGTCACTCCCATTCTTTTGTTTATCTGTAACCAATTCTACCAGTTTATCTGCTCTTCCCTTAATCAAACTCTGTTAATTGGTAAGGTCAGAACTTCCTAGGACACTGAATATTATAACATTGCCTTTCTCTCCTCTTTATGCCTTTTGAATAATTTACTTTAAAGCTATGTCTTTTTTGTATAGACACAAGAAGACAATATTATGTTTTTATAACTTAAGACTTAATTGGCCTCGATATTCCCTCCTGGGCATCTGCTTTCTCCACTTAAGCCTCAGTTGCCCTCAGTTCCTAGCACCCCAAAGTAGGGTCCCCGACATGGGACGGGAAGGATCCAGGGCAAGCGGTGAGTTATGTGCTACCCTGGCATCGAGATGGGCCTGGCCAAAGTGCCTAATTCTTAACTATAAGTTAAGAGCTTGATCATAGACAAATGCTGTCATGATCCAATAGTAATTATGAGACTGGGACCCTGCCAGGGATAGGAAAGACTGATCTGGCCTGAGCACTGTAGTCTGAGATTGAGATGGCCCCAGGAGAGCAATTCTATAAGCTTTAATGCATCTCTTATTGTGTCCATACAAAATAATTAATATTATGAATTCTTATATGTTTGCTGGCTGAGGAGAAGAGAAACACATTCATGGGACTCTGCCCTTGGGTGGATCCTCCTGCTGAAAGAGAATTAAGTCTTAGGAGAAGCATCCCCTGAGGAAAAAGAACCTTAATCTATTGCTGACCACACCTATGTGTATGCCCCAACCCCCTGATGCTGTGGAGATTTAACTAGGCGGAAAGAGTGGGTTGGGGGCCAGATCCACGGCGCCAGATCCACCGGGGCCAGATCCATGGGAGCCAGATCCATGGGGGCCAGATCCACAGGGCCAGATCCACGGGGGCCAGATCCACAGATTGAGAGAGAGACCGAGAGCCGGGAGAGAGGCAGAGAGAGAGAGAGAGAGAATGAAGTAGGATGGGGGAGAAAGAAGCAGGAGGAGAATCAGAGGAGAATGGAGATGGACATGAAATAAACCGATCGAGCAACCAGTTTGGCCTTCTTCCTTCCTTCGCCTGCCTCGCTCGCCTGCGCGCCCTTTCTTTTTATTTTTGTGTTTTACACACATGTTAAAACATGTTTACTCACCAATGCTAGAAATTTTCAGTGATATCTTCTGGCACCTAACATAAGAGCATTCTATACAACAGTTTGAAGCACAAACATGTATTTCTTGAACCCAAAATTATCCTTAATTAAATAAAGTCAAAATAATGGTTGTCAAGCAATCTGTGAAAGCAAGGACCATCAAACTTTTTCAGTTTATGGTAAATGAAGTCAGATGTCAAAGATACATTTCATTTTCAATTTTTTAATGTATTTTTGTTTGGGGGAGCCATGCCCAGCACTGCTCAGAGCTTACTCCTGGCTCTGCATTCAGGGATCACACCTGGCAGAGCTTGGAAGACCAAAGCGGGTGCTGGTGATCGAACCATCCTAAGGGCACACAAAATTGCTGTCACTTCATTGCTGTGATCTGATAGCCAGTGTTTGTAATAGGTAGACTCGATACTAAGGTTTTTGCTAATTGATAACACTTATGCTTTAAATCAACCATATGACATCATTTCTGATTTCTTCATTTTATGGATGAGAAAGGAAATAATGTGACAAGAGTATAGACTTTAAAAATGATAAAATTGCTTCTTAAGCCCAGATTTATCCTTTATTCTTTACTACCATGCTGTCTATAGTATATTTAACTCTGTATCTTTAACAAAGCCGAGATTTATATGGGATGAGTGGGACTTATACCTTGACACAAAATTCAAGGTGGTACCAAAAAAACTCAGAGTAAAATTAATAACTTTGCTAAACAAACAATATATTGAAAGAGGTACATTTTCAAAGGAAGAACAATTTAGGGAATAATAGTGATAACTTTAAGAGCAGATATATGTTTATTATAGGGAGGAAAAGTTTTGATTGCTATCATCTTAAAAAATAGCCAAAAGTTAATAACATTAATAATAAATTCATTGTTGTTAAGACTATTACTATAAAAATCTACTATTATTATTATCTGGGTGTACATCAGCATCTTCATATGTAAGATGAAGTATTTTAAAAAATAATTATAAGATCCAGGATGAATAAAACATCAAAATTTAATACAAAGGTATATTTGAGGCAAGAAAGTAAATATAAATTTGATGTTAATATTTGACTAAAGAAATATTGGTCCCATCTTTAAAAAAAAATGGACACCAACCAGTTTATTGAAACCAGTTTCTCAATAGTATCACCATTAACATTTTGGTCTAAAAATTTCTTGAGGGGGAACAACTATGTTATACATTACAGCATGTTTTCTGACCTCCATGGACTCTGTTGTTGCTCATGTACCAAAAATGCCTTCAGATATTACTCATGTCCCAGTGGAGACAGACTTCACTAGGTAATAACCACCAATTTAGATTTATTTTTGAATTCCTAAAAATAAGTCTCTTTTAAGACTCCACAATGTTTTTATAACACATTATGACATACCCCAAAAATGTAGTATATTTTTTGACTGGTGATAAGTTTACTTTGTACAAACACATTACGACCATATGGTGGTGAATTCATCATTCACTCATTGTGATTTTAAATGAATTATTTATTGTTTTTGTTTGAGAAGGAGAGATCAGTTAACTTGGGATAATCTATCCAGACTTTAGCATTTTTTTGTTTATGTACCACTTATTTAATGCTGAGATCAGTTTGTTTAAACATATCAATGCCTGTCCTTTCCATATTCTCATTTCAATTCTTCTTTTTTACCTAAAAATAGTACAAATGCAAGGTTTATTTAACGATAAGCTGTTAACAACAAAATATGCTTAGAATTATACTGTTTCTTCAACTAGAGACTTGATAAGAAAGACAAAAACAACAAATAACTAAAATAATCCCATCTCTTTATAACTTCAATGCCCTGTTAAATAAACTGTCAAATTTCTTTCAGTACATTCAAATTATTTACAAATATTGGATTTTCTAAAACACTTATCTAAGAAAGTCATAAACAACAAATTCAATTTGTTCTTGTATAGTCAATGCACTTAATGACTCTCCAATGTATAGAACATCAATTTTACTTAGGTTGATTGAGCAAATAAGAACATAAGATGTAACATCAGAAAAAAAATACTCTCAGGTACAACCAAAGTAATTTTATTATTGTAAACCAAAGTAATTTTATTATTGGAAACCAATTTTAGTAACTTAGGTGAGTAATACCCGGCACAATAACAGATGAGAGCTATTACACAGTTTCTGCAAGTTGAGCAATTAGGGAAACAAACTTCTGGAAGGGAGCTCTGCAGAGAGGAGAATTATTAGGGAACACTCCTGAGATCAGAGTCTATAAGAGGGTTGGGGAGGGGAGTGGAGGAGAGGGGAGAAGACAAGGGTCAGAGAGCAAAAGAGAAGGGAATCTGGCAGGGGAAGATGTATTTTCCAACAATAAGGAGGGGCTTTTGATCAGAATAAGCCTCTCATGGTTTGTAATAACTTGAGTGAGTAGACTGAGATTTTACATCTCCACGTTAAAGGACAAAACTTTGCAAAGATGGTTTTTCTCAACTGAAGCAGTTTGAAAAGACACCTACCACTAAAAGCAATATGTGGGAGATGCACACAGCAGCTTGAATAATACGTTCTTCATTCCCAAAGAAGGTTTTGCGTGACAATCACAGAAACTATTGCTGCTATATGGATTCTTTCTTCATGGTTTTGTCAAAGCTGCTTTTACACAATATAATTTAAAAATTCCAAAGACCAGCATCCATGTCTCCATGAATGAATGTGTTCTGTAAAACAAAGTGATAAGCATAAAATTTTATTTTTGAAAGGATCAGTGACTATCTATATCTACATCTAACAGAAGGAGAAACAGATATTGGGGGTAAAGGGTTTTATCTTGGGCCACGGTGTTGAATGCTATAGACCCAGGTCTTTATGCTTCATCATTCCTTAACCTAGAAAATATCATTCATACCGTGTTTCATTTTTGCTTTCTAACCAAACTGTTTCCCAAGAATCATAAATTTAAATGATCTATCTCTATAAAACTGGGGGCAAATAATAAATATTTATACACAAAACTAATAAATATTTAGAAATTCATTTGTTCATATTCTCAAGTCAAACCCTAACAAGTTTCCTTTTTATCCAAGACTACATGATTATATTCACTCCTTTTGACTTATTACATGTGTGGCATTTGGCAATTAGGCAAATGGGAAGTTACTTCTTTCAGTTGCCTTGTGATATCAGTCAGAAAAACAGTATGTATCACTGTGACAAGCTCATGTGCATTGTTTCAATCTTGGGTGATTCACTGACGAGTCATACTTTAACTATATTTAACTGGATCATGGCAATGAAAGAGAGAAATGAAGTTGGTCAGAGTTTTTCCATAAGGATTAAAACTGCTTAAAAATTCTACTCTTGAAACTGTTTCCTGGTATTGAATAGATTATTCAAAGCACCCAGAGATCTCCTGTAAAGGAAGTACTATAAGACCTTATTCCGGTCTATTTTACCAAGTTCATTCTCTAAAGTCTTTAGTCTCTGAAATAAAAAAAAAACTCAAGAAATTAATGCACAGTATGGATAGTCTAACTTTTTTATAGAAGGGAAATGAAAAATTTGAAAATAGGCTGGATATATATTACAGTGGGCTTGGCTGGAGCGATGGCACAGCGATAGGGCGTTTGCCTCCCATGCAGCCAAATTCCTCCGCCCCTCTCGGAGAGCCTGGCAAGCTACCGAGAGTATCGCGCTGGCTCGGCAGAGCCTGGCAAGCTACCCGTGGCATATTGGATATGCCAAAAACAGTAACAGTAAGTCTTACAATGAGACATTACTGGTGTCCACTCGAACGAATCGATGAGCAATGGGATGAAAGTATTTGCTTGTGTGTACATGACCTTAGGTTGATCCCTAGGACCCTAGAAGGTCTCTGGCCAACCAAGAATGATCCTTAAATAGAACCAAGAGTAAATCCTGAGCACCACTGGATATCTCAGCCCAACCCTTCTACCGAATGAAAATAATCACAGAGGGGCTGGAGCGATAGCACAGCAAGTAGGTCATTGGCCTTGCACGTGACCGACCCCGGTTCGATTCCCAGCCTCCCATGTGGTCCCCTGAGCACCATCAGGAGTAATTTCTGAGTGCAGAACCAGGAGTAACCCCTGTGCATCACTGTGGGTGACCCACAAAGCAAAAATAAATAAATAAAATAATAACAGATACCCTGAAAATCAGAGATATGATCAATGGTGATCACCATTATTGTCATAACAATTTCAGGATGAACCAATAGAGAAAGCAAGATAAATATAGGTTGATATCTTGATTACTATGTCTATCTTGTCAGCCATGTGCAACTCACCAACCTTTCCTCCACTGTTAAGTCAAGCAACAATAGGTCTTGATATCCATAAGTACAGCCACATTGCAGGGCCTGCTGGACAATGCAGTGGCTCCATGACATCACATAGATATACGTGTCCTCAGTGATGGTGATATCAGGCTTGACAATGCCCACTGCAGGTGATACTAACTAGCCAAAGTGACAGGAATCTGATTAGTTCACCCCCAGAATCTCTGATCCAATATAAAAAATAAAATATTTGGGGGTAAAAAGCCTGAAGTGTGAATCTAATTTCCATTTCTAATCTTTAGAAAAAGTTGAGGTTCACATTCTGTGACAATATGTAGCATTTGAAAAATTTAGTCAAGTATTTAGTTTAAATCCTTTTATTCAACATTTAAATGTGGTATAAAATATTTATGCCAAAAGGTAATACCCTAGTCAAAACTCATTTACAAGGGATACTCATGGTTAGTTCTCAGTCAGGAGACATCTTACCTAAATGCCAAGGTCAATCATATTTTTCAAGTTGAATGATGAGGTAATTTTTACACTGACATCCTAGGTCAAAGACATGTGAAGGCAACACGTGAAGCAGTTGGCATACAGTATACACTGAAATCACTTAAATTATAGCTTCAAAAATTCAGTCACTTGTGCTCATTCAATTACAAGATTTTCCTTAGTGTGTGATGGTTTTACAGGCAAACTTATTCGGCACATTTCATAAATTATTTTTCTCTTTGGTGATTCTTCTTTATGGAGGTAAGAGAGAAACCAAAGTAAATGCATCTGTTACTGACACTGCTCACCCCTTGAGAATCTTTCCACAAGCCAGATTCAAGTGGACCAAACAATTGAGTTTCAGCACATTCATTCAGCAGGTATGCTAGCTAATTACATTTAGAAGGAGGGTGAAGAAGGTAAATCTCAAAACTGATCCCTAATATTCCTCAGCCATCTCCCTGGCAGCAACATTTGGAGGAAATTTAGTCAATTTGTACTCTACAGTTCTTAAATTTGACCTGTTTGCAATAATTGAAGCATGAGCGGAAGGAGATGAGCATTTTAATACCGACATCTTGATTCCCAGGAAGCCCAAGATTAATTCTAAGTCCTAACATTCCATCTCAATTTGAGACAGACTGTGTCTGTGAAAATACTCCCAGAATATTAAAATCCTGACTTCTTTGCAATAATGCATCATAAGTACTTCTGTCTTCTTCAATGATTTATATGGCTATCACATAAATATTAGGATGTTTTCAGTTTTCAAATAAGCACAATCAAGAAAGACTAGATTTTATTCCCAATACTATTACCAAATCTTTATTATCTCCTTCGAAACCAATTTTTCTGTATAGAATGAGAAGGTAAGATCATATATAATAACGAGGATGCCTGTTCTCTAACTTTCAACAATTCTAAATTTAAATCAACATAAGTAACGACTATACGACATAACAAAATTGGGGGTTAGTTTGTTTAGTTTTAGGGCCACACCTGGTGATACTCAGGTTTACTCCTGGACTTCTGGGTTTTCATTCAGGGTCACTGCTGGTGGTGCTTTGGAGATCATATGCGTTGTGGGGGATTGAACCCAAATAGGCTCCATGTAGGGCAGACACTCTCCCTGCTGTACTATCCTTCCAGCCACAGCAATAAGACAAAGTTTTGCATCTTAGATAGCCAGTTTCTCTGATCTTTCCTCTTAAGATGATTGTCAACAAGTCCAAATTACCATCAGTTCTTGATTAAATTACTGCAGTGCATGCCTAACTAATCCAAACATGTTAATGAGGTTAGCTATTCAAGCTATTCTTGCCTTTAATTCCTGAATTGTCATTTTACCTCCCTTGGAAACCCACTACTATTAGGTTTCAAGCTGGAAAGCTTTCACTAACCTGGAAGTCCCTGTTTCATCTGACTCCAAGAATATTTAATTTTAACATATTATCTAACATATTTTAGTCTCAATTTTACTGCATTCCTCTTTAGCACTTTATTTTCAATTTATTGGGCCTCTGTCACACCTCAGAACTTACCCCTAGCCACCACTAAACCCTCCTCGCTGTCTGCCAATTCTCTCAGCTCTTCTATTACTTCATACCATAATTAATCCTGCTGCGAGTGGACCTTCTTGGCCTATTTCTGCCTATTTTACTTTCTCTCAGACTCTTTCTCAATATTCCATATTTTTCTTTGTATAATCCTTTATAATACTAATAGGTCATATATGATAGTATTATATATGTATGTCCCCATCAAAAGGTTGTTAATTTTTATAACTTCTGTAACACAATGTCAAGCACAAAGAACTATTTGAAGAATAGTCAGAAAAATTTAAATAGCTTAAGCTTGAGTAATAGTATAGTGAATAGGATGCTTCCGTAGTGCATAGTTTACCTAGGTTCAATACCTGGCACTGTTGGTAACATTGGTCTGTCCTTGCTCTTCCTGCAGGGAGCTGAGGTTTATTGAGTTACTCCCACAACAGTGCCCCTGAGGCACACCCAATTTCACCAAGCACTAAGAATCCTATTTTTCTTTTCTTTTTACGTAATTTGCATGGTTTATGTATTTAGCAATGTGCTTTTTGTATAGGCACAAGCAGATAGTTCATGCTATGCTTTGTAACATAGGAGTTAATTGACTCCAAAATAATACCAAAATAATATTTATTCCTGGGCATCCATATTTACTTGACTCAAGCCTCAGTTGCACTTAGTTCCTAGAACTCCAAAAGCAGGTCCCGATGAAAGTATTAGATAGACCCAGGGCAAGCTGTAAGCTACCCTGGCACCAAAAGGAGACAAAATAAGTGCCATAAGTATAATAGGTTAAGAGCATAGTCATGAGACAAACTTTGTCATGAACCAAAAAGAAGTAACTGAATAAGGACTCTGCTGGAGTTAGGAAAGACTAACCTGCCTGGCCTGAGAATTGTGGTCTTGAATATATAGCGTGATGTCCCCAGGAAGAGCCAACCTTCAAGCTTAATATATCTCTTACTGTCATCATCATCATCATCATAATCATGATCATCATCCCATTGATCATCGAATTTCTCGAGTGGTCTCAGTAACGTCTTCGTTTGTCCTAGCCCTGAGATTTTAGAAGCCTCTCTTTACTCGTTCTTTCCAATGGTGCCACATTGGAGGCTCTTTCAGGGTCAGGGGAATAAGATCCATAATTGATACTGATTCTGGCATATGAATATGCCACGGGGAGTTTGCCAGGTTCTCCCATGGGGGCAGGAAACTCTTGGTAGCTTGCCAGGTTTTCCAAGAGGGAGAACTAGGCTATAAGATGCCGAGAGCTTCCGGGAGCTTGGTTTTATAGTCTCTGGATGTTGGCCATTGGTGGGATTAAACCATGCCAGGGGCAGTCCCTGGGTGTGACCGCCTAGCTACTAGAAAATGGGGAATCTGGGCAAAAGAGGCCCAGTCCTGATCCAAGCAGGCTTAGAGGTCTCAGTCCCTGGTCCCACACACCTGGGTTCCTCTGCCAATTCCTTCATGCATGAAGCTCTTCCGAACATGTGGACAGGAGCCTTGAGCATGGCTGTGGCTAGGCTCTAGTAGTCTTCGGCTGTAAGGGCTCTGCTTGGGGCAGGGAGGGAGACTGAAACCCATCCCCTCTGAGGGGCCCCGGTCTCGGGGGCAAGAGACTCTCTGCCGTCTCTTACTGTATTCATACAAAATGACTGGAAATATTATAAATAAATTTACTATGATTATTTAAATGGATTAGTAGCTGAGGAAAGGATAAAGCAATACACCCTAGATGGAATCCTATCCTTGAGTGGATCTCCTACTAATCTGGAGTGCTGAACCCTCAGATGAGATATTATCCTTGAGGTAATCCCCTAGAACTTCCCCTGAAAGAGTGACTTTACCTCTGTTTGTTATTATGACAATGTTCAATCCCACCTATGTGTACACCACCCTTCATGATTGCTATATAACTTTGCTCTGAGAACTAGAGGGTCTGCAATGACTAAAAGGAGGACTAGATGATGACAGTGACTGGAAGTAGAGGACTATGAGGCTACAACAGGAGGAGGAAGGAGGTAACCAAGTAGAGGATTTTGAGGTGTACGAGGAGACTAGGATGATGGAACTATGATGACTGGGACTCCGACCAAAACTACGACTATGATTGTGCTGTAAAGGGAGAAAAATTGGACTGTGCTGGGGAAGAGAGAAATAAACTGACTTCCAACCGGTCCAGGGTCCCTGTTTCTCTGTTGCCGTGGTCCTTCATTTGCCCAACTATCCGTCCAACAGTCACCATCATTTGGCCTGGGAGGAGGCTTTTGGCCACTGGATGGTTGCGTCACTCACATGCCACTGTGCCTTTCTTTAGAAAATCACATGGCACCACACATGGTCCCCTGAGTACTACCAGGAGTGATTCCTGAGCTCAGAACTAGAAGTAAGCCTGAGAACCACTAGGTCACTGTCATCCCGTTGCTCATCTATTTGTTCGAGTGGGCACCAGTAATGTCTCTCATTGTAAGACTTATTGTTACTGTTTTTGGCATATCCAATAAGCATGGATAGCTTGCGAGGCTCTGCCTTGTGGGCTAGATACTCTCAGCAGCTTGCCGGGCTCTCCGAGAGGGGCGGAGGAATCGAACTCGGATCAGCTGCATGAAAGGCGAACTCCCAATCACTGTGCTATTGCTCCAGCCCAACCACTAGGTAAAGCTCAAAAAAAAAAAAATTGAAATAGCTTTAATAAAATGCTGAATTACTCTGGTATAATCAAGTCTTGATAGTCTCTTTCTTAGCCTTCTCATTTTTCAATTAGATAAGTTTGTCACAGATAACTAAAAATGTACATACCATTACTTGCATAAGATTTAAATTGCTGATTAAGCTATAATATTTGCATTTTAAAAATGCATTTTTCCAAATATTACTAATGCACATTATTAGCCATGCTCCATATGCATGTATATATACATATATACATATATGTATAGTGCAGTGCTATATATATATGTATATATATATACTTTGTAAATTATTTCTGCTTAATTATCATCATCTACCCATGGTATTGTTTCAACCAACTATTATTAGAAGGAAGGAAACAGGAATATAATTTCTCTCAGTTAAATCAATCCATAAAAATCATTTAAAGTCTTAAAGGGGTCCCCATGAACCTCATTATAAGAAAAGGTAATATATGCTATAAAAAAAACAAAACACAGAAATGAGGCAATAGTGAAAGTCTGTATAGAGTTCTCCATACTGCTGTAAAGTTAGAAAATAAATTTCTTTAGTTTTATTTTTTTGGCTCTTTGTTTTGGGACCACACATGATGATGCTCAGGTCTTACTCTTGGCTTTGCACTCAGGGATCACTCTGGCGGGCTCTGGAGACCATATGAGCTCCAGGGATTGAATTCAGGCCAGCCGTGTGCAAACTAAGGACCTATCAGCTGTACTATCGCTCTGGCCCAGAAAACAAATTTCTTTTCATATTCAATAATGTTTAGATAATGTTTAAATAATGGACTGGAGTGATAGTACAGCGGGTAGGGCATTTGCCTTGCACGCGGCCGACCCAGTTCAATTCCTCCATCTCTATTAGAGAGTCCGGCAAGCTACCAAGAGTATCCCGCCCGCATGGCAAAGCCTGGCAAGCTACTTATGGCATATTCAATATGCCAAAAATAGTAACAAGTCTCACAATGGAGACGTTATTGGTGCGCACTCGAATAAATCAAAGAGCAATGGGATGACTGTGACAGTGCAGTGATTAAATAATGTTATGCAATTGTGTCCCCTTTGAATCTAGAATAAATAAAGAAAATTATAATACATATTTTAGTTTAATTCCTGAATTCAAATTTATCATATTATCCTTCTTTCTATTATATAAGACTTTCATACCAAGATTTGCTAATCTGTACATTCTGAAAGGGTAATTTGATAGTTCATCACTATCATTCAGGAATTTAGGTAGAAGAAACAGAGACTAAATTCAATTCCAATTTTTCTCCTTCTCCTCACCCTTCTTTTTTTCAGTAGTATAAATTCAGCTCGTAAGATAGATAATGTAAAGAAAAAAACAGAAATAGGGACAGATAAATAGGGTACAGAATAATTGTAGAAATAATTTAGAAATAATGTTCACTATTTTCAGAAGGAAAGCAATTAGGTTAAATAGATGCCAAAAATAGCTAGAATTCCTTTCTGCCTTGTTCTATAATACCTAAGCATACTCATAGATGAAAAATAAAGGCAAGAACAGTGGACACTGAAATCAAGTCAAAGAGATCTAAACATAATCCTTGTAAATACTGCTTATTTTTTCTTTCTTGTTATCAAATAACTAATATACTTTGCTTTAATCAGCATACTATTGAGACATAACATTCATAACTGATAAGCTAAATATACTTCCCAAGAGAGAAAGAGTCTGCCACAGGAATCTCTAAAACAAGATAAAATATAAAAACTATATATACTTAATTGAATTAAATAAGAGGGACAAGGAAGACAGATTTGTGATTGAGGGATCATTTAGCACTGGGAATTGAACCAGTGCTTCCTGCATGAAAATCATGTACTCAAACCTTCTGAGATATCTTACTAGCCCAAGAATATCTAAATTTCTACTGAAAATACATTTATGTGAATATTGACAATAACACATACAAATTCATGACACTTAGATAGGATTTTTATGTAATTTGACAGAACATGAAAAGAATGTCTACTGGGGCCGGAGCGATAGCACAGCGGGTAGGGCGTTTGCCTTGCACGCGGCCGACCCGGGTTCGATCCCCGGCATCCCATATGGTCCCCCAAGCATCGCCAGGAGTAATTTCTGAGTGCAAAGCCAGGAGTAACCCCTGAGCATAGCTGGGTGTGACCCAAAAAGAAAAAAAAATGTCTACTGACACAAGATTAGTTTAACTCCCTTGATATATTCAAAGGGGGTAAAATAACCCTTTTGCACTATTAGGAAAAAATGTGGTGTTTGTGTAAAAGAAAACAGATTTTATATATTTTGCCCACTCAAGATCTATATTAATAAAAACATTGGCAAGTTGTGTTACCACTTCTATTAGTCTTATTTTTTCACATTTTAGCATTTTAGATTCCCTTATCTTTACCTGCTTTGAGACAGCAGGTAGGATGTTTACCTTGCACACAGCTGACCGGGATTCGATTCCTCTGTCCCTCTCGGAGAGCCTGGCAAGCTACCGAGAGAATCCCATGCGCACTGCGGAGCCTGGAAAGCTACCCATGATGTATTAGATATGCCAAAAACAGTAACAACAAGTCTCATAATGGAGCCATTACTGGTGCCCGTTCGAGCAAATGGATGAATAATGGGTTGACAGTGCAGTTCAGTGCAATGTTATCTTTGTCTATTAACACATCCTATGTATGAAAAATTTCAGGATAATATCCAAAATATATACAGAAAACATAAAAATCAATAATTGGAAAAACAAGTCACCTGATTAACAAATGGACAGAGGATATGAAAGCCATTTTTTAAGAAAATTTCCAAGTAGTCAATCACTGTATCACTGTCACTGTCATTCCATTGTTCATCAATTTACTCGAGTGGATGTCAATAACGTCTCCATTCATCCTAGCCCTGAGATTTTAACAGCCTCTCCTTACTTGTCTTTCCCAATGATTGGAGGCTCTTTTCAGGGTCAGGGGAATGAGACTGTTATTGTTACTGCATTTGGTATATTGAACACGCCATGGGGAGTTTGCCAAGTTCTTCCGAGCAGTGGGATACTCTTGGTAGCTTGCTGGGCTCTCTGAGAGGCATATATATATATATATATATATATATATATATATATATATATATATACATACATATATATTTACTTATTTATTTATATACATATATATATACAAGTAGCCAATAGGGCTACTTTCATAATCTTTTATTATTAGGGCATTGCAAGTCAAAATAACAATGAATGAGAATACGACCAGTGAGAATGACTATGATACAAAAGAGAAGAGATAGCCAGTTCTAGAGAAGATGAAAAGACCCCGATACTAGTGGGAAATTTTAAATTAGTATAGTCATCATGCAGATCTGTATAGAGATTCCTCAAAGTATTAAAAACGTAAATTCCAAATGATTTATTTTTTTTTTACTTCTGGGTAGTATTTCCCATAATCACGATCATGATCATGAAATCCCGTTGTTCGTCGATTTCTCAAGCGGGCTCAGTAACTTCTCCATTCGTCCTATCCCTGAGATTTTAGAAGCTCTCTCCATTCGTCCTTCCTAATGGTGCCACATTGGAGGCTCTTTCAGGGTCAGGGGAATGAGATCTAGCTTGTTACTGGCTTTAGCATATGAATACACCATGGGAAGCTTGCTAGGCTGTCCAATGTAAGCAGGAAACTCTCGGTGGCTTTTCTCCCTCTGGGAGAAAGTAGGTTTTAAGATATCACACAGTCGCAAAGTAGCATTGTGCTTCTGGGAGCTTGCTTTTAAGTTCTCTGGATGTTGGCTGTTGATGGAATTACACACACCTGCATTCTTCTGCCGGAACCTTCATGCAAGAGGCCTGTCTGAACGTGTGGAGAGGGGCCTCAAGCATGGCTGTGGTTAGGTTCTGGTGGTCTTCAGCTGCCAGGAGCTCTGCTCGGGGCAGGATGGGAAGCTAGAGCCCATCCCCTCTGAGGGGTCCCGGGGAAGACAGCCAGGCATACGGGCAAGAGACTCTCTGGACTTTTCCCATAATACAAACAATAAATTTAAAGAGATATATGCAAGTCATGCCTCCTGCAGAATTTATAGAAGTTAAGAGTTAGTTAGAAAACTAAGAGCTTCATATACAGTGAAATATTACTTAGTTTTAATAGGATAAAATCTTTCTGTTTAAAATAATGCCAATGGGGGCTGGAGCGATAGCACAGCGGGTAGGGTGTTCGCCTTGCACGCGGCCGACCCGGGTTCGATCCCCGGCATCCCATATGGTCCCCCAAGCACCGCCAGGAGTAATTCCTGAGTGCAAAGCCAGGAGTAACCCGTGAGCATCGCTGGGTGTGACCCAAAAAGCAAAAAAAAAAAAATAATGCCGATGGATCTACAGTCATCATCGTTAGTAAGATAAGCCAGATGGAGGCAAATTATAATTTCACTTGTTCATGGTACATAAATAAAATGAATAAAAAGCTTAAAAATTGAATATAAACTTTATTTGCATTCAGAAAATGAATCCTGGTAACTAGGGTATTGCTGAAATTAGAGTATAGCTGAAAATGGAGGCAAAAAGCCATATAGTTTAAGATCAAAATTTCTCATGGGTGCCATATATTCATAGTGATAGAGAATCAGACCACGAAGACAGGAGAAGCTTACTGGTTTATCTATTACATCCTTGTTGGGACAAAACACATATGCACAGGACTGGAGAAATAGTAGAACAGGTAGAGCATTTGCCTTGTACAAGGTCACCCTGGTTAGAGATTTGACCCCCAGCAACCTATATAGTCCCCTTAGTACAGCCAAGAGTGATGCCTGAGCCCAGAGCCAAGAAGAAGACCTCAGAACTGCTGGGTGTGGCCCCCAAACAATCAAAAACATGTACGAAAAACCCCTGACATTGTTTTAGAAGTATGCCCTTTCGTGTATTATGTATAGTTGTCAGTCTTCTAGTACTCTTTTCCATAATTTATTCAGACTATTTTTTTTCAGTATTAGGTCACATATTATGCTAAGCCACATTAGAAAATCCTTAAGAGTTTTATCATCTTAAATATGCAATATTTTAATTGAAGTGTGTTTAAATATATCTCAGATATGGCCTTAACTTTTTAAATAAATTCAGTGTCTCCTTTGAATAATTTACCAAAGGAGACTGAATATTGCACACTTATTTATATATCTTAAATATTTATTTAAATATTAAAATTACCTAGGATAAGGCAGTTGATATAAAGTCACAGTTGCTCATTCTGAGTACTTAATCCATACTGACAGATAAATATGACTGTTTTGAGTTTTCAAGATTAAAATTCTTTAACAAATATTTATTAATTATTTCTAGGTAACAAGCACAGAACCAAGGGAAGACAAAACTCATTTGATAGTCTGTCATTAGTTTTTTTGAATATCCTATAATGAAGAAGAGTAATACTGTTTTAATGGAACTCCATATTAATGATTAAGGATGCAGGATCATTATAAATATCTTAAATGATTAAAAATGTTAATATGTTACTCCGTGAGGAAATTCCAAGAAGAATACTTAAATACTTTGGTTTACTAAAATATCAAACATACTCTTTAATCAAATAATACAAACATTTGTTTATCCTTTATCTCACAACCATTATTTATTATCTGAGAAGTAATATCTTAGGAAATATTTTTCATAATACATAATATAGTTTGACATGATTTGTGTGACATTAAATAGAAGTCTTGGGTTATAGAAAATCTAAACTTAGTTTCAAAGACAGTGCAAGTCCATATGTAATTATTACTGGAACTCAAATAATTATGAATGATGTCATGAATTACATTAGAGTCTAGCTAAAGCAATATACATAATTTCATTCTAACACAAAATAAAATAAAATTAATGCAGAGTGATGTTGAGACTAGAGTATGCTTGAATATTGATGAATTTGGACCAAGAAAAAGTAAAATGGTAAAGCAGGAAAAACAGGGTGTAAAGACAGAGTGGTCTGTTCACTGGAACAGCATCAATTTGTTATAAGCATTTATTTGTATAATTGGAAATATGTGGTACTGGAAATCCAATGTTAACAGGGAAGCCAGGTATCCAGTCTCTAATATAATTCCCTGTCTTTTACCTAGTATAAACTAGATGAGACACTCTGGTTTTTTACTCTAATTATCCTTTCATATAAACTGTAAATCGCCAACTAAAGTAGGGCACCTACTTCTTTTTTTTTTAGATGCTCTTGAAACAATGGTCTTCAAAAGAATTCTTACAAGCAGGCTAAAAAATGTTTTACTTTAATTACTATTCTAATAAAGCTCTTTTTAAAGAAAACAGTTTGAACAATAGATAGAATTTATTTATTTATTTATTTATTTATTTATTTATTTATTTATTTATTTTGCTTTTTGGGTCACACCCAGCGATGCTCAGAGGTTACTCCTGGCTTTGCACTCAGGAATTACTCCTAGCGGTGCTTGGGGGACCATATGGGATGCTGGGGATCGAATCCGGGTCGGCCGCATGCAAGGCAAACGCCCTACCCGCTGTGCTATCGCTCTGGCCCCTAGATAGAATTTATGATTGGTAACTCGAAATGCCTACACCCTACTGACCTCACAGCAGTCATATTGTAATGTCTTATGCTGGCAGAAATTTCATATACATCTGGTGTTTACTGTATATCTTGATGATATCATCTTCCTTTGATCTTAATATAATCTTCTACTGTTGCGTTCATCCTAGCACTTACGCATACAAAATCAACTGCAAATGTTGCTGATATGAGTTCATAACCATTGATTGATCTGGAGACAAAATTTAAAGGGATTAAAGAGTTATAAAGTTGTAAATTAATGGTTAGTATTGCTTCCTACCTGGGCAGGTCGATTCCAATATAGCTATGATTTAAGAAAAAAAACTACAGTGATAAAAGTTGCTAAAAGGTCTGCTTCATTGAACACCACTACACCATAAAAAGCTTGAGAAAGCTTGTATCAGATATTCTAATGATCTGATAAGACACATAAGCATATGCTAATCTGCACTATGAAAATTGTGACCATTGTAAAAACATTTCTGCTATTTATTGACACCAAAAATTCTATCTAACTAAGGTATTTTAAGCTCTAGGTGTCTTTTAGTCAAGTATCAGAGGTGGAATGGTAGTACAGCAGGTACATGCTTGCCTTGCATGTAGCTTACCCAAGTTTGGTCCCTCGCATTCTTACGGTCTGCTGAGCACTACCAGAAGTAATTCACAAGTGCAGAGCCAGGAGTAAGCCCTGCACCAACAGGTGTGGCCCCCAAACAAAAACAGAGCAAAAAAACTCAAGAATGCTTATTGATTAGATCATAATAAAGTGAGTGGTAAATCTATGACTGCTGATATAAAAACAACTGAAAACCTTTTGGAAATTTTTCATAAGCAGCTGGTGGAGAAAAATTATTTAGTAGAGAAAATCTTTTAATATGCATGAAACCTATCCTGAACATAGATGCCTGAAAGAATTTTCAGCCTTACGAGGCCAGATCAATGCCAGGATTAAAAGCTTTTAAAAACAGAATAACTGTCTTGCTTGAGGACACTGTTTCAGGCTTCAATAAAGCCCCTTGTGATCTGGGACATGGAAGGCTCCAAGACTTTAAAAATATCGATAAATATTTTTTAACAGGAGCAATAAGAAGTCATAGATAATCCTGCTTCTATTCCAAGATGCTCTTCAGAATTGCTGTATCAGCTAAAATGGAGTATCACTATTTGACAATAATATACTTTTCAAGAGTATGGTTGTTGTTGGTAATGCTCCCGGAGAGTCTGTTTTTATTGGTGATTTTTATCTTAATGTCAAAATAATGCTTCTGCCTTCAAATACCAGCTGGATCTTTAATCCAGCTCACTGATCAAGGCATTACAGAGATTTCTTTAGGGCCTACTACAGTTAGAGGGATTTTGCTCAGGTGATCACTGCAAGTGAAAAAGGCATTGATGCCATTCTGTGAAGAATAAAGTATTTATGATGACTGCACAGGCTTGGACTGTAGACACTAAGAAGTGAAATAGTGGCATCTGGAAGAAGACACTTAATAGGTTCATCCCTGCCTTTCAAGGGTTTGCCAACTATGAAAGTTTGAAAAAGCATCACATGCTCTCTGACCTTCATATAATACTGAAAATACTTAAGGAACATGTTTTTTAGAATGTGTGCCCATTACTAACTGGTGACTGTGTACCCAAATTCCTTACCATGGTTGACATGATTAAGCTCTGTCATAAAGACACACTAAAGTGATAGCCCATGAGTCATTGTATAATCCTCTTCTTTTGAGTGAAACAGAAACACTGACTTGGTCCTAACCAACATAATCTAGCAAAGATATAAAGGTAGTCATTCCATAATTCATGACATTATGCATGACTGTGTCCTAGCAGGCAGGCATAAAAGGTGCTTTGGCTGGACATTAAGAAGAAAGTGTTCATGTTATATGAGAGCATGTTAGGACAATGTATCAGGAAGTGTTGGGTCACACCTTAGAGGTTCAAGTGGTCCTTTTAATAAGAAAATAGGAAACTCTATCCTCAAGTATAGGAAACTGAAATCTACCAACAACTAAATGAACTTGGATTTAGAAAATAATACTCTGGCCAGCAACAGGAGTGCAATCTTGTAAGAAAAAGAACCTGATTTAAGGCCCCAGTTAAGCCATGTCCAGACTTATGATCCATGGGAACTATGAATGAAATCATAAATGCATGCTGTTTTAGCCACTCATTTTTGTGGATATTTGTTATACAGTGATAGAAAAATATTATGCATTTACTAGTATCTTTACCATTTTTCCTCACTCTCATCCCTTATATCACTTCGAGTATTCCTTTTTGAACCTCGCTTCAGGTATATGCAATATCTTCTGGGCATACTTGCCTGTGGTTGGCCTTATCTCTCAATCATAACTTTCTACTTCAGACTCATCAGCTTTCTGACCACCCTGTCTCAAAAATTTTCCTCGGGGCTGGAGTAACAGCACAGCGGGTAGGGCATTTGCCTTGCACGTGGCTATCACAGGTTCGATTCCTGGCATCCTATATGGTCCCCTGATCACCGCCAGGTGTAATTCCTGAGTGCAGAGCCAGGAGTAACCCCTGTGCATTGTTGGGTGTGACCCAAAAAGCAAAAAAAAAAAATTTCCTCAACCCCTTGTGGCTTAAAATTAAATTAAGCATCAGAGAGATAATAAAGGAGTTAAGGGTTAAGGAACTTGCCTATATGTAACTCTGCTAAGTTTGATCCATCTCATATGGTTTCCCAAGCACTGCCAAGAATTAACTCTGAGAACAGACTCATGAATAAGTTCCGAGCAGTACTGGGTGTGACCCCACAAAACACCAAACTAAACAAGTTAAATTATTTTATGGCATTCATCAAAGGGTAAATAATTAAATTTTATAACATACTTATTTCTTGATACTACAGTACAGTATAAATATTCAAAGAAAATATGTCTTATTATTGTGCATTCAACATCTAGCTGATATTAACATGAGTTCTTAATAAAACTATGAATTAATTGGATGAGTGAAAGAAGAGGTAAGATCATGCAGATTCTTACAGTAATGTTGATAAAATTTGCATTTAATCTGGAGGAAGATATGATTCAATATACTTTTTAAAACACCTACTCTGATATTCTGACAGTTGAAAATTCCCCTGATGGTGAGACATATTTAAGATTTATTATTTTGAACATAGACTCAATGATACATGATAAGTTAAATATGGAGAATAAAGGAATAAAAAATGTAAAATATATGTAGGCAGGAACTTAGAGGATTCTAAGGAACAGCAGGAACAAATGGCAGAAAATGCAGTTCACTAAAGTTTGGAACTGCCTTAAAGGAGAAGGTAGGAGGGAGTACATAAAATTATCTTCCTGTCTTATAATTTGTGTCTCCAAGTGGCTAAGCATGCCATTCACCAAAGTTAAGAACACACAAAGTGGATGAATCACTGTCTTTCTATTCTGCACAGAGATATTTATGCATATAGCTTTTCAACAATTTTGAGTTGTTAGAGTTACATTTGTTACATTTAGAACAGTGCTTCATAAACAATAAATGTCAAATAAATGTTCTGCAATATGAATGGTTGAATTAACTTTATGATTTACCTTTAACTTTTCTAACATAATACATTATTTAAAAATAACTATTTTATTGAAGTTGGAAAAAGTACTTGGAAACAAAGAGAGTTTAAGATAAAAATAATACAGAACAGTGAGTTCTGTCTAGCACCAGGATGCATCACATTGCAATGATGACAAGTTTTGTTTGTTTTTCTACACACCCAGCAGTGCTCAGGGGCTACACTCAGCTCAGTTTTCGGAGGTCACTCCCATCAGTGCTCAGAGAACCATGTGGTACAGGAATGAAACCGTGGACACCAGCACGCAAAGCATGTTCAGCCTGTTGAGCTAGCTCCCTGGAGTCAATGATAATAATTTTATAGAGCATCCTTCTCTGTCACTTTAACTTGATTCCATTATGTCTCCAATATTTTCCCATTTTCTAAACATTAATGAAATATAAAAGCTATCAAGTAAAACTAGGGTTTTAAGGACCATAATTGATTGATATGAATGTAAAATGTTTTATAAATTACCTTGTGAAGAAACATGCTCCTGCATTCCAATTGAAACAAGGCCAGAGTGGATGTGTCTCAACTGTGGACTCTCTCTTAGGTGCTAGCTGATTTGACTAGAAGTACAATAGCTCCGGTGGAGCTATTTTAACTACTGATAATTACTAGTTGATCATCAATAAAACTACGCACAGCACATTGGTACTTGTGATGTAAATGGTAAATAGGTGAAGAAGATCTCCACAATATATATGAATATTTTGCAAATGTGGACATTTGCACATATATATTTAACATAGCACAGAGAATATATTCGTAAATGAAAATAGATAAATAGAAAGTGAAGGATGGAGAAACACCCTAAAATGTGGAAAGTGTTGTTCTGGTGAAATTTTAATAGATTATCACTGTCACTGTCATCCCATTGCTCATCGATTTGCTCGAGTGGGCACCATTAACGTCTCCATTGTGAGACTTGTTGTTACTGTTTTTGGCATATCAAATACGTCATGAGTAGCTTGCCAGACTCTGCCGTGCGGGCGAGATACTCTCGGTAGCTTGTCAGGTCTTCTGAGAGGGGTGGAGAAATCGAATCCGGGATGGCCGCATTCAAGGCAAGCACCCTACCCATTGCGCTATCGCTTTAGCCCTAATAGATTATCAAAGAGTTTAAAACTTATCCTACAGGTAATATAGGAAAGATTTCATAAAAGGAACTGACACATTGAAATTTGTTTTTCAATGACAAAATATATTTTAAAGCTTTGATTTCTCACCTATTCTGCCAACACAGGATTATACTAAGTGATCAGTTTTGAGATAAATTTCTTTATTTTATTTCAGTTGACTACAAAAAAGCAATGTTATTGATATGATAATGACATATTTCAATCCTTGCATTATGTTCTTTCATAGCATTACAAAGGTGCAGAGATTCTCATAAAACTTATAGGTAAATATAACCTTAAAATTGAAGGAAAATGGAGTTGAGTGATTTAGGAGATGTCATATAGTTCTAATTAACAAAATGGCGAGAAAAAGTATGTTTGAAAAAGAAGGAACTGTTGAGGATATCAACTGAATTTCCAATTTGAGATGTTATATAACTCATGAACTACTAAGAAAATAAGGAAATGACATTCTATTTGGGTGGTGAATGGAGGGAGGAAAAATAAGTTTGACTCATAATTAACTGCCAATATTTTCCTGCTAGAATACCAAAACTATCTCATATGTTTCCTTTTTACTTGGCCTCTAAGAATAGGAGCGTGTAGAAGTTTAAATATACTTGCATATTTAAGCAGATACACTTCGTATATGATACATGTGCAAATATTCATATACAACAATATACTCAGCTATTATTATGGAAAGTTCAAAGACAGAAAAACTGTATCACCTAAAAATGTTTTGAATCTTATCCTCTGAATAAGGATGGTTCTCACCCTCGATATAATAAATGCAACCAATGTATTTAAGTTGAATAAATTGGTGCATTACCTATGCTGTTTAGTAAAGCATAGTTACTCTAAGATTGTGATCATCTCCTGGCAGAGTCTAAAAAATGCAAATCAAGTCAAGAATTGCAAGTGTAAAACACTCTATCTAATAAAAATAACCCCCAACATCTTGCTTCAACTATGAACTATTTCTGACAAGTCAAAAGCCATCATAATGTTGGGGTGGATCTTATGGTCCATAAGAAATATATACTCTTGAAATATTAATTTAATTATTCAATTAATGTAAATTATCATTATTTATTAAATAAATTTATTTGCTATATTTGAATTAATTTAAATATTAATTCACCTTTCAATTAAATATGTAACTGATCATTGTTATATCTGGCTGATCGTAGGAAATGAAGGCTATGAAGTTAGTGTGTGTCTAAACTATAACATACTCTAACATGTCCACGCTACTCATACACACATCTGTCATTCTATAGCTATATATGACAGACAATGATAATGAGAGAGTGCTTTATTTCTCTTGACCTCAGGATATGATAATTCTGTGTAAAGTATATATTATGTTGAGAGAATTTTTTCTTTAAAATCTTGCTCAAACTAACTGACTACATTTCATAGAGTAAGACTTGGTTAATTTAAATCATCTCACAAATTTTACCTCTTCATATAATAAATTATCTCCAAAATTTTGAAATGTTATGTGTATTATTTTATAAGGTTTCTATATTCAAAAAGAGCAGGCAGGCAAACCATCAAGATATCAAATTAAAGTCTGATGAGATTCTTCCCCAGTTTAAATAAATGCTTCATTATTTTCAACTGACGTTTTGCTTTGTGAAAATATTTATGATGGTTTCAGTAACCAGATCTTTATTTCATACCTTTTCCCTATAAGGAGCCTGTAGTGAATGAAGTATTACAGATAAAGCGAATTTTGTCTCAAGGTCATTTTCCTACTTAAAGACCACTCACTGCTGACAGCAAATCAGTGATTCAGAAAGCTGCAGTGCTGGTGTTCACTTGATACTCAGATGGAGATGCACATACCTTGCTTTCATGGTCAATAATGACGTAACACAGAATGTGAAAAGCCACTAATAAGACACACCCCCCAAAAGGGGGAATCTCTCATTAAAATGTTTGATCATGCCTTTAATGATATTTTGAAAGGTTTAATGGATCCTTGGATTCCTACCCTGAAATAGCCAACTGTCATTCATTTACTGAGGGAAAGTAGGTGAACGTCAATCTTTGATAGGGTTGTGCAAAAACAAAATCAGCTTCTTTTACATGTTAAACGTATTAGTCCTTGAACTCCATCAACTTCATAAATATTTCCTTTGACAGGTAGTTTTCATTCTCATATATTTCTGTTTGTGGTTAATGATATAAAACTTTCACTCTTTTAAATGTCAAATTATCATTTCTTATTTATACTCCTTGGCAATTGCTACTTTCTAAATAATCGTATTAGTTCTTTGCATAGTAACATAAAAACAGTATAGCTACTGCTGCATTAAAAGTTTTATACAAAGTATGATTACTTAAATCAATTTTTGTTCTCAGTATGAGGTACTGCATTATATCATGCTGCTAGAAGATTTTTATGAAATGCCAAACATCTATTAGGATCCATATCACTTTTCATAATAATATACATTTGCTGAAGACATAGTGTGAGTATTGCACTATGTTGTATGTAAAAGCAGTGTACAGAATGTGGCAAAGACAAGTCCCTGATCTTAAGGAGCTTGCCATCAACCTCCTGTCTGGATAACAGTGAAGGTTTATTCTTATTTCATTTAATAATCAGCAGACTTAAATCTGGGGCTGGAGCTATAGCACAGTGGTTGGGCATTCGCCTTTCACGCGGCCGACCCGAGTTCGATTCCTCCACCCTTCTAGGAGAGCCCGGCAAGCTACTGAGAGTATCAAGCTCGCACAGCAGAGCCTGGCAAGCTACCCGTGTGTATTGGATATGCCAAACACAGTAACAATAAGTCTTTCAACGAGAGATGTTACGGTGCCCGCTCGAACAAATCGATGAGCAACGGGATGACAGTGACAGTGATAATCAGCAGAATTCTGGCTGGAGCTATAGTACAGTGGATAGAGCACTTGCCTTGTTTATGGTTGACTCAGATTTGATCCCTGGCACTCAATGTGGTCCCCACGAATCACCTCTGAGTAATCTCTGAGTGGATAGTGCTGAGCACAGCTGGGTGTGACCCAAACAAAAACCAAAAACAAAAACAAAAACCAAAAGAAAATAAATCAATAGAATGTAAATAATTTAAGGAGCTTGTAATAAGTGGTGATAATAACAATAGAGATGCAATGTTATGATATGCCTTCCCTCGATGGTTCACTGCCTCATTGTGGCGAGTGGTGACAATGGTGCCAACTTGCAAAGAGTGAACCAATAGTGCTTTCCAGAGACACAGGCAGATGCGTGTTTGTCAGTGTGCAGATCGTTACAGCATGCCAATCAACCAAAAGCTTTCATTTTGTAGATTGGGAGCACGTAAAGGGCAATTAGAGGTCTCCCTAAAAGTCTTTGTCCCTCTCGGAGAGCCCCGCAAGCTACTGAGGGTATCCTTCCTGCACAGCAGAGCCCCGCAAGATACCCGTGGTGTATTTTATATGCCAAAAACAATAACAATAATGGGCCTTATTCCCCTGACCCTGAAAGAGCTCCCAATACAGCAGCATTGGGAAGGATGAGCAAGGAGAGGCTTATAAAATCTCAGGGCTGAACTAGGCTGCCAAAAAGAAGGACTAAAATCACTGTCTGTACTTTCAACACACGTACGCTGGCATTGGAACCATCCATCAAGGACCTGATGGTGCAAGCACAGAATATCAAGTATGATGTCATTGGACTGATGGAGGCAAGAAGTCACTGATCACATTATGCCGTTTTCAAAACTGGAGAACTGTTCCTCGGAACATGCAACAGTAGAGGCATTGGTGGTATCGGTGTCCTCGTCAACATGAACTTGGCCATCAGCATTGATCTGTTGGAATATCACGTTACACTCAAGTGAAAGAAGGAATCCAGAGTTCCGACATCTGTCCATGATCGAGAATCAGGGACGCTGTCTCGTTTGCCAAGGCGTCAAAAATCAGATGGGCTGGACATGTAATGCGATTTGGAGATGACCTCTGGATTAGAGTCGTTACCGATTGGATTCCACAAGATGTCAAAGGAATGCCTGGCCACCCACCCAAGAGATGGTCAGAATTCTTCATCAAGACCTTGAACGAACAGTTTGATTGTTCTTCACGTTCCTGGAGTGAGTAGAAGCCATTGGCTACACTAGCACATGACAGAGATGAATGGAGACATTACTGGCGCCTGCTCAAGCAAATCGATGAACAATGGGATGACAAGTGCTACAGGTTATAGTATGTCTATATTTTATGATACCTAAATAAACAAATAATAATATAATGCAATGTTCAAATGAGATTTATACAAGGCATCTTTTTATTGTTCAATATTAGGAAACTTAATAATGAAATTAACAAAGGGTCAAAGATATAATTCAACAGACTCAGAATATTCACTTCCCAGTGTCATTTCTGGCCCTTCATTATCCCTTGAGTATTAACAGAATCTACCCCAATAATTGCCAGGCCCCCAAACAAAAAAGATAGATAAAATTTAATAAGTAGAATTAAACAAACTAATTGCTCTAAGAAAAACTCTAGTAATCTACATTGATACTAAAATAACTCAATATTTCTTATATTTTTGGGGTAAAAATACCTCAAATTTACTTACTGGTAAATACTCCTCAATGAGACAAAAATAGATATAACTTTATTCTGAAGCTAGCATTATACTTCAATGGGAAAACAGGAACTTCCATAATAGTCAGGAATAAGACAAAGGTGATAATTGTGATTACTACTATCAAATAATGGTTTGAAAATAGCAGATAATGCAACTGACACCATAAAAAATAACTAAAATAAGAATTTAAAATTTGAAAAGTAGGGGTTGGGTCTTTTAGGTCATATAGTGAAAACTTTCAGTTCATGAAATGCAGGGGATCAAATACTCAGTAAAATATTTGAAGACATAAGTATAAAAGATTGAAGTGTTAAATTTACAGTGGAGTTTAATGGGAATCATGGAAAAATTGAGAAATTGATTGATGGAACATTGAGCCAGAGAATGCCAATGACTCCTTGGCATTGTAGGAGAGCTTGTAGGAGAATACACTAAGCAGTTTAGACAGGAATGAGAAGCATGATGGGCTCATCATCGAATAACAAAGGCCTCTGAAAGAAGTAATATGGTTCTGAGGTCTTTTTTTTTTTTTTGAATCACCGTGTGGAAAGTTACAAAGTACTCAGGCTTATGTCTCAGTTATACAACATTCAAACACCCGTCCCTTCACCAGTGCCCATATTCCACCACCAAAAACCTCAGTATACCTCCCGCCCCCGTTCCCCCCACCCCCAACTGCATAACTGATGAATTTCACTTCATTTTCTCTCTACCTTGATTATATTCCATATTTCAACACAAAACTTACTATTGTTGTTGGAGTTTCCCCCCCAGAAAGACAGCCCTACTGCCAAGGAAGCATTTGATAATTAGTTTTCCATTGCTTAGAATGAAGAGATATGTAGCCCCACTGCTCCAAGTACATAACTCTTATTTTTTCCTGTTTACTTTTCCTTTCCCCCCCCATCCCCCTTCCAGTGCCTCATAGTATGGTGGACGCCACGTAGAGTTTCTTCCCGAAAATGGGAAACAACCGGGAAAGAGGGATATTTCCTCTTCTCAACTGGCGTGGGGCTGTTGCTTAGTTCAGTCTAGAGAAATGGCTGCTACTTTGATTACCTTCAATATTTCAACAAAAAACTCACTGTTATTATTTGGAGTTTCCCCCCAAAGTCAGATCTGCTAAAAAAGGAACCGTTTCACATTACTGACAATTAAGAAATGTTAAGTTGCACGCGGCTGTGGCAGCAGCTGCGCGGTTTTGGAATTTTGTATAAAGTCCAAAGAAAATTCTGCCAGAAACTGCATAGCCCATCTCAAAGGCTGTTTCACTCTCAGCAGCTCCCGATTTATCTGGGCCTAGTGTGTGCCGGTTACACCCATTTCCCATGATTCCCTAGGAGCCCAAGTGTAAAAACCGTATACCTCTGGGTTAGGAGTCTTAGAAGATGGCTCTCACCACGTGGATATTGCTGCTGCCACCATTTTCCGTGCAGAAAAACAGGGTGGAGAGGAAAGATCCATCCCTGGGCAGCGCGGGGATGTAGCCCAGCTCACAGTCGCAGTGCATTGCTGTAAGAAGCTGCGCTGAATGTCCAAATGTGTTAGGTCTCTGGAATCAGAGTCTTTAGGCGCAGAGTGTTCATTTCACTCTCAGCAGATCCTGATTTATCTGGGCCTTGTTCTGAGGTCTTAAGAAGGAAGTATTCATTGATCAGTCCACCTAGCCCCTGTTTTCCCTAGCCTTGGATATTAGTCTTATAGTACCACAAATGAATGCAGTCATTCTATATCTGTCCCTCTCTGTCTGGTGGAGAGATACATAATCATGAACAGCTTTTTAGGGTTTGTCTCACAGTGATTAAATTTGAAAAAGTCAAAAAAAAGGAAAAGGAAGGAAGGAAGGAAGGAAGGAAGGAAGGAAGGAAGGAAGGAAGGAAGGAAGGAAGGAAGGAAGGAAGGAAGGAAGGAAGGAAGGAAAGAAGGAAGGAAGGAAAGAAGGAAGGAAGGAAGGAAGGAGGGAAGGAAGGAAGGAGGGAAGAAGGAAGGAGGGAAGGAAGGAAGGAGGGAAGGAAGGAAGGAAGGAAGGAAGGAAGGAAGGAAGGAAGGAAGGAAGGAAGGAAGGAAGGAAGGAAGGAAGGAAGGAAGGAAGGAAGGAAGGAAGGAAGGAAAGAAAAGAGAGAAAGAGAAAGAAGAAAGAAGAAAGAAAGGGGCTGGGCATGTAGCTCACCAGACAAAGCACTTGGTTTGCATACAGGAGGCTGAGTCCAATTTCTGGCACTCATCCCACCTCACCTCCAAAATGTACCCAGTCAAACCGATTTGAGCCTACTTGTCACCCGGAGAGTTAGACTTTGAAGGGAACCAGTCAGGGAATCAACACTTAAATAGATCCAAAGTTGTAAATGCTGTAAAAGGTGTCAATTCAAAGGTGCCTGAAAGGAAAACCCAGGTCTGCCAGAATCAAAGTTCATTAAATTGAGAATGTTTTTCTTTTGAGAGACTTCAAGAGCAAAATAAGAATTAATTCATGAAACTAGAAGTACAATAAATAAAGGGCCTGGCTCACAAGGAATTTTCTAGCTGCAGGAGGACTGACTTCAGCCTCTATAAACTTTCTATCACTTGAAGGTTTTCTCATTTTCCAGGTGTTCATATCAACAATATTATTTCAAGAGTGGTCATAGGAATTAATGCCTGAAGAATGAAGGCCAGAAAAATAGCACAGTGAGTAAGATGTTTGTTTTATATGCAATTGACCCAGTTTGCTCCCCAGCACCACCTACGGTCCCCCAAGCCCTGCTAGGAGTGAACCCTGAGCAAAGAGCCAGGAATAAACCCTAAGCATCACTGAGCGTGGGTCCCCCCAAAAAATAAAAACAAAAAAAGAGAAAATGGTAGTGGACAAAACATGAGGAACTTTCCAGGAAGTAGTAATGCTGTCAGAAAAGGTATACAGTAAGAACTACACTAGGGTATTTGTGTGAAAACCAAAAAGTAGAGAATCGGTGAAGCATGGCTGGGCACTGTTGGTACACATGACCATAAGACACACACTTATCTTTGTCAATACAATTGCAGGTCAAAGACCTCCAGGGTTTGGCGATCTCTGAGGTATTGGGTAGTGCTCTTTGTCAAGAGAGAGCAATCTATCTTAGCAGTTACTCATATAAGAATGTAAAATTAGAATAGACCCCATAAATAAATCCTACAAAATTCTCCGGCATCTATAGCCTTCTGGATTTCCCAGGGCAAGCTCATCTTCTGAATCAACAGCACTGGAGACCGAGAGTTATATTTTTCTGATTCCTCACATAGAATCTGTTGTTTAGGGCCGGAGCGATAGCACAGCGGGTAGGGCGTTTGCCTTGCACGCGGCCGACCCGGGTTCGATCCCCGGCATCCCATATGGTTTCCCAAGCACCACCAGGAGTAATTCCTGAGTGCAAAGCCAGGAGTAACCCCTGAGCATCGCTGGGTGTGACCCAAAAAGAAAAAAAAAAAAAAAAAGAATCTGTTGTTTAGCCCGACTATGATACTCTTCCACATTTAGTATGATCGCTTCTAATTGCAGCATTCCCTTCACACTGTCCATTGCTGAGCTGAGCTCAGAGGCAAGTGATGAACTGTATGTTCAATAATTTAGAGCCCCCAAACCGGGAAATGACATTCTGAATATCACATGTGGTACCAAGTGCTTGTACTTTTGTAAATAGTTCAACTGTATGTGTTATATCATATATTTACTACATTTCATTAATTGATTTAATCTAAGCCTAAAGAGAAGCTCCTCCCAGTAAAAAACACATCCTAGTGACCATTTTCATCAACCAATTAATTACTTGTAAATATTTTGCCATGGTTCAGAAAAATTAATTCCTATATATGCTTCATTTATTCAGTTACTCATCCAATAAAAATAGTTTTAAGCACCAGCTATGTGGTAGGTGGTGTTATGAAAATGGTAATTAAGACAATTTTTGTGTTCTCAAGATGTAAATCCTAGTAAAGGGAGATGAAAAATAAACATGGAAATAATTAACAAGACAATTTAAACATGTGATTAATGCAAGGAAGAAAACAACATATGTTAATTCATTGGCAAAAGACTGGGAAAAGGGCTACTTTAGATTCAGTAGCAGACATGACCTCTCAGAAGGCAATTCTGAGCTTACTCCTGATCATTAAAAATCAAAAATGAGACTGAGGATTACAAGTGCAAAGGCCCTAAGGTAGAAATTTTTTTTTTTTGGGGGCGGAGGGTCTAGAATAGCACTGAATAAGATCAGATATATAACAAGATTAGATCATAATTTTTAATTTTCAACTTCTTTTTCCTGAATTTGGGTGATCAGAAATGGTGTGGTATGTATTTTTCTTTGGGCCAGGTAATTCAAATGTGGACAAAGATTTTATAATAAGGACAGCCAAAGAATCACAAGGAATTTGCTTCAGGAGGATGTGTGGGTATTCGAAAAATGTGGAAATGGAGACTTTAGGAGAACACCAGGCTTTCCTCAACAACCATTCTTGCAGCCAATCAAACCCTCTGAGTGCTGTTGTTACCCTGTACACACTTACAGCATCAGCAGTATTCCCAAATTATCCCACATTCTCACTTGAAATTAGGGCTTATTTTAGAATAAAACTCAGTGCTAGAAAACCCTCCGTTTATCTCTATAATGCAAAGTTAAGGTAGCTTCTCTTTATAACGGTAATAGAAAGTAAAAACCTGATTTTATCCAGGATTTATGTTAACAAGAAAATACTACTTAAGAATTTGATATAAAAATCCATTTGATTAAGTTCTATATTAATTTTTTTCCAGTTCTGTTAAATCTATTCTTATACAGCATTGGTTAACATAGGCATAAATGTTCCTACTTATGATGTTTAATGAATGTCACCACAAGAACCATGGCCACCAACATGTGCCAGCACCCTCCACTAATTAGGAGATAAAAAAACTTACAATGACTGAAAAATACATGTCAAATACAAATTGCTTGTTATTTCTGTACCAGATAAAATATACAGTTGGAATCCTAAAGTGGTATATTTTTTAATAAAAAAGGAAGTAACATATTATTTTGAAATTTACTTTACAGAAAAATTAACGCTCACTTAGATAAAATTGATTTTATATTAATATTTCTTTGGACTGGAGTGAATGCACAGTGGGTAGGGTGTTTCCCTTGCATGTGGCCGGACCGGGTTTGATTCCTCCATCCCTCTCAGAGAGCCCGGCAATCTACCCAGAGTATCCCGCCTGCATAGCAGAGCCTGGTAAGCTACCTGTGGCGTATTTGATAGGCCAAAAACAGTAACCACAAGTCTCACAATGGAGACGTTACTGGTGCCCGCTCGAGCAAATCAATGAGCAATGAGATGACAGTGCTATAGTGCTACAGTGCTATAGTGCTACAGTACTAATATTTCTTTACTTGAATGGGATCTGTAAATTGTAAAATAATGTTATAATTATTGAAATTTGAGCATAGATTTAAAGTGGTAAAAATGAGTTTCTTTCCCAGTTTCAACAATAAATAATGCATGGAAAATAAATCTTTCCCTCCTCCCCTTCTCTCTCTCTCTCTCTCTCTCACTCTCTCTCTCTCTCTTTCTCACACACACACACACACACACACACACACACACACTGCTGGATCACTTTGAAACAAATCCAAAGCATTATGTAATTCTACCAATAAATTTAATGAATTTCTCAATAAAGTTAAATTCCTCAAACACAGAGGTCATCCTAGCAAAGTCAAGCATTTTACCCCTGAAATCTCTTGAAATTTTCTCCCTAAACTCAACACAAGACTTCGTAAGGCTTGCATAAGTCAAATTAGACTTCCAAATCTGTTCTTCTTTTCCTTAAGTACTAGTAAAAAGTTTTCAGCTATTGTCCTGATTCTTTATTCCTTTAAGGGTAAAAACAATTCTCAGTAATAGCCTGTAATTAGCTCTAGTTCTTAACACTCCCGGCAGGATCAGGGAAAAGAGAATTGTGATCCAGCGGTGTCTTCAATACCTCAAAATCACCAGAATTTGCCCCTTTCATATATTTTAATTTTATAATTTCTGCATTTCCCCCCAATCTATGCTTTACCATTCAGACCCAATAAAACTTTGGTAGATCTTGGTAGGAGAATGCTATAGCTTGTCTCTGGGAGTGACTGAGTGATAAGAAGATTGCTTTATTTCTCAACTCTTTCTTTTATTTGGGACCATTTTTAATTTGTTTCCATTAATTTCCTTGATTTAAATTATGTCCATTTTTCCTGATGTAATTTCAGTTGGCAATAGAGAACTGGAATGTGAGGAAGAAAAAAGAAGCATAAAGAGGTGAGTTTAACTTACTAACAATCACACACACACATACACATGTATACGCATATATATGCATGCTTAATTTTTTAAAAACACACTGGAAATAAAACCAGGGAAAACTACATTGCAATATTTACTATTTTCAATAAAACCTTATTTATCATTAATGATAGGTATTTAAACTGAAAACATATCCTAAAATAATATCTATGTTTAAATTAGCAAGAAGTGTGGATACATCTACTGGAAGTCAGTTATATTGTTTTTAGTCTTAAATTCTTCAGTGAATATAAGCCATTTCCAGCTAAATGTAACACACCCTGTAACATACCCTTTCAATGAAACTGTAATTAACCTTCCACCTCTGATCTGCAGCCTCATAGGACCATGTTTGTAGCTTTTAGTTCTAGACTAATTCCTTGACCTCAGTCAAGCTCACTGATTTTTATTCTATCACATAAATAACTTACATGGTCCTTATCAACTATTATATAGAAGTTAACAAGCAGTCATACATTGCTATCCTCATTTTATATTCTCAATCAACCCAATAAAGAAGGCAGCAGAGTTATACTTTATCTTGCAAACAATGTGATACCTATTTTTTATGAGTAAGTTTGCAGAAGCATATTAAGGCAAAAGAGAAGAGTGGCTTAGAGAACCTGGAAACATGAAGTAATATCACCCTAAAAAATCATTGTATAATGAATCAAAGAAATGGAATAATTTCAGAGAAACATCTGACGTCATAGCCAGCTGTCCCTGGCCTGAAGAAGCTGGCATAGTAAACAAGTACCTCACTCAGGAGGCATCTGGTCAGACTGAGATGCCTCAGAGAGAAAAGCATTCACTTCTCTTCAAGCTTGCACAGGCAGAAAAGATAGTGTCCTTGGGACAACTTGGTCTACTTGAAGCAGAAACTGTATGTCTCACCCTAATGAACAAACTAAATCCTTTCAACTTCCCATGTTCCTTTTCCTGAATAATAATTCTCAACTAGTGGTCCAAGATTTTCACTGTAGTATCACCCAGAAACTGATTAAAAAATACTGCAATGAACAGAGAAGAGCAGATAGCATTTCTGCTGTGCGTTTTGGGGGTCCCAGTGTGTATTCCCAGAAGTTGCATTGCTGGGTCATATGGAAGCTCAGGTTTTAGTTTTTTGAAAAATCACTATATTGTTTTCCATAAAGGCTGGACCAGCTGGCATTCCCACCAACAATGAATGAGCATCCCTTTCTCCCTGCATCCATGCCAGCACTGGATGTGTGGCAGTCTCTGTGGTGTGAGATAATATCTCATGGTTGTTTTGATTTGCACCTCCCTGATGATTAGTAATGTAGAGCATTTTTCAAATGCCTTTTACTTTTTTTTTGTTTTTTTTTTATTTTTTCTACTTTCTTATCACATTTATTGTTATAAGAGATGAACTAATGCATTCATGGAACGCTTACATCTTTGTTTGTTTGGGGGATTCTTTTTATTTTTTAAAAAATTTTTTATTAGTGAATCACCGTGAGGTACAGTTACAAACTTATGAACTTTTGTGTTCACATTTCAGTCATACAATGATCTTTTACTTGTCCCTCCAGCAGTTCCCATTCTCCTCCACCAATGTTCCCAATATCCCTCCCACTACCTCCACCTCATCCCTCACCATCCCACCCCACTTCTTTGGCAGGGCATCCCTTTTGTTCTCTCTCCTTTTGGGTGTTGCAGTTTGCAATAGAGGTATTGAGTGGCCATCATGTTCGTTCTATAGTCTACTTTTGGCACACATCTTTCAACCCAAATGGATCCTCCAAACATCCTTTACTTGGTTTTCCCTTCTCTATCTCAGCTGCCTTTTCCCCCAGCATTTGAGGCCCATTTCCAAGCTGTGGGACAGACCTCCTGGTCCTTATCTCCACTCTTGGGTGTTAGTCTCCCATTCTGTCATTCAAATGCCATTTAGCCATTGGTATTCCTTCTTTGAGAAAGTTTGTGTTCATTTATCCTCCCTATCTTTTGATGGGGTTGGATGTTTTTTCTTATAAAGTGGGTTGGAGTGATAGCACAGGAGTAGGCTGTTTGCCTTGCACATGGCCGACCCAGATTCAATTCCTCCGTCCCTCTCAGAGAGCCTGGCAAGCTACTGAGAGTATCTCGGCTGCATGGCGAGCCTGGCAAGCTAACTATAGTGTATTTAATATGCAAAAAAAAACCAATAACAAGTCTCACAATGGAGGCATTACTGGTGCCCGCTAGAGCAAATCGATGAACAACAGGATGGCAGTGACAAAAAAAAAAAATATATATATATATATATATATTTATATATATATATTTGATATTAACCTCTTGTCAGATGAATATTGGGTAAACAATTTTCCCCATTCTGTGGGTTGTCTTTCTGTAAAATATAAACATATTTGACAAATTATGCAGACACCAGATAAAACAAATTAATGAAATTTGCTTATAAGTGGATGAACATGGAGAGTACCATGCTGAGTGAGATGAGTCAGAGAGAGAGGAACAGACATAGAATGGTTGCACTCATTGTGGGGTATAAAAAAGGAAAAAAAATACAGTATGAAACTAATATCCAAGGACAGTAGAAAAAGGGGCCAGGAGGAATGGTCCACTATTGCAAGCTTGCTACAAGTAGAGGGAGGGGAGTTAGGATAGAAAAGGGACCACGGTGACAATGATAGTTGGGAATGACACCACTGACAAGAATTGAATGCTGAGAGTAGGCAAAGGGAGATACATGACAACCTGTCAGTGCCTGAATTGCAAACCATAATATACTGAGAAAGAGAGAGAGAGAGATAGAGAGAGAGAGAGAGAGAAACAAAGAGAGAGTCTGCTATAGAGGCAGACTAGGGAGGGGGATGGGAGTTAGGGCATGGGGGTGGTGTCAAGAAGAAAATTTGGTACATTGATGGTGGGCAGAGAGTCTCTTGCCCGCGCACCTGGCTGTCTTCCCCGGGGCCTCCTGGGAGGGGATGGGCTCCAGTGTCCCTCCCCACCCTGAGCAGAGCTCTCGGCAGCCAAAGACCCTGGAAGCTAGCCACAGCCATGCTCAAGGCCCCTCTCCACATGTTCAGACGAACCTCAAGCATGAAGGAACCGGCAGAGGAACCCAGGTGTGTGGGACCCGGGGCTGAGACCTCCAAGTTTGCTTGGATCGGGACTGGGCCTCCTCTGCCCAGATTTCCCATTTCCCAGTAGCTAGGCGGTCACACCCAGGGACTGCCCCCAGCGCTGTGTAATTCTATAAATGGCCAGCATCCAGAGACTTAAAAGAAAGCTCCCGGACGTGATATCTTATAGCCTACTTCTCCCTCTGGGAGAACCTGGCAAACTACTGGGAGTTTCCTGCCCACATGGGAGAGCCTGGAAAGGTCCCATGGTGTATTATATGCCAAAACCAGTAACAAACTGGGTCTCATTTCCCTGACCCTGAAAGAGCCTCCAGTACAGTATCGTTGGAAGGATGAGTAGAGAGAGGCTTCTAAAATCTCAGGGCTTAGACGAATGAAGATGTTACTGAGACTGCTCGAGAAATTCAATAATGAACGGGATGATGATGATGATGATGATGATGATGATGATGACAATGATGATGATGACAATGATGATGATGATGATGGTGGTGGTAAATGTACACTTGTGAAGAGATGGGTGTTGGAATGTTTTGACTAAAACCCAATCATAAACAACTTTGTAATTCTATATCTCACCATGATTCAATTTTAAAAGGATTTTTTAGGAAGGAAGGAAGGAAGGAAGGAAGGAAGGAAGGAAGGAAGGAAGGAAGGAAGGAAGGAAGGAAGGAAGGAAGGAAGGAAGGAAGGAAGGAAGGAAGGAAGGAAGGAAGGAAGAGGTATTGAGTGGCCATCACGTTGGGTTTATAATCTACTTTCGGCACACATCTTTCTCAATACCTCTGTTTCAAACTGCAACACCCAAAAGGAGAGAGAAGAAAAGGGAACGCCCTGCCACAGAGGCAGGGTGGGGTGGTGGGGGTTGGGGTGGAGGTAGAGGGAGGGATACTGGGAACACTGGTGGAGGAGAATGGGCACTGGTGGAGGGATGTAAATGATCACTGTATGACTGAAACACAAACACGAAAGTTCATAAGTTTGTAACTGTACCTCATGGTGATTCGCTAATAAAAAATTTAAAAATAAATAAATAAATAAAAACCTCAGGATAAAAAAATGTAATAAGTTTTCATAGACTATGACTGGCTTAACTGCTGACTTCATCATATTTGATAGTTACCAAATAGGGCTTTCCTCTTAAAAATAAAAATGGCATTTGGGCAATAACTTTGAAAAGGCTCTAACAGTGAAAGAGAATTTCTTAAAGACTGTCCAAAATCCATATAATTAATCATACTCTAATTTTTAGAACTCTTGGAGAGAGATCACTCATATTCTACACCACTAATGTGCCAAGAGTAGCACACATTTGATGGGGTTTAACAAACATTTTAGTAATCTCTTATACAAGGGTTTAATGGCTCCAGGATGAACTACAACAGTCTTCACACAATTTCCTCGAAGTATACTTTATTGGACCATTTTTAGCAGATTATTCATAATAAGCAATACAAAATTAATTGACTCTGTTCTGCTTTGGGGGGCACAGTTTGGGATTTGGGATGGAAATGTTTGAAATATGGTGGTGGGAAGGTGCAATGGTGGTGGGATTGGTGTTTGAATATTAAATGAAATCAATTATTGTGAACAACTTTATAAAAATAGAACTTTTTTTAAAAGTCAAAAGAAAGAAAGGAAAAAAGGAAGAAAGAAAGAAAGAAAGAAAGAAAGAAAGAAAGAAAGAAAGAAAGAAAGAAAGAAAGAAAGAAAGAAAGAAAGAAGGAAGGAAGGAAGGAAGGAAGGAAGGAAGGAAGGAAGGAAGGAAGGAAGGAAAGGAAGGGAAGGAAGGAAGGGAGAGAGAAAGAAAGAGAGAAAAAAGAAAGAAAGAGAGAGAGAAGAAAGAAAGAAAGAAAGAAAGAAAGAAAGAAAGAAAGAAAGAAAGAAAGAAAGAAAGAAAGAAAGAAAGAAAGAAAGAAAGAAAGAAAGAAAGAAAGAAAGAAAGAAAGAAAGAAAGAAAGAAAGAAAGAAAGAAAGAAAGAAACCGAAGTTTTACATATATGGGGGAAAGGGGGAGTCTGGCTCGAAGATTGGTGGTGCAGTGGTGGTGATAATAGTAGTTAAAGGTCGTATCTGATGGTATTCAGGGAATCAGATTGTACCAGGATTGAACCTGGGCCTCCAACTTGCTAAGTGTGTGTCCCAGCCCTGAGTGCTACTTCCTTGCTCTCAGTAACGCATGTTCTTGACTCTTATCTCAGGCCAACTAAATCAACAAATGGAATCCCAGTTGATTCTGACGCACACCAGTTCCAGGACCACTGTTCCAGAATAAGAACATAATGTCTTGTAAACAGCAGCCAAGCAAGATTATAAATAATTTTCAGGATACTAGAACACTTTTTCTCATAAAGTTTACAATGTTTAGAACATTACAAGCAAAAATTTATACTAAATATATTTTTTCTGTGTTTATGGCATAATAGAGAGAGAAAATCTAAAACGAACTCATCCCATAGACTCTCCTAGCATCATACGCATTGTGTTTTAAGTAAGTTCTCACTGAATATTAATGACAGCATACCCTTGCACTTCTATTGAGCATTGATATTTACTGTTGAAAAATTCCTATGTAGGCAATTAACTGCCGATAATTAAAAGTTAACTTTAGTTTAAAATTAATAAGGTTGATGCTCATAGATTAACAATGTCATACTCATTGAATTTAAATATTACTTTAAATAAACCTTTGCTCAGTGTCAGAGACAAGACAGTAAGTACAGTTGTTAAGGTGCTTGCCTTGCATGTAGCCAGCTCCAGTTTGATCCCCCAGTGCTGCATACATTCTCTGAGCATTACATATGTTCCTTATAGCACCACCAAGTGTGATCCCTGAGAACAAAGCCAGGAGTTAGTCCTGAGCACTATCAGGTGTGACCAAAACAAATGAAGAACTTTCTTCTTCTTGGATTAAAAGACATGTGCTAAAATAGTTATTGATGTCACTCCTATCAAAAAGCAGGTATACAACAATTATACTTTAGTTTCATTTCCATGAAGTTTTCCTTAAATGCCTCAAAACAAAGTCTTTTGGTAAATTTGAGAAATGAAATGACTTTCTCAAAGACTCTTAGCTGATAAAGGGAAGAGCTTGTATGAGAACAAATATTTGCACAAATAATTTAGCACTTCCCTCCCAAGTTTTTCATTTCAGTGTTGGAAGCTATAAAAAATCATTATATTTCCAAATACATGTATATTATATGCACACACATATTGGGTCCTTAACATTTGATTTATTTTTAAATAGTCAAAATAGTTCGAGGATTTCCCTAAAATATTTGGGATATCAATACAAATAATACCCCATCTTTATCTTACATATTATAAAAAATGTGCAATGATATGGCTAGATTGCAACTACAGATCTCGAAAAGATCACCACTCCTTAATTTTGATGAGCATAACATGAATTTCTTTTAACAAAGCCTTCTTTGATTAATATTGGATTTAGTTAGCATTCACTGTTATGTACATTACCTGACAGCACAGGACATATGACAAGGAGAAAATATTCAAAGCTCTGGAAGGAGGCACACTTAGTTTCTAAAAATACAGGAAACCTAGCAGGAGTCATGAAAATGCAATATAGTATAGTAAGAGACTGAAGGGATTAGAAGCCTAGCTATTTCCATTTATAGATGTGTGAACTGAGAACCATTAAACTGGAAAATGTGCCCAAGGTCACAGATGACTCTTTAAGTTTCTTGGGTTATATTTCAGAAAAGTGATGACTCTGTGATCTCAGAAGGTCATTCAGTTTAACATCATAATGTCATTGAGCAACATAGGAAAGACTCAAATCTAGCATTCTTGACACTCAGAAAAAATGGGGCAACAATTGCTCATGACTTTCATTATGTCACAAATTATGTTGCACCATTATCTTCACTGTATTACTGTCATCCCATTGCTCATCGATTTGCTCAAGCAGGTACCAGATTTGTTTCCATTGTGAGACTTGTTGTTGCTGTTTTTGGCATATTGAATACGACACGGGGAGCTTGCCAGGCTCTGCTGTGCAGGTGAGATACTCTTGGTAGCTTGCCGGGCTCCCCAAGAACGATGGAGGAATTGAACGTAGGTCAGCCGTGTGCAAAGCAAACACCCTACCCATTGTGCTATTGCTCCAGCCCCAACAATTATCTTATTTTCTCAATTTGTTTTTTCATTTTATTTTTTATTTTGTATGTAGAATAATTTGACTGACCTTTTATTGCATACCTACTTTGTATGTCATTCTATATGCAGTTCTTCAGCTAGTTTACTAATGTGTTACAAGGTATAAAATCTGTTTTAAAATGTAGTCTTACTAAGCATTGTTGGAAGTACAAGAACTTCAGAAAAATTTTGCTTCCTTATCTACCAGATGTTGAAAAACCTTTTCTGTAAGGAGTCAGAAAGTAACTATTTTAAGCTTTGAAGGTGATATCATTTCTGTTCAAAATTAGGCAATACAGCCAAAGATGTTCTAAAGAGTTGTGACTCTGTTCCAGCAATATATATTTACAAAAACAGACTACAAGTAGGTTTGCCCACTGTCTTTAACTGGCCTACTCCTAGAGGAGGCCTTTATTAATCACTACAAAGGCATATGAGATCTGCGAAAACATAAAAACAGTTTCGTGTACACAGAGAGAATACACTTTCTTTCATGTTTTGTGTGACTAGAGATACAGACAAAAGTGAACAATGTGGTAATAGCCACTACCACAATGTGGTTATCAACTGTTTTTCATTGCTTGGTACTAAGAAATTCACTTATCTCAATTTATGCACACTCATGACTATAACGATTTTAACACACATTTCACAATTTAAAAAATAAACCGCGTTAAGTTGAATAAATAATCCTTCTACATCTCCCACTACCCTTTGTCCATTCCACACATTTCCAATTAAAAAAGGCCAAAAAAGGGTAATGTAGGTTTCTTGTTCTCATAATTTTATGCTTGCAGCTTTCTTTACATTTTCATCACCAAATTTCATCCCTACTGAAAGCTTGGCCCCTTTATAACTCTTCTAGGAAAACTTGCTCCCTCATTGCTCCCCCACGACCCCCGCAGTGAGCCAAGAAAATTTTTTATTGAAACTTGGAAAAATGTGAGGGAAGATAATGAGAGAAATGCATCTTCAAGGGAGAATATGGGCTTTTACAAAAGTGGAAAAAAGCGAGCAAAGAAACACATTGAGACAAGCGAGATCCCAATTCAAGGGAGAATACAGGCTTGAAGAACAAGTTGAAAACTGACCTTTTCCCTTTATAAACTGAAGTAACGGCTGCCTTGTGGCACCTTCAGAAGCCTGTGTCTAGCTCAGTAGCACTGCTCCTTCCCCCTCCTCTTTTTGGGAACTCATTAGACATGTGGACTTATTCTATATATCTTAATTTTTGCATCATCCGTATAATCACAGAAATAAACTTTCCCAAGTACACATGCATATATGAATTGAGTTTACGTCCTTGCTTCCTCCCTTTGCATTACTGTAGGAGGGAGGGATTACTCTTAAAGAGTGCTCAGGCCCTATCTTAGTGACTGTGTGGTGCTGTTTGAAACCCAGCAGTGCTGGGACCACCAGGACCACATCTGCAGTGTGCATAGCTATCAGAGATATTAGCTGGTAAAGCAAGATGGGATGGCATGACAAGTTGGGGATTAAAACTAGGGCTTTGAGCATGCAAAGCAAGCATTTATTTTTACCTTTGAAAAAAAATTGTTGGCTGAGATTCTGTGATTTATAATGCTGTCAACAATGGCCTTCAGGTACATAATTCCAAGACCATATACATCACCAGTGTACTCACCTCCCTCCCTCAAAGCCTCCGTCATCGAGATCATGTGGCTCAGTTCTGCTGTTGTATTGTTGTTGGCCCTTTGTTGTTACCTGTTGTGTATCTTTAAGTCCCACACATTGGAGAGATTTATTTATTTATTTTTTTATCTATCCTTTTTCTCCTGATTGAATCAGAAAGGAAACATGGTTTCTACTAGTTCGATCCATGTTACGGCATACTAGCAAAGTGTAGGATAACACTGGTTTGTCCTTTCTGCCTTGCCATAGGAGCTTAGGTTTATTGGGTTACTTCCATCACAGTGCTCCCATTCCTCTGTGTTCATTTGTAACCTCTTTATTCATGCTCTGTTAACTTGTAAATGTTGCTTTTATCCTCTCTTTAAGTCCTTTGCATAGTTATTTCAGAGCAATGTTCTTTTCATATAGACACAGGAAGACAGTTAATGCTATGCTTTTGTAACTTGGGGGTTAGTTGACTCCGAATGATATTCACTCCTGGGCATCTGTTCTTTCAATTTAAGCCTCAGTTGCTCTTACTTCCTAGCACCCCAAAAGAAGGGTCCCAATGAGGGACTGGATGGACCCAGGACTACCTTGGCATCAAAAAATGGGCCTGGCCAAAGTGCCATAATACTTAACTATAAGTTAAGAGCATGGTCATGGACAAATTCTGTCATGATCCAAAAAGTAACATCTAGACTAGGACCCTGCTAGGGTTAGGAAAGATTAATCTGACCTGAGCACCGTAGTCTGAGATCTATAACGAGATGTCCTCAGGAGAGCCAACCTACCAGGTTATAGATCTCGTACTGTGTCCATGCAAAATAACTAATATTAAGAAGTAGAATTACGATGTCAATTAGATATTAATTAAGTTATTAGACTAAGGAGAGGAGAAACACCCCTAGGTGGTAGTGATATTTCTGCTCTTGAGCCTGATGGGTGATCAGGAAGGGCTTCTGATATGTTGATTGTGCCACCAGACTGGGTGTGGCGTCTACACCCAATGTGGGAAGTTGGAGAGAGACTAGTGAGAAAACAGGGCAGCAAGATGGAGCATGGAGAGACTAGCAAGGGGGATAGAGGAAGAAGAATGTAGGGGAAGAATGCAGGAGCAGGCAGGTGGAGAGATTAGAGATGCGGCTGTGAGAGGGAGCACTGAGAGATGAGCGGGAGAGACAGGAGGAGATGGGAATGAGGGGCAGTGTGAGACTAGAATGGGGGGCTTAGTGAGACTGGAACAGGCGTGTGGGGAGAATGGAATACATGGCAATTGATCACCAGCCAGCCTGGCGGCCTATTTCCTCCTTTGTCCTGCCTGTGGCATCAGCCATCCGGGTAAGGGAGTGGCCCAAGACCACCGAACACAGGCTGCGTGAGAGAGATCCGAGGGGCTCCCCTAGCCTCCCCAGAGATTACACAGCAAAGCATGCATTCCTGAACCCTGAGCTATCTCACCACCCTACTTTTCTATTTTACAATAGTTGACTGAATATATACACATTCCAATAAGCATGGTGGAAGTATTATATATAACTAGTTAAATACATATATATATATATATATGTATTTGTGTCTATAGAGAACTTTCGTCCTCAAAATACAGAAACAACTGAATTGAGAAGGGGTTTTATTGGTTCTACAAACAACTTCAGCTGGGAAGGATATTCACCAGCTGGGCCAAAAGTGGTAGATATTCACCACCAGTCTTTGGTCCATCCCAGGGGGAGTGGGGATCTGATTGCAAATTCAGCAAGGGCACAATGATGTAACAGCTCATACGGATCATAGTAGCTTTCAGGAAACCTACATACTCTGGAGGGAGAATGAAGAGCACAAATAATTGAGAAGCAGAACTATGAACATATGCCACATGTTCAGAAAAATGGCAGAAAAGCAACATGGGGGTGAGTGTTTTAGTATTATAATGAAGAGTAAGGAGACAGGAGACTAGATGTCAAGAAGAAACCCAGTTGTGCATTTTCCACTGGCTGACATTGTCCTGTCACGGGTCTGGGGTCCTGATCAGTGCAAAAATGTTCTGAAAGTAGCATTTCGGCCCAATCAGAGCCAACAGTATGCAACAGGGGAGCTTCTTCCAGATAGAGATTGTCACATACTCCAAACTACAGTCTCAGGCCAATCTAGTTTAGCTTTTTCTAACCCCAAAGAGTCTAAATTTTGTGGGGGGGGGGGAAAGCAGGTACATAGCTGCACAAAGATTTGAGAATACAAACACATAATGTGTATACTGTATCGCTGTGATCCATCCCATCCTTCATCGATTTGCTCGAGTGGGCGCCAGTAGCATCTCCGTTTGTCCTAGTCCTAAGATTTTAGCAGCCTCTCTTTACTCGTCCTTCCCAACGGTGCCACATTGGAGACTCCTTCAGGGTCAGGGGAATGAGACCCATCATTGTTACTGTTTTTGGCACATCGAATACGCTACAGGGAGTTTGCCAGGCTCTGCCGTGTGGGCAGGATTCTCTTGGTAACTTGCCAAGTTCTCCGAGAGGGAGAACTAGGTTATAAGCTATGGATGTACTCTTTTACTCTGGGAAGGGAAGAATTCAGGAACTCCATGTGACTCCGTTGAATTAAGTTGTCCAGGACAGAAAATGTCTTAGGTTGCATTTCCTCTTGGCTTGGAACTTCCTCTGGAAAGTTTTCCCATTAGAGAATCAAGAAGCAAAGCCCGGAGTCATGATGATCACACTAATGAGTTAGTGCTGCCGTAGCAGTTACAAACTGTAACTAATTCTCCACACAGCATCTCAGCCAGGCAACCATTCCAAGAGATGTGAAAAGCTTTCTGTAAACAATTTCAGCAGTCATGTGTAATCACAATACATTATGTAACAGATGTGCCCAGGAAATTTAATTTGAGGGAAGACTGAGGACTCACTGAATTCAGTAGAATAGCATTTGACTGAATGAATGATTGCTGCAAAGCAACCCACAGCCTGCTAAAGAAAAGCATCACGAGCTGTATTTTCTAGTCTTCTCGGCAAATGCAATTCTATTGTAAAATAAAAATATAATTATAATGTTTCTTATTGTTTTATTTTTGGTAGGCTCAACCAGATAGTTCTGATTTGCGAGTTAGCTATGTTATACTTCTCAAAACACTGATTTTCTCCTGCTAGCCCCCATTTGCACCAAACAGTTAAAAAAAACTTGTAAGAAAACACAAATTACAAACAAGAAGCCTAGACAAAACCCATGATTCTGTTTCTCCATTACGAAAACAAAACCTCTGGTGAATAGCAAGTTATTCACACAGACTTTTAAAAGTCTCTCTGCTGCAAATGAGCTCTAATAAGAAGGTTTGAAAAATTTTACTTAAAAACAAAGGTATTTTTGGCGCCTGGTTCTTTTTACTTCCTTTTTCCTGAAAGCAGAGAACAGCACTTCATAAACATTAGTCCATTAATCTTCACAACACCTTCATGGCAAAGGTTTGATAAAAGAAAGCAATATTTCCCCCAGCTTTATAGAGAAAGAAGGAACACAAGTATTTCTTCCCACAAGGAGAGCTGTCTTGAGCACACCACAGCCCCAGAGGGAATTGTATGACTCTGGATCTATAAAAACAAAGAACGGAGAAGTTTATGTTTTCCACTGGAGAATAATATCCCTGAGGTGGAAACAGACATGGCCTTTGCCCTAAGCGTTGTAGCACACTGACTAGGAAGTTTGTTACAGGCACCTTGGGAAAGAGGGTCATACTGAACATCATTTCAGGAACTTGTGAGGAATTGGGATTAATGTTTGTGGATCCAATGGAAACAAAGATACAATTTATCTTTGTGTTATTCATGTGTAGCTTAGAAAATAACCCCTGGAGCAGGGACAAGGGGTCATCCCAGGATGACAGGGATGACTTTATTTGCTAATCTAAAGCAGTGGCAACTAGTTGCCCTTGGAGAGGGTGACAAGGACCCCAATGCCACAACCAGCCCTCACAGAAACTGAGAAACTAGTCGTGGTCACACGTATGCTATCACTGACTTTCTCAACCACTGATTTTAAAGATAGATGAGGGGGCTCATGCCATATTACATAGTTTGTCACCATAAATGTGGGTTCTCTGATTACGAGTCTGGACTTCTTACCAATCATCCACAAAAAAGTAAGAATTCTATGCCTGAAAAAAAAAGAAAAGCAGACATGTGTAGTTACAAATAAAATAGGGCATTTACATTTTCAAAGAACAAAAATTCTGTTCAATGGAAATGTAAAGTTCAAGGAAGGGTGTGCCCTTTTATCATTTGGAAGAGCACCATATTAGGTAAGAGTGTATAGCAAAAGTAAACACAAGTAACATTATCACCACTCAGAATAGCAGAACAGCTAATTAACAACTAACAGGAAAGATTAGTGTTGGGTAGGTATGTGTTTGTGTAATAACCTCAGAGTATTTTGCATATACAATTCTGTCAAATAAAGTGAATTAATAATATATTAAGTATGTTAAGTGGTGATTATTGCTGAGCAAAAAAAACAAAACTAGGTAGTGTTCGTGTGTAAGTGTTTTCAATTTAGAAAGTCAGGCCTATAACTGCAACTTTGAAATAAGTATTTTGAGAGACTATAACTACAACTTTGAAATAAGTATTTTTGAGAGACTAGTAAGAACTAGATAATAAGACTATAAAGATTATTCAAACATAGACCTCTCCTCGAGGAGATTATAGTTAAATGAAGAATCTGACAACCAACATTATAATCATAATCTGCTATATAAAATGTCAGATGGTATGCTCACTGCAGAAATGAGCATGAGAAAGGGTTTGGGAGGGTTTTGAAATGAGACATTTTTTCTTGAAATTGAGACATTAACAAAGAAGCAAAAATTTATTTGAGTCCAAGAGAATGACATGTGAAAATAAAAAAGTTAGATTTCCCAGAAACAACCAGAAAGTCAACATGGTAAAATTTTAGATGCTGAGGGAAGGCAATGTAGGAGAGATGAGGCAGAAAAAATTGGGTTGGAGTCAAATAATGATTTAACAATATATAGACCTTTCTGAATACCTAATGACATTTATGTTAAAGTATGTGAACCAGCGCATTTAACTTTCTCAATATCCATGTAAGCTTAGTGATATTTCCATCTCCTTTTACAGATGAGGAAACTGAAACACAGGGAGATGAACAAGCTGCCCAGAATCATTCTTATAAAGGAGGTGGGGCCTAGATTCAAACTAAGGCTAGTTTGGCTAGTGTCCAATCAATCAGCTTCACACATGAGGCTGAATCCCTAGATGGTGCTGATATTACTCAGTCACAAAGCAAGAACACTATGGAAAAAAGATCACAGATGAGAAACTAGAATCCTACATCATTGCATCAACTTTTCCATAATGTACAGTAACCTTTATGATCTCAGCCCCATTATCTACAAAGCAGAAAAATACTAAGCTCTTTCCAATATAGGTTATAAGATTTTTAAGTCAGAGGTCTTACTTGATTAACTTCAAAGGGGATGAGTACCAAGAGAGGTATAGCTCAGCAAAACAATACATGCCTTGTGTGAAATCTGGATTTGATCCCTGGTACAAGAAAGGGCTGGAAAAGTGGGAAAGTATAGGGGTGAGAGAGAGGAGAGAGAGACAGAGAGAGACAGAGACAGAGACAGAGAGAGGGAACCTCCACTTAAGACAGCCTTAAAGTATTACTCTCATCTCCTCTACTTCCTAAAGCAGCACCAGAGAATGAGTTTCACTACCTCATTAACTAAAGATCTAGAGGTAGAGAAACCATTCTTCACAGGGTCAAAGACCAATCCTTTTTTTTTTATTTTATAAGGTGGCTCATAATATTTGATTACAGTTAATATTCAAACACCAATCCCACCACCATTATATCTTCCCACCACCAAATTTGGGATGTTTCCATCCCAAACCCCAATCCCTGTTCCAAAGCACAACCAAAATGATATATTTTGTTTTATCTGTTATGGAAAACAACTGAAAATGCTAGAAAAAAAGTATCCATAGAGGAGATTGTGTGAAGATTGTTCTATTTTGGAAGGGACCATTAAGACATTCCTTAGAATATAACTAACATGATGTTAGAGGTTACATGATGTGAGCTTCCATATATATATAATATATATATATATTTGAAACTATGTATCACTGTATCACTGTCATCCAGTTGCTCATCAAATAGCTCAAGTGGGTGCCACTGACATCCCCATTCTGTCCCTGTCATGTTCAGAGTCAGGGGAATGAAGCCCATTATTGTTACTGTTTTGGGCATATTGAATAAATACACCACGGGTAGCTTGCCAGGCTCTGCCCTTCGAGATTCTGCATGGCTCTCTTCCCGAAGCTTTGTTTTATAGTCTCTGGATCTTGGCCGTTGATGAGAGTACATGGTGCAGGGGGCAGTTTGTGAGCTTGGCTATCAAGCTACTGGAATTATATATATATATATATATATATATGTATACATATATATATGCATATATACATACATATATGTTTCACTCTATGATTTGTTGCCTACTATTTGAACCCCATCAAATGTGATGTGGTACTTACGCAGAATGGGTAGAGAGTGTCTTATGATGTGTCTGCAAAGCAGCCACACAGTCTAGGAATATGTTCACTTATATGTGAGGCTCTGCCCCAGCATGGGGGGAGCAGCCTTGATTGTGGTGGCAGTTGGGTTATGGAGGGTTTCAGCTGCCAGAGTTGGGTCCCTGGGGGTTGGGAAGGACCTCACCTGCCCCATCTCTGGGGTTCCCTGAGTGAAACAGCCCGGCTCAGAGTCCGGTTGCATGGCTATGGCTGGTGTCATGTTACTCCCTTTTGGGAGAAAAAGCCTTGTGATCTGGATTGTGGCCAATGAGGAGTTTATCTGGCGCTGGCAGGAAGTGGCTCATGGGCATCACCCCTGGGCCAATCGAGACTTAGGGGAAAAAGGACCAATCCTTGAGTGGATTTGCAGTCCTTTGACTCAGTTCAGAAACCCCCAGGCTGGGTCACAGAGATGCCAGCTTCCCTTTACCTTGATTCCTGGAGAAGTTTGGTCTTTGAAACTCAAATACGTAATTAAAAAAAATTATACATGCTCAATATGTGGTTGACAGAGCTTCACTGTAGCCATCCTAGAATAAAGTTTTAAGCTCAGCATCACACTCTAAATACTGTTTATGTAGTAGTTCAAGGGTTAAGAAGTTTATCTTTATTTAAAAGTAACATAAATGCAAATTCCTTTTCATCTGGATAGTTATTCAAAATCTATGAAAATACTTTAAAATTATATTCATCAATATTTTCCTTCCTTATCCTGCTCCCTTAGTTTCGAAAACATTTTAAATATGCCTGGGCTAAGGTAATCAGAAAAACATAATAACAAGAAAAACTAAAATGGTCTTAGTCAACAGTCATGGGAGCAGCAATTTCTCCCTCCCTGCATGCTCCAAGTTTATCCCTGTGTGTCAGTAATAACCAGACCAAGGGTACTGGATTGGAACTGGGCTGGGTGCTGTCTTACTCAATCTTAATTGAATCCATTCGGTCATCACAAACAGGTTACTTGATGACTGTGAACCTGGGATATGTTTTGATTGTGTTTTGCTATTTTTGATCTCGGTTAAAAATATTTCTTGAAAGATGTGTAGCACTGTAGCACTATCATCCCATTGTTCATCAATTTGCTCAAGTAGGCACCAGTAATGTTTCCATTGTGAGACTTGTTACTGTTTTTGGCATATTGAATACACCACACAATGGGTAGCTTGTCAGGCTCTGCTGTGCGGGGGGGATACTCTCTATAGCTTGCCGGGCTCTCCAAGATGGATGGAGGAATTGAACCTGGGTCAGTCAAGTGTAAGACAAACACCCTACTTGCTGTGCTAATCTAAAATCTCAGGGCTAGGACGAATGGAGACATTACTGGTGCCCTCTCGAACACATCGATGAACAACTGGATGACAGTGATGACAGTGATACAGTTAAAAATAAACAAGTTGGAGTTGATAGAGTTTGGGCATAGGAAAAGTAAGAGAAAGAATACAAAGCGGTGCCAGATAATTTGTACCTTTCTCTGATCCACAACAGGAAATCTATACATAGAGTTGTGCCCTCACCCCTTGTCAGTGTTCAGGGGGCTCAAATGTCTGAGCTCCAATGAAAGCAAATTAGAACACAAGTCTAACATTTACTCAACAATTACATTCAGGGGCTAAAGCGTTAGCACAGCGGGTAGGGCAATTGCCTTGCACACGGAGGAACCTGGGTTCAATTCCCAGCATCCCAAATGGTCCCTGAGCACCACCAGGAGTAATTCCTGAGTGCAAAGCCAGGAGTAACCCCTATGCATCTCCAGGTGTGACCCAAAAAGAGCCAAAAAAAAAAAACCCAAACCCACAACTACATTCAGTGAGTGCCTTTGTTGTTGTTTCTGGCACTATAATAGATGCTAAGAAAACTATGTACTAAAAACTTATGGAATATTCCCTTGTAAAATTTTAGTCCAATTTGAGAAAAAAATTGCTAAGCAGACTTGCAATTGCCTGAGGACTGGATTCTTATAATTTGGTGCCTATCAGAGAATGGCTTAATCCAAAGTTTACATCTAAAGATGGCTCCAGAAGTCTCAGGAGATAATTTAGTTTTAATTTTTAAATAAAAACTTCTGAGCATAAAATACAAATAAGTTTTTTTAAAAGAAAGCTCATGTGGCAGAGAGCATTTATTTTGTTTAAAGAGCAGGTACAAAAGATGAAGAGAATCCTTCATCCAAGGTCAAAGACACAGAAGGTAAGATATTCTGAACTCATTTTGAGGAAAGCTAAAACCCAGAGTGGACCAAGACTTGAAAAGAATGGTAGAGAACAAAAAAAGGCTTTATTCTAACTGTATTAGGGAGAAAATAATAAATAAAAAAGATAACATTTCTGAAACAGATGGCATAATGCTAATAGATAAGCAGAAGACAATACAGGTCTCCTTTCCCTCTACCAAGTAGAAAAACCATGAAACCAGAAATGGCAAAACATATAAAATAGAATAGAAAACATAACAATCAAATTATAAGACTCAATATTTTAAATATACTTATATTGATAGGCCAAAGACATTTCTAACTTTGTCTACTGTCAATATTAAAAATAATTGTAAAATATGAGCAAGTACTAAGCTCATTTTTTAAAAGAAGAGAAAAAATTTTAGGGAAAAATATCTTATTTCAGCATCATGTAAAACACTGGAATATATTATTGCCAGCGATCAACCTATGTGCCATAGTTCAAGAAAAAAATATTGTTATAATTAGCATTTTAACACTAATTTAGGAAGAATGCATTTGCGAGCAGACATATTTTTTTCACATAAATATGCCAAAATACTACAGTGGATAAGGGTGTAGCCATGGGTGTAGCCAATCTGGGTTCTATCCAGGAACCAAATATAGTCCCCTCAGCCTCCCAAGAGTGATCCTGAGCACACAGCCAGGTGTATCCCTGAACACCATCAGGCATGATTTCAAAACCAATAAATGTCACTGTCATTGCTGCGTCCTGTTGTTCATTGATTTACTCTAGAGGGCACCAGTAACATCTTCATTGTGAGACTTGTTGTTACTGTTTTTGGCATATTGAGTATGCCACGGGTAGCTTGCCAGGCTCTGCTGTGCGGGCAAGATACTCTTGGTAGCTTGTTGGGCTCTCCGGGAGGGACGGAGGAATCAAACTTGGGTCAGCCGCATGCAAGGCAAATGCCCTACACACTGTGGTATAAATAACTCCTACTAAGCATTATAACAGGCAATCACCAGCAACACATGTAAGTATATTTTTTCCTAAAAGGACTCTTTGAAGCTCTGAAAATTCACTGTCCTTGATCAAAATTACACATACCTGGAGACATAGTATAAGGGTTAAGGTGTTGCCTTGCATGCTGCTGACTCTGGTTTGGTCCCCGTCACCATGTACAGTTCCTTGAACATCACCAGAAGTGATCCCTGAGCACTGAGTCAGGTATAAACCTTGAGCACTGTCAAGAGTGGCTGACTGAGATGAAAAAAATGTTTACATAAGAATGAGATATAACTGAGATCAATAACCGTGTCTTTCCAACCCCCAAGTGCCAACTCTTTGAACTCTGTCACTGTGGTCATTAGTAAGTCCACCTTAAAAGATGGCCACTGGAATGAGCAAGATTTAGTAACTAACTTGATGTGAAATGAAAGAGTCAGTTGGGTCAAAATTAAATTTCTTAATAATGAACCAACTCATCTCTTACATCTTAAAAAAATTAAGTCAATCATTTTGCAGTTTATCTGTCACTGTCACTGTCATCCCGTTGCTTATGGATTTGCTCGAGTGGGCACCAGTAACATCTCCATCATGAGATTTGTTGTTACTGTTTTTGGCATATTGAATACAACACGAGTAGCTTGCCAGACTCTTCTGTGCAGGCAAGATACTCTCGGTAGCTTGCCAGGCTCTCCGAGAGAGGTGGAGGAATCGAACCCGGGTCAGCTGCATGCAAGGCAAATGCCCTACCGCTGTGCTATCGCTCCAGCCCACAGTTTATCTGTATATTAATTTTTTCTTCATATGCTTCCAATTAGCCAATGCTATTTATGTCCATTATATCTCAAAGGAAAAGTAAGTATTGTAGTCTGTTTTCCAAGGAAGGAGTTTACTAGGAAGGAGTTTACTAGAAGCTTTTTATTTTAATCAGTCACTAATCAGAATACATAAGCAGGGGCTGTATGAATTAGATAAGGAATTGAATTAAAGGCCATGACCACTTCCACTGTCTTGTATCATATTTCTATGATTCTGCTTTGATTAAGGTATGAAAGTCCCTATATTATCATAACCTTCCTAGAATGTTTACCTTTTCTCTGATAAACTTACTCTCCACATGATTAAATTTAGTAGAGGGGATGGAAGATAGTACAGCAGTTAGGGTCCATGCTTGATATTGCCCCACCTGGGTCCAATAACTGGCACCACATGGTCCCTAGCGCATGGCTGGGTGCAGAGCTGGAGAAGAGTGGTTTGATTCTAAGTCAGCTATCTCTCTGTGGCAAATGGCACTTGTTAAATGTCTAAAGATCTTTCTTGCAACATGTGTTACTTATTGAACAAAGGTAAATTATCATTTAATTTGCAATTTAGAAAAGAAGTCTTAATATATAATCGAGCTTTACCCTTTCTCTCTAAATATAATTTCATATTTGATACATAAACATATATTACCTAGGCATGCGGAGATAGAACAAGGGTTAAGTCTCTTGTTTTGCACACAGCTGACCCCATTATATTCCTGGCACTTCATATGGTCCTGTGAGCACCACCAGGAGTGACCTTCAAGCATGGAATCAAGAGTAAGCCCTGAGTACCACCAGGCAGGGCCCCCAAACAAAATTAAACAAAGCAATAAGCTATACCGACTGTTGAAAACTTAGTTTGTAAGTCAAGAAATAAGTTGTTGAACTCTGAAACGCAAATAAAATATCAGAAACTCCTGATGGAAAAGGAAAAGGATATATAACATTTTGGAGTGCGAAAATAATCTGATATAAATTTTACTATTTATATTTCTGCTTAAGCCTTATATTTTTGTCCACTATTATTATAGTTATAATATAATCTTCCACACACAGAAAAAGGTCAGTACTTATATTTCAGAAAGGATTTCCTGAAAGCAATAAATTACTAATTTTTCATTTGATCTATCCAAGTTGAGACCATACTAAGATCTAAAAGGTTAATACTCAACTTCAACTTGAAAATCCACATCTATGAAGGGAATTCAAACCCGAAGGAGAAAGTGACATTTCTTCCCTTTTCATACCTTGAAATTAAAGAGAGATAAGACTTATTGACATTGAAAATTAAAACATGAAGCCCTAATCACAGCTATGCACCTTCCATACATAATCACATTTAATCATTACAATAACCCTCTGACAGATGAGAACACGGAGGGGAATGTGTTAGGTGGCTTGACACAGTCATAAATCTAATCAGTGGGGAGGTGAAAGTCTAAAGTCAGGAGTAGAATTCAACCCACTGTCTTCTTTTAACTAGACCACTCAAAGGGGGCTTTCATTATTCAAAACACAGCTGTACTTCACCTACAGGTTGGGCAATATAGATTTCTCTCTTATTTTTCAAAAAACCGAATAACCAGTAGAGAAGAAGAAAACTGAATTTTGGGGTTAAGACATAAGCAGCATCCAGGGTTATCGAAGATCAGAAAACATTATTAGTTCATGGGTGTGTTTCAGCATCAGTGTAAGAGACAGTTAGAAATACTACCAGAGAAACAGACTGTGGCAGAGGCCTGGGGAGGCTTCCCAGTCTGGACTGATGAGCTTCAGGGTGTGGAGCTGATGTTTTCCTCCTGGGGAAGAAGCACAGAGAAAAGCACGGTCAGCCACATAAGCCTGTGAGCTTCACAGAGCTTGAGGCCTAAGGAGAGATGGAGAACTAGCCTGGGCAGAGCTGTCTCCCACCCGGGGCCTGAGCCTCATGAAGGCAGAAGGCACAATATGCAGGAAGGCAGGTGGGGAATGACCCATCATTGAGACACACATTAACAAATGTGAAAATCTAGAAGGGGACAAAGGTGAAGGGCAAGCACACTGTAAACTCAGAGCTACGTCAAAACAAAAATGACTCCAAGTTGCTCTAGGAAATCCTTCAAGGCACCCATGCTGCAAAGTGATTCTTTCCATTTTCTAGAGATAATTAAATACGTTTTATCACATTCTCTTTCATGAAAAGCAGAAGGGGTAAAAAAAATTAAGTAATATGAAATATAAAATATTAAGTAGTATAAAATATAAAACTGGCTAACTATTCAGTAATATAAGTACTTTAAACATAAAGGGCATTAGGAATTTTTTAGTGGTTCCATCACTGTATTTAAATATGGTATTTCTAAATTTGTTACCTATCACTTTTCTAAAATAAAAAGTTTAATCTATTGTGTTAGGAAAAGTTATTTTACCATGCTTTATTCCAGATAGTAATATGACAGTATAATTTTTATATGTTGATGTAAATGATTCTTTATACAATGATTTTTAATGCTAAAGAAAAGTATAAAGGAACATTTTCCAAAGCACCCATGCACTCTCTCCTTTTATTTCATTGAAAAATTTTTAAAGACCCAAATGGTCATCTGGCAGAATGATATTCCTTCCCTACTCTAAGAACATGCCCAGTTAATATAATTTCAAAATCAAATTTACTAACAGTTATGTTTTTCTCATGGGGATGACTTTTAAAAAATTCATTGAGGCACCATGATTTAAAATACAATTATATTATTTTTGGAAGTGACAGTCAGCTATTTGTCCAGGGTTTTACGTCTGGTTCTGCATTCAGAGATAATTCCTGATGGTGCTGTGGGAACATATACAATGTTGAGGATTGAACCTAAGGAAGCTTTGGACAAGGCAAATGCCCTGCCCATTGTAGTGTCTCAGGACCCATAAGTGCTGTTAATGATAGGGTTCCATACATAGAATGTTCCAACTAGGCTATGTGCTTCTCTCCATCATGTTCCACGATGCCTGCCAACTCTCAATCCTTCAGTCCCTGCTCCTCCATTGTATGTAGTTTTGTAACCAACACTCATGTTTAATAGTCATTGGCCATTTGTTAGTCCTTTAGTATGTTTCTTCATAGCTCACAAATGAGACAGTAATTCTGTATCTTTTACATTAATTCTTAGACTCAAAAGATCGCTCCAAAGAAATAAAAGAAAAGCATTCATCCATCTGAACCAAACAAAAGTAGTCTTTCTCATTTCTCTGTTTACTCCATTTGTTTTCATCATAATGTTGTGTGGTTTTAAAATTGAGTTATATATTTGTAGCTTTATGGAGTGATTAAATGAAACCATGGTGCTGTGTATTTGAAACCTTAAACTTTAAACCAAATATCATATTTTGTATTACATCAATATGTTAAAACTGGTTCACAAACAGCTGGTGATTTGCAAAAATTGCCCGGTATAGAGTCTTCCAGAAGTTTGTAGGGTGACTACAAAATAAGGACAAATACAAGGTCTTCTCTGGAAAGGAAGAATGTGAGATCAAATTAGTGGAAGGATAATTTGGTCACAATCTCTTTAAGGCAAATAAGGAACCATCTGGGTTCTGCACATAATCACAAAACTTTTTCTATAATAATCAAGATGCATCATTCTAGAAACATAGGTTCTCTAATAAGAATATTACATGCCATCATCATCATCACCATCATCCCATTGATCATCGAATTTCTTGAGTGGTCTCAGTAACATCTCCATTCGTCCTAGCCTTGAGATTTTAGAAGGCTCTCTTTACTTGCCCTTCCCAAAGATGCCGCACTGGAGGTTTTTTCAGGGTCAGGGGAATGAGACCCAGCATTGTTACTGGTTTTGGCATATAAATACGCCATGGTGAGTTTTAGGGCTCTCCCATGTGGGCAGGAAACTCTCAGTAGCTTGCCAGGTTCTCCCAGAGAGAGAACTAGGCTATAAAATTGAGAGCTTGGTTTTATAGTCTCTGGATGTTGGCAGCTGGTGGGATTACATAGCACTGAGGGCAGTCCCTGGGTGTGACCGCTTAGCTACTGGAAAATGGGGGATCTGGGCAGAAGAGGCCCAGTCCCAATCTGAGCAGGCTGGGAGATCTCAGCCCTGGGTCCCACACACCTGGGTTCCTCTGCCGGTTCCTTCCTGCATGAGCATCTGAATGTGTGGAGAGGGGCCTTGAGCTGGCTGTAGCTGGGCTCTGGAGGTCTTCGGCACAGGGGCTCTGCTTGGGGCGGGGAGGGAAACTGAAACCCACTTCCTCCTAGGGGTCCTGGTGAAAACAGCCAGGCGCGGGGGCAAGAGACTCTGGTGACCAATATGATCAACAGATAAATTCTAATACTTGGCAAGAGAAATCAAAGACCCAGACTACCCCTCTCCATGAAAGGAGAGGGAATCCACCTTTCAGACTTACTACAAAGCTTCAGGAATCAAACTGTGCAGTCAGGCCGAGGGACAGTAACTGGTGGGGGCACTTGTCTTGCATGCGGCCAACCTATAGTTGGTCTCAGCATCCCATAAGGTCCTCCAAGCACTGCCAAGAGTAATTCCTGAGTGCAGAGTAATGAGTAACTCCTGAGCATTGCCAGATATGGTCCTTCTCAAAATACAAAAAGAATAAAGTTCTTAAAAATTGTGCAGTCAACCTTGACTTATATTACATGTATCAATTTTAAATCATAGGCATGCATAAAATAATATAATAAAGTAACGTAGTGGAGGGAATAATTAATATATCCAAATATGCATAATCTAAGTGAATGTAATGACTTGATGCTAATGTACAAATTTTAATGTCACATTTCACATTTCATTAGAGATCTAGTTTTTAACCAAAACTATTATAATGGCTTATTTAATCCATTTGTATTTCAGTTAATTAAAAAATAAATCATTCTTTTCTTACAAATTAAAGACATGTAATTAGTCAAGATAGCCCCAAATGCATATTAGAATTTACAAAAGATTAATACAAAAATGATCATTGAAATTTGTACAGTCCAGTGATAGCTTTTCTATATCTCTAGAATAAAGTTCTACTTCCTCTCTTAAAAACAAATAATTGATTTTATTTCATTTATTTAACTGAGATATTAGAGTGGAGTGATAGCACAGCGGGTAGGGTGTTAGCCTTGCACACAGCTGACCTGGATTCGATTCCTCCGTCCCTCTTGGAGAGCCCAATAAGCTACTCAGAGTATCTTGCCCACAGGGCAGAGCCTGGCAAGCTACCCGTGGCATATTTGATATGCAAAAAAAAATAGTAACAACAATTCTCACAATGGAGACGTTACTGGTGCCCGGTTGAGCAAATTGATGAACAAGGGGGTGACAGTGCTAAAGTACTACTGAGATATCATACAAATGGGTTAACTTTCAAAAGCTTCCCAATAGCAAAACAAGGGTGAATTACACTCTATCCATCAAGAAAAGATTTGCAAGATTTTGCATGCTGGAAATAGTAGACTTTTATCTTCTGGGAGTGGTCAAACTCAACAGTTTAGTGGCATCATTATATCAATAGACTTTCCAATGACCTTGGGCAGACAGAAAAGAGATGCCACACTTCCCCTCTGTCACTAGCTCTCTTCTCCAATAAGGCACTATCTTGTATGCTGCTACAGTGGGGTTTTTCTCTTTTCTGAATTTCTACATCATTATCACAGTACTTTGAATTTAACCTTATGCTGCTCTACGTTAGAGATGGATTTTAATTTTCAGTCAGCTTGATCACATATCCTAAAGAGTAAAGATCTATTACTAGGAGCAGCATCAACTTATTGAAGCTTATTTACTTGGTAACTGACTTGGTGTGGAGCACATCACGTACATTTTCTTCTTTCACCCGCCTCACAGCTAATAGTGTAGATATTACTCATGTTCTTTTTTCATATTGGGAAACTGATGCTCAATTAACTATCTTGTTCAGGTTGTCTTAGCTCATGAGGAAGAACGGGGGTTGGAAACAAGGCCATGTCTGAAATAAATGTATAAGTGATAAAAAAATTTCCTTCTGTTATGATTTTTACCTTAGGGAAAAGACTTTGCAAATATTAGATGATAAAAGCAATTACTTTATAAATCTAGGTTTTTATCTTTTTTTAATGAACATTTTGACTAAAATAAACAATACATCAGTGGAAAAGGTCCAGTTTGCAATTTGTCTGAGATAAGCAGATACCTCCTATAGTTAATTAACCCCCAGTAATTAACTATATTGTATTTATAAATTGTAAGTATGAAAACTAAAGCTTCAGGAATTTAATAATTTACTCAAAATCATGGCTTACAATGTGCCACGGCCCGCGCGGCCAACTTGAACCTCGGCCGGAGAGAGGGAATGAGAGTTGAGTGGGCTAGGGAGGACTGCATGCAATATGCGGCATACAGCAAGTTTATTGAAATCCAAGCGGGTTTATATAGTCTTATTTTAGCGATAATCAGTAGGTTACATAAGTGACATAAACATTATTAATCAAGCTGTGCAAGCAACTTTATTTTTGCCAATATTACTTGTTTTTCGGTTCCTTCTCTCAGCCTTGAGAAACATGGGAAAGCAGATGTGGCCTTAAGCATGGCCAATGCAGAAGCGAGTCAATCCTCCCTTCAGCCTCCTCTCGAGTCCAGCTGCCAGAGCATGGTGGCCCTTCAACTTTTCTCTCAAGGCAGGTCGCCAGAGCATGATGGACCTTCGACCCCCTTTCCAGGCTGGCCGCCAGAGCATGGTGGCTCTTCGGCTGCCTGTCAAGGTCAGCTGTCAGGAGATGACTCGCCCTCGTGCCAAGTTTCTCCATACTGGTTCCTGTTTACAGGAACTAAGGGAGGGAGTGCCTAGGCCTACCCTGTACCCAGTCCCTGTTTACAAGGACAGAGGCAGGGGGGAGGGGGGAGTCCAGGCCCGTCCCCAACAAAAATGTTTATTTATTGTTTTATTTTTATTTTTATTTTTCCTTTTTGGGTCACACCCAGTGATGCACAGGGAATACTCCTGGCTCTGCACTCAGGAATTACTCCTGGTTGTGCTCAGGAGACCACAGGAAATGCTGGGAATTGAACCCAAGTTGACCCCTTGCAAGACAAACTCCCTACCTGCTGTGCTATTGCTCTAGCCACTTTATTGTTTTATTTTGATGTTTCCTTTGCTCAAAGTTTTCTAGGCTTTTGGCAACTCAGAAATTTAGCTTTGCCCATGCTGGCCTGTATTTATTTATTTTTTTCCAGTTTGCAAACAGCTACTATGTGGATGCTGAGGATGCAGACATCTCCCATCCCTCCCTTGAAAATTCTTGTTAGCATGTCAAAACCATCCATCTTTCCTGCAGAGGTATCCCGATTTCTAGACATTGCCCCACCCCCCCAGACAAACACACATAAAATTAATTGAGTTGTTCTAAGATAAGAGCAATTATAGAATTTATGTTTCAAAGTCTTAAGATAAAGCTTTTCAGATATGCATAACATTCATAACATTCTTATAAATGCTTAGACTTATCAAGGATCAAATGAAAATACATTGCTATTTTGTGCTAGTTAGACCATTAGTCTGTGTTCTGAAGAATTCCTTTTAAAAATATTCTCATTATTTTTATCTGCAAAGGAGTTTAATGTTAGTGTATAATTTTCATATTATGATATTGCACATTGTAATATAGTGGTTAAGATAATAGGCTTCTATGCTTTTCAATCATTGATCACTCAGTTACAAAGTGTAAGTCAAGATTTCTTTCTATGCTCTCTTTAATTTTTTTAAAAAATTAATTTGTTATTGAGGCTGCATTGATTTACATTATTATGTTTGCCTTGCACGCAGCCAACCCGGGTTCGATTTGTTCATCCCTCTCAGAGAGCCCGGCAAGCTACCGAGAGTATCCTGTTTGCACGGCAGAGCCTGGCAAGCTACCCATGGCATATCTGATATGCCAAAAACAGTAACAACAAGTCTCACAATGGAGACATTACTGGTGCCTGCTCAAGAATATGTATACTATAGAGGTATTTTTTTTAAATATCTGTTCTAAAGTAAGTTTTCACCAAAATGCCAGTATCCCTACACCTCTGTCTGCCAGACCCTTTCCACTGATTATGCCCCTACTCCCTTCCCTTCTGGCAACTTCTCTTCTGGATTCAAACCCAAGGGCGGTTTGGGATTGGTTTTGTCTATTACCCTTGAGTTCTTTTTTCTTTCAAGCTCCCCATTTCTCACCAAGTTCTTTGTTTACACCAAGCACATTTACTCAGATTCCCCACACCTATTCTTTCTCTGGCTTGGAGGAGTTTCCCACTGAATGTTCTATTGATACCATCTCAACAGTGTTAGAGAAACTAAGGTTACTCCTCAAAAGGGTTCTCCTGGCTGCTTTGTGTAGCCTCATTCATCACTTATTTCCACATTTTCTTACTCCTTTTTGACATGCATAACATTGTGCTTAATTGGTTCGATTACACATGCAATTGACTCACCAGTAGATTTCAATACTAAAAGAGCGCATCAAATAAAATTGGTGGTTAGAATATATAATTTGAGTAACTGGTTGGTCAAGGAAAAAAAACAGAAGCAGGAAAGTTTCCAATTTGGATTAGGAAATAATAATTTCCATATAATTGGAAAAATTTTTGAGTCAGACATGCTTGCATTAAAATTTTGACTTTGATCCTTGATACTAGTAATTATTAAACTTTTAAACCTTGGGTTCAATATAGATAATATGCAGATAATTATTATGCTTACACTTTAATATTTCTGTGAGGATTGAATAATTTTAGTGTGCATAAATTTTTAGCACAGTCTCTTCCATATATTAATGAATAAACAACAAGTGCTAGTTTTACTGATATTGTTATTATTTATCATAAGTATCAACACTGTCTTTATAATCCTGGAGAATAATATAACAATCTTCCCTGAATCCCTGTCTCTGGCAAAAAGGAAATAGGAAAAGGTAGGAATTTCAGTTATAGATAACAGAGATAACCATTATAGATAAATTCAAACAGAGTTATAGATAACAACAAACTCATTGCAATGTGATGGGTTAGGATAGTGATTCTCAAAGGGAGAAATGACACATTTTTAGGTTTGGCAAAACAGCATCAGCAAATGCTCAGCTCTATTAGAAATGCAAATTCCCAAGATTACTGGAAATCGACCAAATGAGAAACTCTAAGAGTGACCCAGCAGTTTGTTTCAACAAATCTTATGGATAATCCTTATACACAGTCTATCTAGTATGTGAACAATGAGCTTAGACTATAGCAGAAAGGTCACACTACACCAGAACACGTTCTAGGAGATGATCACACTAGAGCCATATCAACCTCTATGTTACAAAAAGTATGTCAACTGGGGCAACTCAGAGAAGGGCGGGTTGAGTTTCCATCCCTGCCCCACAAGCACCCTGGCAGCCGAAAACCTCCAGAACCCAACCGCACAGCCGTGCTCAAGGTCATTCTCTATAGGCTCGGATGAACCTCACCTATGAGGGAATCTGCAGAAAAACCCAGGTATGTGGGACCCATGTCTGAGATTTCCAAGTTCACTTGGAACGAGACTGGGCCTCCTCTCCCCGGATCCCCAGTTTTCCAGTAGCTTGGCAGTCACACCCACAAACTGCCTCTAGTGCCATATTATCTCATCAATGGCCAAGATCCAGGAGACTATGAAATAAAGCTCCCAGAAGAGAGCAATACAGAACATCCTGGAGTGAATGTGGCCACGTGACCTCTTATACTCTAGCCCACTGATGTACCAAAAGTAGCACACATTTGTTTGGGTTTAACATATATGTTTGTAATCTCTTCTATAAGGGCTTAAATGGCTCCAGGATGAAATACAACAATTATCACACAGTTTCCTCTTATGGTAGTCAGAAGGTGCATGGTGGTGGGATTGGTATTTGAATATTATCTGTAATGAACTATTGTGAACAACTTTATAAAAATAAAATTAAATAAAAACAAAGACTGTGTCAAAAATGACCTGTCACAGAAAAACCTGACCAGAATCCTGTTCAGGCAGTCCAGCCTCAGATCTAGCACACAGGTCTCAAATACAGATACATGGAACACAGGGGCACACTGCACGAGAGACACAGTGAACAGTAATATCTTACTCTCTCTTCAAAAGTGGAAAGGGCTATGGCAGCCCAGAAGCAACCTGTGGTGGGAATCAGTAGGATGGACAGTGATCAGCTCACAGGCAGGTATGATCATTTCATAGGTGGAACAGGAACACATGAACCACACTGGAGACAAAATTGTCTGAGGGAAAGCAAGATTTTTTTTTTTTAACCAATTAATCTATGTAGGGTTGAAGGACCAAAACTTAGTTACCAGAAGAAAAAGCTATTAATGTGTTCCAAGTGCATCCTGTTTTTGAGTTTAAGCATCTGAAAATTTCTTCCCATTCTTCCTTTATTATTTTTCTTTCTTTCCATACCCTCCTTCTTTAATTAGTTATTTTCCTTCTCTCATCCACACTTCTATTTTGATAGTATGATGATGAATGACAGGCTAAGGAACGTATGGAATGATTCTGTTTATAGCTAGGAGATAGAACCCAAACATCCTTTTCTTGAGGGACTTTAGAATGTCTTACAACAAAATGACTAACAAGTATGAACACTGCTTATAAACCTAATCTCACAAGCTGCTTATAAATATGATCTACCACCAAAGAAAGATTCTTTATTCCAGGCCAATAGGACAATTTGTCAAAAGTTCCTGCTCTAACATGGCCATTGCAGTTTGCACAGGTGGATAAAGGACAATCAGGAATTGACAAGAAGTGCTTTGATATTTAAGAGATAAGACACTCAATAACCTTAAGACCACAAAGACCATTTCTTATAGGTATAATAGGAGAAAACTTCACCTCATTTAACTTTTAAATTGTGGTAGAGATAGTTCAAGTTGCCTTTTTATCACTATGACTTCCATGCTAGCTTTTACTTGCATAGCTGATTGTAATAGCTATGTAATAGCTATGATTGTAATAGCTTTATGTAATATGTACATAAAGAATCTCATGTACATAATGGTTGCTAATGTTGCAAATTTATATGTTACTAAGGAAACTTTTTTCTCAAAATGACAAGGAGAATGTTATAGGTGTTCAATAGATGACTCCTGTTCACCCTCATATAGTATACACTTATTTGCTAGCCCCCAAGTCTCCCACCTGACCCAACTAGACTCTTGCAGTAAATAGATTAAGTCTTGCTTATCTTTGAATCTTAAGCCAAGTTCCTGAAGAATTTTAAATGGTCAATAAATATCTGAACATAATTAAATTTAGAGGCAGTTTTCTATATAAAATCTATGCATAATTGATTACCTAGAGCCAGATTATTTTACTTAATCATGATTTTGTAACTTCTATGCTAACCAAGTTAACATTCAACAACTCTATTTCCATTTTCTGCTTCTTGAATGTCTCTCATTTTGACTATTACGGAAAATATTGTGCAAAATATTTTATAATTAATTTTCTAACCAGATATTTTTCTTATTAGTTTTGTACTAAATTTGTACTAAATTTAAGTACATTTATATAGTTTTGTACTAAATATAAGTACATTTACATATCTACTTAAATCTAAGGTGACCCACACATTTTTTTACCACTAGTAAGTTTACATCAAAATTAGTGTAATTACAATCAGTAGATAAATTCATAAGTTAGTTCTATATTAAAATCCTATGTCAAAAATGGTATGCATATATTATTTCTGTACTTTTAACTATAAACTTTGCAGATTGAAACAATTAAAATTTGCTACTTAGGAAAGTAAAGAATCACTTTTGATGAGTGTTTTTTGGCCCAGAATCTCATGTACATAATGCTTGCTAATGTTGCAAATTTATATGTTACTAAGGAATCTTTTTCTCAAAATGACAACTCACTCAGACTGAAGATCTTACATTTTCACTGACTATTTGAAAGAGATTTCTCCACAGGGTTACTCAAGTGTTCTCATGTGTAGCAACTGACTCTTCTTTGGGATAGATGGCAGAGAGGGGATGCAGAAGGAAGCACATGCCTTTTATGACAGGCAAAAATCACATGGTCACTCCTGCCACATTTTCACTAAACATAGTTCATTAGTACAGTTCCACCCCAGGGAGCGTGATAAATTCAACCTTTCAAAATTAGGAATACCTGAGACACAGTGGAATTATTTTAAATCCATAACTATTGGTTTATGACTTTAATGGATAAAAGTTTATTTCTAAAGGAAACACTCTAGCACAACATGCGAACACCATGGTCAGTATTTCTAGTTTAAGGTCACACATCAAGGCACAGCAGAAAGAGTAATACACATACTTCTGAATATTGTAGAAAATTTTGTCTTTATCCATAATCATTCTTAAATAGACACTTCATTATGACAAGATTCAGAATAATATTGATTTTTTCATGTGTTGCAATTTATATGTAAAGAAATAAAGGGGCAATAAAAATCGTTAAGCAATTGGCTTTAAGTGTTCAAGGATAAAAAGTGATAAGAGGCTCAAGTAGGGTGCAGAATTTAAGTACAGTGATTAGTTAAAACAAGTTCAAATAATTAGAATAAAGATTGTATAGATTGTACTTGACATGCACTAAAGACACTGAAAGTTTTGGGACCTAGAAATATGTATTTTAAAAAGATAACTGATGCTGCGTGGACTGTAATATTCTAAATGGGCAAACAGAATGAAGTTAAGAAACTAATTTAAAATTTACTCTTATTTCAGCATAGTAATTGTATGAGTGTTGGCACAGATAGTTTAAATCTGGCTAATTTTTAAAGGAGAATCAACATCCCCAAACCATAAAATACATGGGAGTATAAAGGCAAAACACTCCACAGATACCAGCATCCGTGTCCATGGAGACTTCACTCCAAGAAACAAAAACAAGTGCTCTATGTAAGATTTTTGTAAAAACCTTCTATATAGCAAAATCAATTATTGTTAAAAAGGAAAAAATTATAGAATGGGAGAAAATACATTCAACAAAAGATGAATATCCAAGATATATAAAGAACCTACAAAAAGAGCAAAAAATTAGCAGCCCGATCAAATAATGTAGAAAAGAATTGAAAAATTAAAATGTCAATTTTCATTTATTATCAGGGGAGTCAAAATCAAAATTATAATGAGATACCACTTTATGCTGCTGATAAATAGTCTGTACCAAAGGTTCACAAACTAATTTGACTTTCAGCTTTCTTGTCAGCATAAATAAATTACTCTTGCCACTCCTGGAAATCTACCTTAAGAGAATAAACCAAAACCCATCAATTGCAACAAAGGCTACTATCATCCCTACATTGGATTATTCTAATATCCTCACTTGGGGTGCGAGTATTGTCCACTTTGAGAAATTTATATGAAAGACAACTAAAATAAGTGTTGGCCTGGATGTAACAAAAAGAAACTTGTGTGACTGATAATTGGGAATGTAAACTCGGCAAGCCTCCATAGAAAAATAGTATTGTGTATAGTATGGGGATTTCTAAAAAACATTAAGAGGGATCTACCATATGATCTATGAATTCTGCTCCAAGGGATCTATCAGAAAAACAACAATCAAAACCACTGCTATGTTCATTGCAATTCTATTTACAATAACTAACATCTGTAAACAGCACAAATGTCCAACAAGAGATTAATGTAGAAAATAAACAATGAAATGCTACTCAAGTGTAAGAAAATATGAGCTAGAGTCCAGAGAGATAGTATAGGTTTGGAGGTGCATTCCTGACACATGGCTGACCCCAGTTTGGTCCCTGGTATCAGTGGCCCCTGAGTATCCAGCTATAGCCCTGGAAACTCTGAAGAACCACCAGGCAGCATGACATTCCCAGGTCCTTTTATTGAACTACTGACTAGATCCTGTTGGCCAATGATCATTTGTATGCACCCTGTACTTCCTAAGCAGCATCTGGAAGCCACTCACCTCAAAAGAAAAGATAAAACTTTTGCCATTTGTAATAACAAGAATGTAATATGAGAGGGCTATACAAACCAAAATACGTTTAGAGGGAGAAAGGCAAATACGAACTTTTACACTCATATGTAGAATATAAAGAATCATAACAAGGAAAAATGAGTCCAACAGAACAAACCCTTGAATTCCTATCATATAACTGAGATTGCCAAAAGGGGAGAGAGGAGGGACTTGCAATGAGTATAGGAGATCTAATAGACTGTACTGGAGGGATGTTGGTACTTTGATACTGGCCATGGAAAGGTAATATATAAGTGAAGAGATAAAAACTATACTCCTAAGACATTCACAGATAAAAAAATAAAGAGTTGAGTCAACAGAATCCAATGAGTAACTGGATGTGAGTTAGGAGAATAAAGGAATATTTTAGACAGAAAGACTAAATAATTGGTAATATCATTTCCAGATAGAGAAGGGCAATGGGCAGATCATTTTATGGAAGAAAGCAAGAATTTGTTTGGAATATGTTAAATATGAAGTGTATAAAAATACTCTCAGTCAAAATAGGCTAGGGTAATTGCAGAAACTACAGCCCTAAAATATTAACGGGGCTGGAGCGATAGCACAGAGGGTAGGACATTTGCCTTGCATGCGGCCGACCCGGGTTCAATTCCCAGCATCCCATATGGTACCCCAAGCACCGCCAGGAGTAATTACTAAGTGCGTGAGCCAGGAGTAACCCCTGTGCATCGCTGGGTATGACCCAAAAAGCAAATATATATATATATATATATATGCATATATATATACATATATATAGTCAATTAATAAACAGATTCATTTCTTCTGCCTTCAAGTTCAGCAAGAATCAACAGCAAGTTATGTGTGTTTTATTTGCTTAGAGAACCAATCTGTGAAGGCTGTATGTAGACAGATATTTTCCCTGATAGAGAATGACAGAAAAGACACTATAGCTACTACATTCTTACTTCAGGGCATTTCAAATAAATGACATTTCCTGCTTGTATTTCACTGGGAAAAAATATACATCTGGTTAATGACATCAAGGAGGAGAGTTCAGAGAAATGCAATTATGCCACGTAGCAAAAGTAGGAGAATATGCACACACAATCCAAACATCCTCCAAAATATGGTAAAACACAGTAGGGGCAAGGATAGTGCTCCTCCTAAGATGGTCCTCTTTATTTTTATAATAGATAATACCATAATAGCTAGTAGGAAGTTTGATAGATAGGAGCAATGTTCAGAACTAATCAGTATAATGGCTTCATATAGCTTTCTTCATATATCCAGAAAATAAAAATAGCTGAATGCCACTATGAGGCCAAATGAGGTAAATAAAAGAAAATGTATTAACCCAGGAAAGAAAAGTCACTAAAGAAAGATGTTCAGTGACAAGAACACTGAAATGTTATGCAATGGAAGAGAAGGAAACTAAGAAAACTGATCAGAGAGCAAAAGTGTTCAAAATGTATGGTTTCATAAAACAGCTGGATCTTTAGTAGAGAAAAAAATCACAAGATTAAGGTAAATTTTAGAGGATAATAAGGAAGACTTAAAAAATTAAGTAAAAAAACACTTTAAGTACTTAGGAGTGATGGCATAATAAGTAGTTGTATAATTTAAAAGCATCCTACCATCTTCATTTTTCCCCTGACCTTTCCTTCACTAAAGCTAAATTATCAGTCTGTAATTAGGCATGTGATGAGTCTGGCCTGGACCCAAGGTTTTTATCTCGCCTTGTTCCATTTAGGGACTAGGTAGATTTCTATAATTATCTATGAATACTGTTGTGAACATTATTAGACCGTGTCACTTTAGCAAACAGTAATGCTGTTATCCTCACAAAAATTACGCACATCAGTCTGTTTTACCTTAAAGAATACAACAGGAGTCTTCTCCTTCCTGTATTAGCTTATAAAGAAAATAAACTTTATATACCCTACCATATTTTGAGTTATAAATTAATACCTGGTGAACTTTAGCTGCTGTATGTATTAACATTTAAACACAGTGTATGGCATTTTGTGTTTATGGTATCAACAGACAAAAGCAGCTTGTTTGGAGTCTCTCAGGTCTGTATTTCTTAGGTTTTATAATTTTATCTTATGTTTTCATACAATTCAAGTTTATTAAAACTGTTCTCTTGAAACTGCTGTCTAAATGATCTTTTAGGCTGTATGAACAGATACAGTTTTAATTTGTATCAACTCTAAAATGTCTGGAAAAGTCTTATGAGTTCTTCAGCAAACCCTCAGACAATCAAATTAGTTCAAGTTAAGACAATGAGACACTAAATTTGCTCTTAAACCTAAAGTAAATAGGAAAACAGGACCTTCAAATTTGTTTTATCATTACCATATGACCTTTGATAATTGCTTTCTCAATAAAAAGTGTTCCAAGGAAGATATCCCTAATAAAAGATTAATGCTGAACATTAAAATGTTAATTTTAGTCAACATATGCACACATACAAAAACTAAAGAACAGTGGCATTTATACTCAACACATTTTTATGAGCAGTACAGACCATGAAAATCACTTCCTTTTTAACCTGATAAAATGCAGTGTTTTAAGTTCCAGGAAAAGCATTTTGACTCACTTTCTTTGACACAGAAAATGAACATTTTTTTTCCTCTTTAAGATTCACTTTTTCTCTCCGCTGCTGAATGAGCATGATTCCAGAGGCCATCTAAACTACTTTTGGTACCAGAAGCTTCTTACAGAAATGTCTCTAGACTGGGAACTAAGCCTTGGCCCCATGCTGCCCCAGGAGAGGAAAGGTTTTTCTCTCTCCCCTTTTCCTTGCTGGTGGGGAACGGTGTGGCGACCACCATCTTAAGAGGACCACTAATGGGAAGTATGAGCTTGCAATTATGCAATTTCTGGCAGAAATTTCCCTGGACTTAGTTACTAAAATACTAAAATACAGAAATCCAAAACCGCGCGGCCACGATCTCATATCTCTTCATTCTCAGCAATGGAAAAGGAATTATCAAATGCCTCCTTTTCAGCAGGCCTGATTCTGGGGGGTAAACTCCAACAATAACAGTGAGGTTTTTTTTGAAATATTGAATGAAACCAAAGTAAAGAGAAAGTAAAGTGAAATTCATCAGCTACACAGGTGGGGGGAGGGATGGTGGAGGGGGGTGGGAGGTGTACTTGGGTTTCCTTTTTTTTTTTTTTTTGGTGGTGGTGGTGGACTATGTGGAATATGGTTGTTCGAGCATTGTATAACTTTGTATAACTGAGACTTAAGCCTGAAAGCTTTGTAACTTTCCACATGGTGATTCAATATAAAATAAAACATGCACTTTAAAAAAATCACTTTGAATTACTGAAGAGAATTATTTGACCCTGAATTCTGCTCAGTCTCTGAGTAAATACTAGACATATAATCATTTTCCTCACAATTGCACTGATTTTTCAAGACGAAACTGTGTGAGCCTGCAGGTTTTCATATGTATAGTCAGAAGACACACAATTTCTTTTTCACTCAAGTTTGAAAAAAAACAAAACTTTTTTTTTTATGTAGACACAAACTGAGCTGTCCCTACAGTACACAGTTTTACTGAAAAACAGTCTGTATCCTAGAGAACAATGTTATTCCTGATTAACTAACATACAGCTGTCAGATTAGGTAGTTTTTGAAAGTCAGGATTTTCTACGGAGAGACATTTCCACAGTAATGTACACTTAAAGTGGGCAGAGAGGCAGACAAGTAGCTGCACCCTAGATACCAGAGCAATATAAAGTCACAAGGATTTTACGTACGTGCTTTCCTCAGTAATCCCAGGAAAGCTCTGCTGCTTATATACAAAGATACGAAGTTCTAATTGCTATCCATTCACTTAGGGACCCAGACTCTCTTCTATCACTGATTTTTATGTGCTTAGAGGTCATATTCCAACTCCATCATAGCTAATACTCTATTTCTTTCAAGTAGCTGACAGAGTATGAGCACAGCATTTTCACTTTAATTACAATGTATGACATGCCTTTATATCAATCACTGATTAGAGAAGGCTTCTCATAGAGAAAAATAGACAGCCTTACACATTTTGCTTTTTTTAAGTACCTAAATGGGAAGCTTGTATTGAGTTTATATTGAGAAAGTCTTCTTATGCTTGTAGAACAAGATAGTATATTGATACAAATACTAAGTATGTATGTGGAAAGGAGAAAATATATGTATCTACATACACATATAAACCTGTAAGATAATATATGCAAAATTATGTATGTTTGTACATACACATATAAACCTGTAAGATAATATATGCAAAATTATTTGTTGATGAGAGAGAGAGAAAGACAGACAGACAGACTGGCAGAGTGGGGTGTAGAAGTGAAACTGGGGACATTGGTGGCAGGAAATGCACACTGGTGGAAGGTTGGGTGTTGGAACAGTATATGACTGAAATCTAACCATTATCCACTCTGTAACTGCATATTTTATCGTGATTCCATGGTGATTCAACTTAGAAAAAAAATGTAACAAGATGCTAAAATACTTGACTTAAGACAATTGATGGCAACAATCCCCAACTCCAAAGCAGTTTAGAAGGACATTTCCAAAGAACTCTCATAAACGGTAATTTCCAATCATGGCCTCTTAAAGCTATATTAAAATTATCTAAGAACTAAAGTAGGAACTGGAGTGATAGTATAGAAGGTACTTGCTCTGCATGCCGAAAAACCCAGATTTGATCTGGGCATTCCATGTGGCCACCCAGGGGGTTTCTGACAGGAGTGATTCCTGAGCACAGATTCAGGTGTAAGTCCTGAGCACTGCTCAGTGTGCCTCCCTTTGACCCCATGTGGCAGAGGTGTGAGGAGAGAACTAAAGTAAAAGAGTTTAGAAAATTAAGAAGAGTTTTGTTTAGGACAGAGCTGTGCAAATTTTGTATTCAGATCACTGGGAGCGTGGGGAGATTTTTCTTTCATCCTACAGATTGCAAAGGAACATCAAATGCATCAGAGAAGAGGGCGTGGACTGCTTGGGTTTGGGGGACACAGTGGAAGATAACTGGCTCATGGGCAAGAAGATGACTGAAGAAGTTCATGGATCCCATGCAGAGGAACTAACCAGGAATAACAGTACCACTCACATGGCAGGTTGATGCTGAATATCATAAAATGAGTTTAGAGTACTTTTAAATGTCCAGGAAGGCATCATGTGCATGGCAAGGAAACGAAGGCAAAACACAGATTTAATATTAAGTGGAGATCTTATGCCTGCTGATGCAATGGCAACCACCTTCCAACCGCAGAGCGAGCACTGAGGTCAGAGATCCATAAGGAAAAAATCTGAACGCGTCTATCAATCAGGACAAGGTATGATTTAAGTATCAGGCATGGCCCAAAACACTGAGAGTCCCACTGATGCGTTTCAGTCAAGCGAATCTGCCCTTTCCAAGCTTCAGTCATGTAAGAGGAAGAGGCCATGAGAGTCAGGACAAGCAAGAGAGGGAGCAGCTTGAGCTTACAATCTGGACTTCACATTTTAATGACTAAAATCAGGCAGACCCTTTAAGAGGGTGGGCGTGTTATGTGATTAAAGAAACCAAAGACTCTGATTTTCCAAGAGTCCTCAAAAAGTTCAGAACCATTCCAAAATTACAAACAAGAGAAGGATGGGGGCAATTGTCTTGAAAATGGTTTTAATAGTCAATAGGAGAAAAAGTGGTTGGTGTTCTGAGTGTATGAGTCTTGATTATTCAGCATAAACTTTATACGTATGATTGTCAATTTGTAGGGGAGGAGGAGGAGTACATTTTTGTGCAGTGCTAGAAGTTTGGAAATTTGCTTAAACTATTTCTCCCCCAAAAAGTTGTATGTAATTAAGTTTAATCTACCCACTAGCTCTCTATAGACAAATTAGTCTTGTGTTTGTATGCGCATGTTTATGAGTTTCTGGAGCATTACTGCCCACAGAATTTACATGCATGCTTATTTTTATTCAAAAATAGACAAATATAATTCATCATAACTAAAATACAAGTTTCTCAGAGGACCAGGGCATTTTCTACCAAAATTTTGTCTCTCAATTCTTAGGAATGATGACTAGATGATTATCAGAATTTCCTACGGGAATTTACTTGTGGAAAATATTCAAACTGAATCTTTTGATCAGTATTTGATTTTATGAACTCTGCATTCAAATTTTCCTATCATCCTGCATTGAGTTCCCTTCTCCTATTCACATATTATCATTCATTTAACAAACCAATACCCTCAAATATTTGAGATTAACAACTGGCAATTCCAGAACTTTTTTTAAAAAGTCTTTCATTTTATTTATGTTGTGTGATACCCCTTAGAGCTCATGAGCTTATTTCTGTCTCTTTACAGAGAAGTGATCCTCAGTGATGCTTGGGGGACTACATGAATTGCCAGGGATCAAACCAGAGTTGACCATGTACAAGGAAATCTCCTTAATTTCTGTTATACCTAACATTTTAGCACATCACTGAAGATATAAATATTAATTCTTTAAAGCATACATATCTAAAAGATAAATGGATCTGTTTTTGGTTTTTTTTTTTTGCTTTTTGGGTCACACCTGGTGATGCACAGGGGTTACTCCTGGCTCTGCACTCAGGAATCACCCCTGGTGGTGCTCAGGGGACCGTATGGGATGCTGGGAATCGAACCTGGGTCGGCCGCATGCAAGGCAAACGCCCTACCCACTGTGCTATTGCTCCAGCCCCCCTTTTTTTTGTTTTTGTTTTTGTTTTTTTGCTTTTTGGGTCACACCTGGCGATGCACAGGGGTTACTCCTGAAAAAAGATAAATGGGTCTGAAAGTAGATACTCATACCCTTTTCAAAAAATGTAATTACAGACATTATAAAGTAGTTTTCAAAGGACTTGCTCTATAAAGAAAGCAGCTCCTTTGCAGACTGTCAATACTGAGGGTTATATGTCCTCACTGGTGAAAATAGTTGCAGGGAACAATTCACATTCAGATATGTTTCTTGTGTTCTGTCTTTAATTCCCATTATCTGCTATGGTATAATAATGGAAGTCAGCCTTCCCCTATTTTTATATCACTTAAATTAATCCTACAAATTGTTTTCTAAAATTTGTCATCCCTACAAATTTTCTTCAGCCCATCTCTGTTTATGGAGGTCACCTATTTCCCATTTTCAAATAAAGTGTGAACTAAAAATAACCAAAAAAATGAATCAGTAATCAGAAAAGAAATTATCATAGAAGAAATCCCCAACCTGAGCAAATAGGTTAATTAGTCTTGTCTGAATTGCTTATCATGACTCTACAAAGACTCAGTCTAATTGTTTGAGTTCACCATAGTATGCGATCTTAATTACACTGAAAAAAATTATACCTCCTAAATATTTGCAAAGTATACCTTATTGAGCATCTCTGGGGTAGCCCTCTTGGATCCTGGCACCATCATCCACCAACAAGGACCAAGTATCTCAGTGAGCAGGCAGGTAACCCAGTGGCACCACAATCTCACACCTTTATTGAACCACAAGGCTAACTGGCTGAGCATCACCAGGAGTGACCCAAAGGACACCGAGAACCACCTAGAAGGAAAAATTTAAAAAAAAATTATCTATCAATACCACTTCTGGGAATATATCCCAGAGATACAAAAAAGTATATTAGAAATGACATCTGCACTTATATGTTCATTGCAGCACTGTTTACAATAGCCAAAATATGGAAAAATCCTGAATGCCCGAGAACAGATGACTGGTTAAAGAAACTTGGGTACATCACACAATGGAATACTATGCAACTGTTAGAAAATATGAAGTTATGAAATTTGTATATATATGGATCAACATGGAAAGTATCATGTGGCAAGCAAAGTAAGTGCCTTAAACTCTATACTACCTCTCTGGCCCTGTTGTTATTATTTTGTTCATAAAAGATGTGACATAACGAGGAAATGGAAAGATATTCCCTGCTCATGGCTTGGAAAAATTAATATTATCAAAATGGCAATAATTCCCAGAGCAATGTACAAATTCAATGTGATCCCCATAAGGATACCCTTGATATTCTTCAAAGAAATGGAGCAAGCACTGCTGAAATTTATATGGAACAATAAGCCACCATGAATAGCTAAAGCAATTCTTGGGGGAAAAAATGGCAGGAATCAACCTCCCCAACTTCAAACTCTACTACAAAGCAGTAGTAATTAAAACAGCATGGTACTGGAACAAAGGCTGAGCTGCAGATCAATGGAACATGGTTGAATATCCTGACACACCACCCCAAATATATGATCATCTAATCTTTGATAAGGGAGCAAGAAATGTGAAGTGGAGCAAGGAAAGCATGTTTAACAAATTGTACTGGGAAAAATGGACAGCTATATGCAAAAAAAATGGACTCAGATCTCCACACTATCACCATGTACAAAAGTCAGATCAAAATGGATTAAAGACCTCAACATCAGACCAGAATCCCTAAGGTACATTGAAGACAAGGTCGGCAAAACCCTCCACAACATTGTAGCCAACAGTATCTTCAAAGCTGACACACCACTGGCCAAGCAAGTGAAAACAGAGATAAATAAATGGGACTACCTTAAACTAAGAAGCTTCTGCACCTCAAAAGATACAGTAACCAAAGTACAAAGACAGCCTTCAGAATGGGAAAGGATATTTACCCAATGCCCATCTGATAAGGGGTTGATATCAAGGATATACAAGGCACTGGTTGAACTCCACAAGAAGAAAACTGCCAACCAGATGGAAAATGGGGTGATGAAATGAACAGAAACTTCCCCAAAGAAGAAATCCAAATGGCTGGGAGGCACATGAGAAAATGCTCGACATCACTAATCATCAGGGAGATGCAGATCAAAACAACAATGAGATACCATCTCACACCACAGAGACTGGCCCATATCCAAAAAAACAAAAGCAACCGGTGTTGGCACGGATGTGGGGAGAAAGGGATTCTTTTTCACTGCCGGTGGGAATGCTGACTTGTTCAGCCCTTTTGGAAAACAATATGGACGATTCTCAAAAAATTAAAAATTGAGCTCCCATGTGACCCAGCAATTCCACTCCTGGGAATATATCCTGGAGAGGCAAAAAGGTATAGTAGAAATGACATTTGCATTTCTATGTTCATTGCAGCACTGTTTACAATAGCCACAATCTGGAAAAAAAACGGAGTGCCCAAAAACAGATGACTGGTTAAAGAAACTTTGGTACATCTACACAATGGAATACTATGCAGCTGTTAGAAAACATGAAGTCATGAAAATTGCATAAGTGGATCAACATTGAAAGTATCATATTGAGTGAATTGAGTCAGAAAGAAAGAGACAGACATAGAAAGATTGCACTCATATGTGGAATATAAAGTAGCAGAGAGGTACGAGCTAGCAATGATGCAACTTCTGGCAGAAATTTCTCTGGACTTAGTTACTAAAATACCAAAATACAGAAGTCCAAAACCTCGCGGCCACAACCTCATATCTCTTTATTTTCAGCAAAGGAAAACAAATTATCAAATGCTTCCTTTCCAGCAGGTCCGACTTTGGGGTGGGGGGGGAACTCCAAACAATAATAGTGAGTTTTTTGTTGAAATATTGAATGTAATCAAAGTTAAGAGAAAGTAAAGTGAAATTTATCAGCTACACAGGCAGGGTGGGGGGCTGGGGGGCAAGGAGGGTGGGGGACAGGTTTACTGTGGTTCTTGGTGGTGGACTATATGCACTGGAGAAGGGATGGGTGTTCGAGCATTGTATAACTGAGACTTAAGCCTGAAAGCCTTGTAACTTTCCACATGGTGATTCAATTAAAAAAAAAGATGTGACATAAATGTTCCTAATGTAATTATCTATCATTGTCATGGGCTTCTATACTTCTCACACCACCTTCATTTTTCTTCAGTTGTACAGGGAATTAACATTCTTTCCCCACAACTTCCTTGAGATAAAAATAATAATTATTTAAACAGATGTACCTTATAAACAAAATAATCACTTTAAAAAACAGATTTCCACCTACCTAACTGTAATTAATAATAAGCAGACTATATATAGGTCTTTGAACTCTTTGGTTGAGTAAAATTATTGCTTCTATCTCTCTCCCCCACTTCAATGTCAGATTGAACCGAAGGTGTCAACTATTTTAGGGCCTATCAAGACCCCAGGCCAAAACCAGGCCTGTTGTTTAGTCGAGGGTCCAGGGAGGCCTGGATCCTCAGACCCTGCAGTGCCAGCAGTGCTTGGGGGTCTCCAGGGCCATTCGGTGGTGGTTCTCAGAAAGCCTCCAAGACTGCACATGGTGATGCTTCAGGGTCCATGTGATGCAAAGGATTATACTATAGTCAGCTGCATGCAAGGCATGCACTTTAACCTCTGTACTCTCTCTTAGCCCCTAACGTTATTATCTCTGTGTGATCTGAGATACAATTCCTGCTCTATTTTATTATAGCAATAAATTCAACCACCACTGCTCAACTCATAAAGAGAATGTTAGGAAAAAACAACTTTCTCGGCATTAGAATACACAGCCCACATGGCTAGTGCAGAAATATTACACTGCATGCTGGTTTCAGTCCTGTACCTTTCTCCTTTCCATCATATTTGACAACAGAACTAGTGCTTTAGTTCTCTTTTCTTCTCAGCAGCAAACATAAATGCCAAGTTCATAATACATACAAAAGTGTTTTTGTTAGATGGATGAAGTCACCTCCCACAGTTATACATAGACTGACTGTTTTCAGTAGAATACTTACACGCTCTCATTATCTTAAATCTGAATTTTGGTAGAAAACACGATACTATGCAGTACCTCCCATTAAGAACACAGATATATTTCTTACAACAGATAGAAGGGCAAGCTAGGCAGAATTCCTGCAATAATTTGAGAGATAATTATTCACAGAAAAAGGTGAAAAACAATCCAGCAGCAGAGGCAAATATTCCATGATTAAAGTGAAAGTCAAAGGTATTTAAAGGTGACCTCAAGGGTCTGCAATGAGTCTGCAAAGAATAGAAATTGATCTTCTCTGCGCTGAATGTGAAAAAAATCAAAGGGAACGATAGAGATTTAGATGATTTGAAACCATGGCAATCCTGAAATAATCATCAAGATAGAAATTCTGCCACAGAAAAAAGAAGGCTTAGCATTGATTTTCTTGAACCTTCATTAGAGCCAATGGGACAAATTCAGGATAGATATCTGTAACATTTCTGTAACAGAAAACTATTCATAACTTTTTATCTTCAAAAAAATTTTAATCCTAAAATATGCAAAACCAGAAGAGCTGGATAATTCATGTCATGGAAATTGGTTATTGAGGAACTGGCCTATTTTCATTCCCAGTGGAACATGCTCACACCTTGAACCTTCATAATTTTTAATCTGAGATAAAACAGTCACAGGCTACAAATACCAGTCATTCATCATCAATGAAAAGAAGTGATATTACAGTTTAGAATTTGCCCTCAATACCGATTGTCTCTAAATAAGTTTCTTATTTTATAAGATTCACTAGAAAAAGTTTTATAACCTTGTGTTTAGTATTTTTATACAAACCCAGGTCGGTCAACGGCTTTACACCTGACAAAACTTAGATAATCCCTCATAAAATCAAATGTTAAGAAAATACTTTTGCTGTAAATGATTCCCATAACACTGAGAATATGGTTTTTCAATTTTTTTGTTCTCTGCCAAGAAATGTACCATGATGTGAATAATAAGAAATGAATAATGGAAAGAAAAATGCAGTACACAATCTGTATGTCAGGAAATTTCCTTCTGCATAAAGATCAGCTTTGGAAATTACAAACAAGGCTGTTAAAAATGAAGAACAATTGATAGCACTATTATGGATTGAAGGGCAACAGGATACAGAACCCATAAGTGATGGGGATGTGTTAAGTCAACTGGACAGAAAGGATAATGGACTCCAAAAGATTGGTGTAACATGCATGGCAAGTGATTCATATGGTAGCACTGCCTGTAGCTCTGCCATCTCATTGTTCATCGATTTGTTTGAGCGGGCACCAGTAACATCTCCATTGTGAGACTTGTTGTTACTGTTTTTGGCATTTCGAATATGCCATGGGTAGCTTGCAGGGCTCTGCCGTGCAGGCAGGATACTCTCGGTAGCTTGCCGTGCTCTCTGAGAGAGACGGAGGAATCGAACCTAGGTCAGCTGCATGCAAGGCAAACACTCTACCCACTGTGCTATCATTCCAGATTCACATGGTAGCAAGAAAATTCCTGGTTCATTGAGAGACAAGACATTTTGGAGGTGCCATATGCCTAACATTAACAATTGCAAAGAGTTCAAAGCTAAAAGGTTGAGGAGAATTTTCAATTATGAGCAAGATATTTTTGACTTGTGGTCTGTTTCATTGTCATTTGGTCAACCATTTTAACAAGATCATAGTTCTAACATTCTTTTTATGCCTGGGTGACAAAAGGGCTTCAATGACACAGCTCATTTTAATTTTAGTGGAAAAGTTAAAAAAAATACAAGAGCATTAATTAAAATAATGGAGGCTACGGTCTTTCTGAATTTAAAAGAAAATCCCAAATCTTACTTTCAGAATTAATCCTTTCATTATCCTACACACTTGTAAAATGATAGCAATCCTTGGCTGCTTTCGTCTACATGACCTTTCAAACATGCACCATATTCCATAAAGAACAGTGCACATCTGCTCTTTAAAGAAATGACTTTAATTGTTTAGCTGTTAATGGGGCATTTTCTCCCATAGAATTTCCACCCATCTGCACACTCTGATTATCACATCCTCTTCAAATCTTGTCTGTTTCAACCTTTTCCTTCTAAATGATCATCATTAGTTCTACCCATGGTATCTCTAAATGTGGAGAATGAGTCTGGAGTAATAACAATGCTCACTTGTTTTGCCATCTTTTCTTAGAAAAGAAAAAAAAATGAAGTTTCGAACTTCTTCCGTAAATAGACAAACAAAATAAACAATAACAATAAAACCTCCAAATTGGGTAGACATGCATTGAGGCATAGTGGCAGAAACTGTGTAACAGCTTGAAGTGAGAAAGACAAGTTTAGAATTCTGGACTGTTATGAGAGAATGTTGAACTGTTTCCTGGGGTACTAGGAACTCCTCAGTCATTTGTGTATGTAAATAATGTGCTCCAGGGAGTCCTCTCCCTTCTTTTGGAAAACAAAATGAACAGGCAAAGACAAATTAAATACTATTTTAAATTAATTATAGCCTTATTTGTCCTAGTTTTTGAACAAGGTAGGGTAGGGGGATAAATTTTGAGTCAACAGTTTGTACAAGTCACAAAAAGTTTTTTGGTTTTTTTAAAGAATTTCATCATCATCTTTTTGGCATATTGCTCCTTTTAAAAATGTAAGTTGAAGTTTGCAATAGGGCTATTGAGTGGCCTTCATGTTCAGTCTATAGTCTACTTTTAGTTCTCATCTTCCAACCAAAATGGGTCCTCCCAGCATCCCCTCCTTGGTGTTCCCTTCTCTATCTGAGCTGCCTTTTCCCCCAGCATGTGAGGCAAGTTTCCAAGCTGTGGAGCAGACCTCCTGATCCTTATCTCTACTACTCTTGGGTGTTAGTCTCCCACTCTGTTATTTTTATTTTCCATATATGAGTGCAATCTTTTTATGTCTGTCTCTCTCTTTCTGACTCATTTCACTTAACATGATACTTTCCATGTTGACCCACTTATATAGAAATTTCATGACCACGTCTTTTCTAACAGCTGCATAGTATTCCATTGTGTAGATGTACCAAAGTTTCTTTAACCAGTCATATGAGTGAAATGCAAACGCAAAAGTTCATAAGTTTGTAACTGTACATCACAGTGATTCTCTACTAAAAAATAAAAAAAAAATCTGAGTGAAAAAAAAAGAAAAAAATGTAAGCTGACAGGAAAATATTATTCTGAAAAACAGCATGCTACGCATGCAATTTCATCTAGATCAATATCTATTTTCTATCAATAACTAAAATAATATAATAATACCTCTACATGAAACATGAAAAAAATCAAACCACTTATATTAGGATTTGGGAGAAAAAATAAAAACTGCTTTAAGACTTCCAATAAGAAAATTGTTACTGCAAAATCTTAAAGCATATACACAGTAAAAGAATATAGCAAAAGGAGGAAAAGACAATTAAGCTACTGTCACCAATACAGATGATTCTCACCGGGTCACCTGAAATTTCTAGGAAATTACTACAGACATATACCCTTTAGAATCTTGATGTTTGCTGGTGGAGAATAAGGAATTCTCCTTCCTTCCAAATCTCTTAAGAGTCTGTCACATTGGCAAGGGCCTTGGGAAGAGATTGTGGTAGACAGAGGAACAGTTTCTTCTGCAATCCACGACAGAACAAAAAGTTCTGGAAACGAGTGTTTGTTGTGTGAGTGTGTACATGGACAATTAAATAAAAAAAGGTCGTTCTTGCCACTGTCATTTAGAAATTTCTCAAGATATACAAAAAATAAAAATAAATGAGTAGAAGAGAAATCAAATACATTATTGAATGCTTGATAGCTCTAAATCAATGAAAACCTGAGTGATTGACATCAGGAAAGGAATGCGACTATTGTGTGTTTGGGTATAGTTAGTGCTTTTCCTTGCTTGTTGCTCCACTCCCATTCTTGATCATCCAGTTTTGTTCTGAATTTTGTGGTAGGAACTTTTTCATTTTACTCCCCTAAAATGTTCCCTTATCTTGAAATTTGAGGTTCCCTGCTTTTTCAGACACAAATGGAAAGTTTTTTGACTACTACTCACTATCCTGCTTCCTACTTTAGAAACTGATAATCATATTTCTAAGAAGAATAAGTTTTAACACTTTAACACTGACAGAGCAGCCTGATTCTCTGTATTTATTATATTATTATTTAATACGCCCCAATAGCTTGAAGACACACTTTTTGATTGGCTCTGCACCATTCTTGATGTTTCATATTTTCAGTGGTTTTCATAAGTCAGGTCTCAAGAGAGAAACAACTGACAAAAACCATAAACTGATTTTTAAAAGAAATATTTTCATTCTACATTAAAAAGTAATAAAATTTCTGAAACTATAATTAAAATAGCCTGCCACTAACACATAGTGACAATTCAAAAATAGTACTAGAGTCAATTAATTTTTTAGCCTAAGGAAAATCATTGTTTTTATACTCTTACTATATTAATATTGCCATGAGGTATTCACTGCATATTTTATTGCTATGTAAATTTCAGCTAATGGCGTGCCTAAGATGAATACAAATGGGCCATAATAATTAATTACAACGAGCTTTGGTAGATACTAGAATGATTTTGAAAATGACAATGACTGATTAAATATTCAGATGACAATACCATTGGCAGGAAAGCATGTCATGCTAAGCATGTTCAAGCACAGCCTGGTAGTGCTTGTTTAGCACGCACTGTGATCATATCCCTCCACCATTTAGTTTTCCTTCGCCTTGCTAAAAAGCACATCCCAGCTCACGAAGATATGGCACCTCTCAAGGAACAGTGCTCAGCAGCCTTGCAAAACAGCCTAAAAGTTTATGAGGTACAAAGTCCAACAAAATTGTATCTTTTCTGCTTTGGTTTCTGTTTTTTGTGCTAAACCCTGTGATGCTCAGGGGTCATTTCTGCCTCTACACTCAGGAATTATTTCCAGACAGTGTGAGGGGTACCGTATGAGATGCCAAGATCCCAGATGTGTCCTGTGCAAGACAAGCATCCTACTAGCTGTAACATGGTTCAAGCCCCCCAAATCGTTTCTTATTGACGACATAATTTCTTTAACTACCTCTTTCATTCCTCTTTTCTTTCATACATGGGAGGTTTGTGCAATTAACATGGACACAAAAGACACTAATGAAAATGTTGGCTTGGTATGTTTCAAAAAGCTTAAATTTATTTTTATGAAATGTTCTTTAGGCAGCAATAGAAATTTTTATATAGATGAGAAGAAAGGGTATATGGGAGATACTCATTTAGTAATGTAGTTAGGTACATTTACGAGATGCATAAATCTGCTCTTTACAAGTATCACCTTTTGCTTCATTTTGAGAGTCTGACCTTTAGGCTTCTGTGAAAGAGGTACTTGAGGCCACCAAAAAAATGCAGATTACTAAGAAATGAAATTACTGATAGATTGGAATTTAGCATGAACAATTTTAAAAGGTTAATGACTGTCTTGGACATTGACCTGTGCTTTAGGATATAAAGGTTGCTTGGATCCTCAGAGTGTGGATGGCATATAACTAGGGCTACTCAATCAACCTAAAGGGAGATAAGAACAGAGGGGAAAGAAGGTTAATTAAGAGTTCTATTCATATTTTTACCTAAAGCAAACCTTGAGCAGAGAAAATATAGAAAATCATGAAGACTTGTACAAACTCTAAAATAGTTTAATATGACAAAGGAAATGCTGCATGAACAAGGCCATATTGGGTCTCATTTTTCAGTTTGACTCAGTCATACCATATTTGAAAACATAACCCTGTACGCAATGATTAAGCACCCAGTAAGATCTCATATGTCACCTTATAAATATGTTGTTATTCATCAAATACTATAAACTAATAATAGTTTTTAAAAAGTTATTTATGTTGTTGGTGTTTACTGATGCATTTTAGGAACTGAAATATTTTATTATGAGCATATATATTCCTATGTAATATAGATACAAATATAGTAATATATCCAGATAAATATATATGCATATACATATGTATTATTACCAAAAGTCAGGTATATATTCAATAAACATTGTCCTTGGTTATATGACATTTGAGCTATAATGTTTGCTAATCAATTATATTCCTCATTAGCAGCTCAGAGTATAACAAAAGGCTACTCTTTTTTTTCTTTTCGTGTCACAACCTGGCGATGCACAGGGGTTACTCCTGGCTCTGCACTCAGGAATCACTACTAGTGGTGCTCAGGAGACCATATGGATTCTGGGAATCGAACCTGGGTCGGCCGCGTGCAAGGCAAATGCCCTAACCGCTTTGCTATTGCTCCAGCTCCAAAAGGCTACTCTTTTAAAGAACACTGGTGGAAAGTCATAGAGCATTAAACAGCTAAATATCAAAACCTCACCCAAGTGGCAGAGATAATCTGTTGTCTCCAATCACATGGCTATTGTGCTCTTCAGAAAGGCTTTTGTAATATGAGAATCAGTCATGTTTGGCCCTGATTGAAACACAGAGCAGGTTTTCATTCTTGCTAAGTAAAATTTACAAACACCCAGCTTTAAAAATACAGCTATTTTCAGAGGAAAGCCTGTTCTCAGAGGAATCACTCTGTTTAGTCTCATAGTTTCCAGTATGGTGATGATTCTGATCATTTTAATCATTCTAATGATTTCAGTATCATTAGAATCAGAAATAGTGTTATCCTGGAAAGTAATATTAATCCTACCAGTAACAGGAGTTGATGAAGAGATATACCATGAACAGGGAGCTCTGGAAGTGGTAAATAGGAAATCTGAAATTTGAAAAATCGAAGACTCTCATTGACTCCCAGGATATAACTTTTGAATCACATCCCCACCAGGACCTCCGAGTTACTCAGCTAGAATTTTTAAATAAATTTAAATTAGTTGGAATAGTTAGGTGATGAAAAACTTTTAAATGGCACCAAAGAGTTAATTATTGCTCTAAGTGACATGGTGCTATTAATGTGCTTTAAATAGACCATACAAAGATTTATTGATAGCAAATATTCAAATTTGCAACTATATTTAAAACAAAGGGTCACAGTTACATTGAAACTGAATCATCATGCCTCAGAAAAGCCTGATCTCTAGACTAATATTCTGACCCAAAACAACCTGAGCTCACCAAGAAGCATCTCAGTGGCTTTCAGTGGATCTCTTTTCATTGCTAGTTCTCCAGGGCATGGGTCAAGTCTTGTTCATTCTCATTGTCCAAGCTTAGGTCCTCTTATAATTTTCTAGTTATAAAATTCTAGAAAGTCATCAATCATCATCATCATCATCATCATCATCATCATCATCATCATCATCATCATCATCATCCCTTTGATCGTCGAATATTTCCAGCGGTCTCAGTAACGTCTCCATTCGCCCTAGCCCTGAGGTTTTAGAAGCCTCTCTTGACTCGTCCTTCCCAATGATGCCACATTGGAGGCTCTTTCAGGGTCAGGGGAATAAGACCCAGCATTGTTACTGGTTTGGGCATATGAATACACCAAGGGGAGTTTGTGAGGCTCTCCTATGTGGGCAGGAAGCTTTTGATAACTTGCCAGGTTCTCCCAGAGGAAGAACTACGTTACAAGAACTAGGTTATAAGAACTAGATTATAAGAACTAAGTTATAAGCTTTCAGGAACTCAGTTTTAAGTCTCTGGATGTGGGCCGTTGGTGGGATTACACGGCTCTGGGGGCAGTCCCTGGGTGTGATCACCTAGCTACTGGAAAATGGCAAATCTGGGCGGAGGAGGCCCACTCCTTGAAGATCTCAGCCCCGGGTCCCACACACCTGTGTTCCTCTGCCGGTACCTTCATGGGTAAGGCTCATCCGAACATGTGGAGAGGGCCTTGAGTGTGGCTGTGGCTAGGCTCCTTGGGAGCACTGCTCGGGGCGGGGAGGGAAGCTGGAGCTTACCCCTCAAAGGGGCCCCTGGGAAGACAGCCAGGCACCAGGGCAAGAGACTCTCTGTTAATAATTAAGTAACATGTTAGTTAGACCAAAGCATAGTATTGCTAGAAAGTAGAATATCTAAATCAATACTATGCTTTGGTCTAATTAATATGTTAGCTCAGTGGTACAAATGCCCTTATCCTCATTCACATATAGTAGAAAGTAAACTATATTCTGCCAATTTTCCAGAATACCATTGCTTTAATATTTCATTACATTGGCATTACTTTTTAAATATTTAATGTTATCATTGTGTTGACAGTGGCATATGCACAGAAATATGCTATCAAGTTCCCTGCCCTTAATTTAACTTTATTAACAAGTGAATGATATAATTATTAGGCTTTCACACAAATAAATCCTACCTGGCAAAAGAAAAGTACATATTAATTAGACCAAAGCATAATATTGATTTAGATAGTCTGCTCCTAACAACCCTTATTTTCCCTGTTACTTTGTCAGCATCTCAATTGCTTTGTTAGTTTAACTTCCAACACAACAGATTGCTTTGTAATGGGGGGGGGGGTAGGGGGACAAGACTTTACAATGTATTTATTGCCAAGCAAATAACCCCTTTGTGGTTTTTAAAAATTGGATTCAAACAGCAAAAAAATAATGATGTATCTCTTCTAATTGGCTTCAGGTGCAAGATTTATTTTAAATTTGAACTTGTGTTGAATATAGTAATCGGTTATAAAGAAAAGTGTCAAATTATCATCCAATGCCTTATTTGTACATCCTTTAAAAAAATCCTTTATCTTGAATAATGCAGAAACACCCTGAGGAAATAGTGTGAAGCCAAATTCCTCAAGTTCAAAGAAATCGCAGACTAGAATATGCTTAATCATCAGATTGGATTCTCTGGTCACCATTGGAATTCATCTTTCAGAGTACTCCCCTACAACTTTGAGCAAATTAGTAGACTGATAGTCAACGTGTTTGGAGAAGGTTGATCCAGATTAAGTTTCTCCCTGTGCAGGTAGGCAGACCTGCTGATAGTTGGTTTCTTCTCCAATAAACTTTACATCAGGATAGCAGATCACCTATATTCACTCTCTCAGCCTTCCACCGCATGTCCCAGGCACGGATGGAGATATTGATTTTCACTGTCTTGCAATAACTTCTCCTTAACCCACTTCTTTCCAAACAGCACAAAATATCGATCCTTCTCATCCTCCCTAAGATAATACATGAGAAGTGACATTATATCTTACAGATGAATTTTAGAAAGATATTACCCATATACAAAAGGTATTATCAAAATAAATAGTTGTGTGCCATAGTTAATAAGTTATACTTATGAAGTTCTTATAACAACATTGGGTGAACATACTCTTTTTTCTTACTAAAGAAACTTTCTTGAACACTAATTGACTTGGAAAACGCTATATATTTTCAAAGTGGGCAGGTTCACATTGCTGAGGGAACTTTAACAATCATGTTTCCTGGGCTGGCATTGTTTGACATTATGCAAAATTCACATAGAATTTTATGAATTCACTTTGATATGAATTCATTTGTTGTTAATGATTTATTTACTCATTGACCCTCACTACCTCTCCTAAGCTTCAGTGAGACCTCTAGGAAGAATTTTGTTGCCTCACTGCATTTCGGCATGTGATTAAGAACTCCATTTGATAAAATGAATTATCTAGATCTTTTCTGAAAGTAAACTGGAGTATATCATGATGTGTAGAATCAATTCTTTGTATTAAGTCATTACAAATAAAATACAATAAAGGATTTAAACCAGTCATTTCAATAGAATACATGATATTCCTGTGGAAAGTTCAAAATCTTATAATTATATAAGATAAACATTTAAAATCCTGGATCCCAAGGAGATATCCTAAAGGGCTGGGACATATGTTTTGCAGGCACAAGGACATCACCAGTGTAACCCCAGTGGTCCACAGCATCACTCAAGTGGCCTCAAGGAGCACCACATCATCGTGGCTGAGCATAGAACCACCAGGCCTGCAGTACTGGTCAAGTAATCCCAAGGGCCAGGAGGATTGCCCCACAGCGGGAAGCCTGCTTCATGAGCAGAGGGGAGAAGGCAGATGGAATAGAGAAGGGATCACTAAGAAAATGATGGCGGGTGGAATCAGTCGGGATGGGAGATGTGTGCCAAAAGTAGATAATGTACCAAACATGACCTCTCAGTGTCTGTGTTGCAAGACATAATGCCCAAAAGGAGAGAGTATGGGGAATATTGTCTGCCATGGAGGCAGGGGGAGGGTAGGAAAGGGGGATATATTGGAGATATTGGTGGTGGGGAATGTGCACTGGTGGAGGGATGGGTGTTTGATCATCACGTGATTGTAACCCAAATATGAAAGCTTGTAACTATCTCATGGTGATTCAATAAAATAAAAAAAATAATCCTTGGTGCAGCTTTCTAAACCCTGAGCACTGCTGAAGTGATCCTCCAATTTTTTTTTTAAATCTAAATTCCTTAGCATCTAATACAAGACCTTTTATGTTTCTGTCTATTTCAATTATTTTAATTCATTTACTTTCTTCTTTATCTTACTTATAACCCTAATAATAACAAAAATTATGAAGTGCCTTAATATTTATCTATAGTATAAAGTGCAACATATTTTATAAACACTGTTTGAGCAGAAAGTAATTGATGACTGATGTTTATAGAAGTGCTCATTTCCATATAGTGTGATCAGAGAAGTATTAGTGTGTACTCTAACATTTAGGTAATAAAGAGTACTTTTTTGAGAGAGTCAAATTTGGATAATTTCTGAGATATGGCACAGAAGGCTGGAAATTTCAGTAGCAAAAAGTAGGCCAGGTTTGAGTTCTGTAGAAGAAGAATGAAGACTAAACTTTTAAAAAGCAGATTAAAAGCATAAAGAGATAAATTATTTTGAGATATTGGAAAGTATTGTTGGTATACCTGCAATGAGATTACTATTTAAGTGCAGAAATTGTAAGCTTTGCAAGAGATTTTGAAAGATTCGATTTTCTTGTTTCCTTAAAGAAATGGATTCACAAAAAATGCTTTTCAGCATAAGGAAATGGATTTTATAATTGGAAAAGTTGGTCAGGGGATTGCAGCAGCTAGCCTACACATTGCTTTATTTGTCTATAAATTTCCCCTGGATGTTTCATACACACATCCTACTTCCTCAACATAATTTGTAATTGTTTCAAGGGTAAAGCCTTTAAATTTCCCATGATACTCAGCCCAATAAAATAAGTGCTTGCTTATAATAATTATTATACATGATAATAATATTATTACAATTAACCATAAACTAAGCTTCTGCTTAATGCAGCAAAATATAAAATTTCAGAAGACATAAATTCTATGACCACTAGTGTTAAAGAGAAAGGACGAATGAAATAGAATATATATACATTCAGCCCAATGTTTACATTTAACTTTTTTGTGTGTACTCTTCTCGAAAGACGGAAGAGAGCCAAATGTGATAAAGTTGCATCAGAATAAAGAAATTTGAATACACAGGGCTAAGATGATTTGGACAAAGCTGTTAATTTCTTATTTTCTAATATCCTTATGAAGAATATCATCAATTCAAAAATTGATTTTTGAAAATTTTAGAAAAATAGCTAAGTTTGCAAAATTTGCTTTTCTGTTACTTGCCATTACTCATTATGAATTTTATTTCTTCTACTAGTCTATATGTTTCTTCTGGATATGGAATATTGTCCTATTCAAGCCATTATTTCCACTCTAACATTTTCAAAATGTATCTTTGCTCCAGTAGAAAAAACCCTACCCTAATAAGAAGTTAGTATTGGATGAAAATAATTTCTTGGGGCTAGATTAATAGCAGAGCAGGTAGAGCATTTGCCTTGCACACAGACGACCCGGGTTCGATTCCCAGCATCCCATATGGTCCCTTGAGCACCTCCAGGGGTGATTCCTAGTGTAGAGCCAGAGTAACCCCTGTGCATTGCCAGGTATGACCCAAAAAGCAAAAAACAAAATCGTTTCTTGAAGACATATTAGATAGCCTTTGGTACAATTTTATGGGGAACACAAGATAACAGACCTCAATGCCAGCTCTACTACTTACTAGATGTGGAGTTTTTTTGTTGTTGTTGCTGTTGTTTTGCTTAAAATAAAATCTTTTAATCCTCATCAAGATATTTTGAGGATTATAACATTATATATAAACATTGTCACTGGTTTAGTATCTATAGTAGGTGCTCAATAAATGGTAACTCTATTGCATCTACATTTCTGTGTTATATGTTAGAAAACAGTCTAATTTGGACCCTTTGTAAATCTCTAGATTCATTATAGTTTATCTTCTTTTTTCAATTTACATTTTAAACAACTTCAAGTCAATTCTATTTCTGAATCCAGGCACTTATCACATCTCAGGTCTTTTATTGATGCTATTTTCTTTGCTGCAATCCCTCCTTCACTGACTTCTCAGAGGGTTGGGTGCTTTTCATAAACTCTCTTAAAACTCAATTTTTAAATGCTTTGTATTCAGAATTCCAGGGTTTGATCATAGCACTGCATGTTCCCACCAGCACTACTTGGTAAAACTCCAAAACTGTGACCCGCTAGATTCTACCCACTATAGCATGAAAATCAAATATAACTCAGGTTCACTCACTTCCCTAAATGCACTATTTATCCTTTTCATCCCCACTCAAAAACGTACCCCTTTTGCTTTTCTTATTAGTCTATTTCTTTAACCACACTTGCAGTATACTATTGGTGTTTCTCTACTTCATTGTTCACTGTTTTCCTTCCTAGGATGAAAAGACCCTAAGGTCAGAGGTTATACCTAGATATTTGGCATCATATCACAATACTTTCCCCATTGTTTGTCACAAATGTTCTTGATACCTATCTGTTGCATAACTGAATGTATAAGGAGTCAATAACTTTCTCCTAGTTACCCATCTAGTTTGCCACTAATATTGTTTGTCATACATCTATATCTTTAACATCTCACACTCGTCTTCACTTCTTCCTCTATATTTCAGTCAGCCTCTTCTCTCCAGATGCCACAATTCAGGAATGTGTTGGTTGATTTTTTTTTTTAATTTTTTATTGTGGAAAGTTACAAAGTTACAAAGTTTTCAGGTTTAAATCTCAGTTATACAATGCTCGAATACCCATCCCTTCACCAGTGCTCATATTCCACCACCAAGAATCCCAGTATAGCTCCACCCCGCCCCCTCACACCCCAAACACCCCCACGCCCCTAGCCCCCCCCACCCTAAGCCCCCCCCGCCTGTGTAACTAATAAATTTCACTTTACTTTCACTTTGATTGCATACAATATTTCAACAAAACTCACTATTATTGTTTGGAGAGTCTCTCCCCTAAAGTCAGACCTGCTGAAAAGGAAGCATTAGGTAATTTGTTTTCCATTGCTGAGGATGAAGAAGTGTGAGGTCGAGTGACCACACTTAGCGGCCTCTCAGTTTTGGGTTTCTGTAATTTAGTATTTTAGTAACTAAGTCCAGAGAGATATCTGCCAGAAGTTGCATCGTTGCCAACTTGTACTTCTCAGTTACATTATATTCCACGTATGAGTGCAATCTTTCTATGTCTGTCTCTTTCTTTCTGACTCATTTCACTCAACATGATACTTTCCATGTTGATCCACTTGTATGCAAATTTCATGACTTCATGTTTCCTGACAGCTACATAGTATTCCATTGTGTAAATATACCAGAGTTTCTTTAGCCAATCATCTGTTTTCGGGCACTCTGGTTTTTTCCATACTGTGGCTATTGTGAACAGAGCGGCAATGAACATGGAAATGCAGATGTCATCTCTACTATACCTTTTTGCCTCTCCGGGATATATTCCCAGGAGTGGTATTGCTGGGTCAAATGGGAGCTCAATTTCTAACTTTTTGAGAATCGTCCATATTGTTTTCCAAAAGGGCTGAACCAGTCGGCATTCCCACCAGCAGTGAAGGAGAGTCCCTTTCTCCCCACATCCACGCCAACACCGGTTGCTTTTGTTTTTGGGGATGTGGGCCAGTCTCTGTGGTGTGAGATGATATCTCATTGTTGTTTTGATCTGCATTTCCCTGATGATTAGTGATGTTGAACATTTTCTCATGTGCCTCTTAGCCATTTGGATTTCTTCTTTGGAAAAGTTTCTGTTCATTTCATCAGCCCATTTTTTGATCGGGTTGGCAGTTTTCTTCTTGTGGAGTTCAACCAGTGCATTGTATATCCTTGTTATCAACCCTTTATCGGATGGGTACTGCATAAATATCCTTTCCCATTCTGTAGACTGTCTTTGTATTTTGGTCACTGTTTCTTTTGAGTTGCAGAAGCTCCTTATTTGAGATAGTCCCATTTATTTATCTTTGTTTTCACTAGCTTAGCCAGTGGCGTGTCAGCTTTGAAGATACCTTTGGCTTCAATGTCGTGGAGGGTTTTGCCGACCTTATCTTCAATGTACCTTAGGGATTCTGGTCTGATGTTGAGGTCTTTAATCCAGTTTGATCTGATTTTTGTACATGGTGATTGATGGAGGTCTAAGCCCATTTTTTTGCATGTAGCCGTCCAGTTTTGCCAGCACAATTTGTTAAACATGGTTTCCTTGCTCCACTTCACATTTCTTGCTCCCTTATCAAAGATTAGATGATCATATATTTGGGGGTGTATGTCAGAGTATTCAACCCTGTTCCATTGGTCTGCCGCTCTGCCTTTGTTCCAGTACCATGCTGTTTTAATGACTACCGCTTTGTAGTAGAGTTGGAAGTTGAGGAGGTTGATTCCTCCCATTTTCTTTTTCCCCAGAATTGCTTTAGCTATTTATGGGGGCTTATTGTTCCATATGAATTTCAGGAGCGCTTGCTCCATTTCTTTGAAGAATGTCAAGGGTATCCCCATAGGGATCGCATTGAATTTGTACAATGCTTTGGGGAGAATTGCCATTTTGACAATATTAATTCTTCCAATCCATGAGCAGGGGATGTCTTTCCATTTCCTCGTGTCCTCTTTTATTTCCTGAAGTAGTGTTTTATAGTTTTCATTATACAAGTCCTTTACCTCCTTTGTTAAGCTGATTCCGAGGTATTTGATTTTTTGAGGCGCAATTGTGAATGGGATTGCTTTTCTCAGGTCACTTTCTTCTCTCTCATTATTTGCATATAGGAAAGCCATGGACTTTTGGGTATTGATTCTATAGCCTGCAACTTTACTGTACGAGTCTATTGTTTCTAGGAGCTTCTTGGTAGAGGTTTTAGGGTTCTCTAAGTATAGTATCATATCATCTGCGAATAGTGAGAGCTTGATTTCTTCCTTTCCTACCTGAATGCCCTTAATGTCTTTTTCTTGCCTAATCGCTATTGCAAGTACTTCCAGTACTATATTGAACAGAAGTGGAGAGAGTGGGCATCCTTGTCTCGTCCCTGTTCTCAGAGGGAAGGCTCTTAGTTTTTCCCCATTGAGGACAATGCTTGCCATAGGCTTGTGATAAATGGCTTTGACTATATTGAGGAAGGTCCCTTCTATACCTATTTTGGCTAGTGTTTTCATCATAAACGGATGCTGGATCTTGTCAAATGCTTTCTCTGCATCTATTGATATGATTATATGATTTTTATCTTTTCTTTTGTTGATATGGTGGATTATGTTGATTGATTTCCGGATGTTAAACCATCCTTGCATCCCCGGGATGAATCCCACTTGGTCGTGGTGTATGATCTTTTTGATAAGTTGTTGAATTCTATTTGCTAATATTTTGTTGAGAATTTTTGCATCTGTGTTCATCAGGGATATTGGCCTGTAGTTTTCTTTTTTTGTGGTGTCTTTGTTTGCTTTTGGTATTAGGGAGATATGAGCCTCATAGAAACTGTTAGGGAGGGTTTCTGTTTCTTCAATTTCCTGGAAGAGCTTGAGAAGGACTGGCAAAAGGTCCTCTTTAAATGTTTGGAAGAACTCACTAGTGAATCCGTCTGGACCTGGGATTTTGTTTTTGGGGAGACTTTTGATTACCATTTCAATTTCCTTGATGTTAATTGGATTATTCAGGTACTCCAGGTCTTCTTGGTTCAGCCTTGGGAGATTATAGGAGTCGAGGAATTTATCCATTTCTTCTAGATTCTCTTGTTTCGTGGCATAGAGATTTTCAAAGTAGTCTCTGATGATCTTTTGAATTTCATTGGTTTCTGTCGTGATGTCCCCCTTTTCATTTCTGATTCGGCTTATAAGGGTTCTCTCTCTCTCTTTCTTTGTGAGTCTTGCTAGTGGTTTATCAATCTTGTTTATTTTCTCGAAGAACCAGCTCTTGGTTTCATTGATCTTCCGGATTGTCTTTTGGGTTTCCATGTCATTAATTTCTGCTCTAAGTTTTATTATCTCTTTCCTTCTGCCTGGTTTTGGCTCCTTTTGTTGGTCCTTTTCTAAGGTCTTGAGCTGTGAAGTCAAGTTATTTATGTGGGCCCTTTCTTCCTTCCTGAGATATGCTTGCAGAGCTATAAATTTTCCCCTTAAAACGGCTTTAGCTGCGTCCCACAGGTTCTGGTAGCTCGTGTGTTCATTCTCATTTGTTTCTAGGTACCTTTTGATTTCTTCCTTGATTTCCTTCCTGACCCACTCATTGTTCATTATCGAGCTATTTAATTTCCAGGTGTTTGATTTGGTTTTCTGCATCTGTCCACAGTTAAGTTTTATCTTCAGTGCATCATGGTCTGAAAAGATAGCTGGTACAATGTCTATCTTGTTGATTCTGTTGAGGTATGTTGTGTGGCCCAGCGCATGGTCTATTCTGGAAAATGTTCCATGTGCACTGGAAAAGAATGTGTATTCCTTTTTTTGGGGATATAAAGCCCTGTATAGATCTATTAGCCCTCTCTCTTCTATTTCTTCCTTCAAAGCCAGTATTTCATTGGTGAGTTTTAATCTTCTAGATCTGTCCAGAGGAGACAGTGCAGTGTTGAAGTCTCCAACTACTATTGTGTTGCTCGAGATGTCCTTCTCGAGGTCTCTTAGCAGCTGTTGTAGGTATGTAGCTGGTCCCTCATTGGGTGCGTAGACATTCAGGAGTGTGATTTCTTCCTGATGTACACATCCCTTGATTAATAAAAAGTGGCCTTCACTATCCCTTCTAATCTTTTTCAACCTGAAGTCTATGTTGTCCGATACTAGTAAAGCCACTCCGGCTTTCTTGAGGGAGTTGTTTGCTTGCAGGATTGTTTTCCATCCTTTGACTTTGAGTCTGTATTTGTTCTGGCTATTCAGATGTGTTTCTTGCAGGCAACAGAAGGTTGGGTTGAGTCTCTGAATCCATTTTGCCAGTCTGTGTCTCTTAATTGGTGAATTCAGACCATTGACATTAAGGGAGATTATTGTTATGGGATTTTGTGCCGTCTTTGTGCAAGGGTTTGTTGTGCTTGTAGAGGTTGTTCTTGTCTTACAATAGCCCCTTTAGTGCTTCTTTTAGGTTTGGTTTTGAGTCTATGAAGTTCCTGAGCTGTTGTTTATCCCCAAAGTAGTGTATGATTCCTTCTAGTTTGAATGAGAGTTTAGCCGGATAAAGTATTCTTGGTGAAGCGTTGATTTCATTGAGTTTTTTCACTATATCCCACCATTGCCTTCGAGCTTGGAGGGTTTCCTCTGATAGATCTGCTGTGAGCCTAAGGGGTGCTCCTTTGTATGCGATTTCCTTCTTGGACCTTGCTGCTTGGAGTATTGTGTCTCTCTGGAAGATGTCCATCATTGTAACTATGGTATGTCTTGGGGTTTTTCTGTTAGGATCTCTTTTAGCTGGCACTCTTCGGGCGCCTTGAATCTGGATGCCTGCATTGTCCAGCTGTGGGAAGTTTTCCGCAATGATTTGTTTGACTGTGTCTTTTTCGTTGGGGTTGGTTCCCTGTGGTTCTGGTAGTCCAATGATTCTAATGTTTTTCCTCTTGAATTCATCCCCTAGGACTCTGATTCTGGCTAGAGCTATTTTGAGGTCTCTTGCCATGGTTTGATGTTGCCTGTAGGCCTCTTGCAGCTCATCTTCAAGCATACTGATTCTGTCTTCGGCTGCAGTCATCCTATTGTTGAGGGCAGTCAGAGAGTTTTTGATTTCATGTACGGAATCCTTCATTTCTTTTTGAAGGTTTTTTATTTCTGCTCTCATTTCTTCCCGTATTTTGTCGGCTGTCTGTTGTATTGTTTCCGCCAGGTCTTCCTTGAAGTTGTCCATCTTTGCATTGAACTGATTGAACATGTTGAGGATTTCAAGTCTGAATTCTTTCTCAGAGAGGTCAAGTTTGTAGGAGGCGCCCATTGAGGTTTCCGGATTCCTTTGATCGTCCTCTGGTTGCAATGGGGATTTTCGCTGTTTCTTCATGTTGTTTGTGGTGATATGAAAGAGGGCTCTTGATGATGAGTGTCCCTGTTTCCTTTTGTTGTGAAAAAGGATTGTGGATAGGCTCAGTTAATAGTGGTTGGCTTTTTACTTGCTGGTGTAGAACCTGGTCTCCTACTGAGATGTTCTTATGTGAAGTCTTGTGTTTTATTGTCCTACTGCTTGCGAATAGCTAGGATGTTAGTCTTGGATAGGATGTTGAGAAAACTACTTTCCGCCGCGTTAGTGGCGGCCGCCGGCAATGAGGCCACGCCCACTTTTCTTAGGCCACGCCCCCTGGTGGTTAGGCCACGCCCCTTTCCCACAGACCTTTGCGGGAAGACAGGACGGCGGCGGCGCTTGGGGTCGGCGTGCTGGCCACTCGGCCGGCAGTCCGGAGGGGAGGGAAGCCCGGGGTGCTCAGGGCCGCGGAGCAGGCTGGGTCCGGAAGGGCGGGTCGAGGGAGCGTCACAGACCTTTGCCGGAAGACAGGACGGCGGCGGCGCTTGGGGTCGGCGTGCCGGCCACTCGGCCGGCAGTCCGGAGGGGAGGGAAGCCCGGGGTGCTCAGGGCCGCGGAGCAGGCTGGGTCCGATGTGTTGGTTGATTTTTGTGATGCCATTTCTACCCGACTCCCCCACCCACCCACTGCCCACATTACCTGTCCATATTTGTCTAAGATATAAAATGAAGAATGTTCTGCTTTATTAAGATCTATGGTATCTGCTTTTCTTATAGATCTAAACTCAGTTTTAGTCTCATTCCATATTGCTTCTCATTATAACGTTTTCCTGGTGTGTTTTCCTACTTATTTGAAATTATACCCTTAATTCACATATAAGTGCTTACAGACTTCGAGCTAGAAAGAGTCCTTAAATCTCTTCTTGCCTGGTCCAGAGCAATAGTACAGCAGGTAGGGTTCCCACCTTGCATTTAGCCAGCCTGGTTCTGAACCCAGGCATCTCATATGGTCCCCGGACACCAGCAGGTGTGATCCCTGAGTGCAGAGCCAGGAGTAAGTCCTGAACATCACTGGATGTGACTCTGAAACAAAACAAAACAAAAAACTCTTCTTTTCTGTTTTTCTTTAAAGCATTTATATTGAGGTACTGGTATTTATTTATTTATTTATTTTTGCCTTTTGGGTCACACCTGGAAAGGCACAGGGGTCACTCCTGGCTCTGCAATCAGGAATTACCCCTGGAGGTGCTCAGAGGACCATATGGAATGCTGGGAATTGAACCGGGGTCGACCACATGCAAGGCAAATGCCCTACCCGCTGTGCTATCACTCCAGCCCAGGTACTGGTATTTATAATGCTTTCAATTATACTTCTCAGGGACACATCATTCCAACATCACACCTATCAGCAGGTTACCCATTTTCCCTCTAGCAGTGTCTTAAGGGCTCCTCACAGCTAATCCCCTTCCAATGAAAGATCAGTTCAAAAGACAAAATCTCCAGTTCCAATGACTTTAACCATTTACTGTTCACTGTTACAATGTTTCTTTATATCCCCCAAATGAGAGATGCTTTTTTTTAAAATTTATTGTGCAGGCGGTGACACCTACACATATATGAAGTTAAACTTTTGAAATTCCAAAAAATTGTAATCATTAATAAGTTGAATATTTTTCCAAAACTATTTTCATTTTTTACAGGTATATAAATTTTTAAATGACAACATGAATAATTGTGGAGTGGTAGCACAGCGGGTAGGGTGTTTTCCTGGCACACAGTCGACCTGGGTTTGATTCCTCCCTCCCTCTTGGAGAGGTCGACAAGTTACCAAGAGTATCCCTCCAGCACAGCAGAGCCTGGCAAGTTAGCTGTGGAGTACTCGATATGCCAAAAACAGTAACAACAAGTCTCACAATGGAGATGTTATCGGTGCCCACTAGAGCAAATCGATGAACAACAGGAGGACAGTGCTACAGTGCTAACATAAATAATTCTATGATAATACATTTTTAAATTTAGTGAAATAGATAAATCCTACAAATCTACAATTTAGTAAGACAGAAAAATTAAGAAAATTTTGAGGGAAAATATGAATAGGTCTATCAAAGTATAAAAGTGTATTTTATCCTGAAAATGGAATATTTGCCTTATGTTAAAAAATGTTATATTATAGATAATGCTGAATTGTCTGCCTAAATAAGTAGAAAATAATAATAAAAACATCTATAGATGTAAAATTTCACAGAATATCCAGTATAAATGAAACTTTTATGTGTTAGCAAAAAAAAAAAAAAAAGAAACCATAAAATCCTGTATTGAGCTAGGAACAAACAGACCTTTCTTAATCAAGTTGGGGGAAACCATAAGTGCCATGAGTGAGTGTCATATTCAGTGGCAACATGCTGAGAAGTCCATCTTGTCTTTTAAAGAAGATGTTTTAATATTTCTTGCAAACTGGATTCAAAGTTTTGAATTCTCTAAGCGGTTGCCTATCTTTGAAGCTTACATAGGAAAGTCCATAAGATTCACAGAAGATCAATGGAATAAAATCTTATGAGACAAATTTAGTTTACTGATTTAGTCCACCAATTTAGTCCATGGAACTGAAAAATATAACACTTCATATCTTAAGTTGATAAATAAGTCTGATTTAAAAAAAAAAAAAAAAGAATCTCCTGTCCCCAGACCAGGCTGTCTTCATCAAGGCCCCTTGACAGGGTGTGGGTTGAATCTCCCTCCCTGCCCCAAGCTGAGCCCCGGCAGCTGAAAACTTCCAGAACCCAGCCACAGCCATGCCCAAGGCCACACTCCACAGGCTCGGATGTGCCTCACCCATTAAGGAACCAAGAGAGGAAACCAGGTATGCAGGACCCGTGGCTGAGATCTCTAAGCCTGCTTGGGTCAGGACTGGGCCTCCTCCCCTCAAGTCCCCAGTTTTCCAGTAACTTGGCAGACACACCCACAAACTTCCCCTGGAGGCATGTAATCTCATCAATGGTCAAGATCCAGAGACTATAAAATGAAGCTCCCAAAGGATATTTACACAATACCTATCAGATAAGGGGTTGATATCAATGGTATATAAAGCACTGGTTGAACTCTACAAGAAGAAAACATCCAACCCCATCAAAAAATGGGGCGAAGAAATGAACAGAAACTTTACCAAAGAAGAAATACGAATGGCCAAAAGGCACATGAAAAAGTGCTCTACATCACTAATCATCAGAGAGATGCAGATCAAAACAACCACAAGATACCACCTCACACCACAGAGACTAGCGCACATCCAAAAGAACAAAAGCAACCGCTGTTGGAGAGGATGTGGCGAGAAAGGGACCCTTCTACACTGCTGGTGGGAATGCCCACTGGTTCAGCCCTTCTGGAAAACAATATGGACGATTCTCAAAAAATTAGAAATTGAGCTCCCATTTGAGCCAGCAATACCACTGCTGGGAATATATCCCAGAGAGGCAAAAAAGTATAATCGAAATGGCATATGCACATGTATGTTCATCGCAGCACTGTTTACAATAGCCAGAATCTGGAAAAAACCCGAATGCCCTAGAACGGATGACTGGTTGAGGAAACTTTGGTACATCTATACAATGGAATACTATGCAGCTGTTAGAAAAAAGGAGGTCACAAATTTTTTATTTAAGTGGATCGGCATGAAAAGTTTCATGCTAAGTGAAATGAGTCAGAAAGAGAGAGACAGACATAGAAAGATTGCACTCATCTATGACATATAGAATAACAGAGTGGGAGACTAACACCCAAGAATTGTAGAAACAACTACCAGGAGGTTGACTCCATGGCTAGAAGGCTGGCCTCACATTCTGGGGAAAGGGCAACTCAGAAAAGGGATCACCAACTATAATGTAGTCGAAGGCCATGTGGGAGAAGGGAGTTGCGGGCTGAATGAGGGCTAGAGACTGAGCACAGTGGCCACTCAACACCTTTATTGCAAACCACAACAGCTAATTAGAGAGAGAGAACAGAAGGGAATGCCCTGCCACAGTGACAGGGTGGGGTGGGGGGGAGATGGGATTGGGGAGGATGGGAGGGATGCTGAGTTTACGGGTGGTGGAATATGGGCACTGGTGAAGGGATGGGTTCCCGAACTTTGTATGGGGGAAGCATAAGCACAGATGTGTATAAATCCGAAACTGTACCCTCATGGTGATTCATTAATTAAAAATAAATAAATTTATTTAAAAAAAATGAAGCTCCCAAAAGAAAGCAATGTAGAATCTCGCATGGTAGAGCCTGGCAAACTATCCATGGATTATTCGATATGCCAAAAACAGTAACAAAAATGGGCCTCATTCCCCTGACCCTGAATGCGACAGGGATGAACGGAGATGTTACTGGTGCCTGCTCTAGTAAATCCATGAACAACGGGACAACAGTGATACAGTGATTAAAAAAAAAAAAGTGGTACTAATTGGAAGAGGGGGATATTTCTATCTTAATTTTCCCTAAGTTCTTACTTTGACCTCTAGAGGATCTTGCATTTGTTTCTATTGGGGTGGAAGGGTATTGGAGGATCACTTTTGGGGTTTTTTTTGCTTCCCCCTGGTCCCCCGAAGGAAGGGAACCTAAAGAAGTCAGACTCAGAGAACAACTAGATAACTAGATCCATTTACATAGAGATGAGAATCAGTATACTTTGAAGTCACAGTTGGATGCTAATAACTAAGTGCAATGCAAAATTCACATGTACAGTGGCTTCTTGTCTTAATGTCTCTTTCTAGATCCTGCTCCACGTAAGTGCCAGGGCAGCTGAATCCTCAACATTTGCTTCATGCTACTTTATCCTATCAGATTCCCTCTGCAATTTCGAGTTTTAGTTTATCAACAGTTCCTGTAGCTTGAACATACTTATTGCTATTTTTAAAGAGCCCTCAGTAATTCTGACTATGTGGAATAATTTCAGAAATACTGCCTTAAGTAAGTCCTAAGTAAGTTTAAAAATTCTGGGTTTAAACACAAATGTCATTCAAATGTGGTAAAATTGCTTAGTCTTTCAGAGTTCAGAAATGAGTTTAAACTGAACATGTTAGCTATTAACTGAAAGGGGCATGAGAACACCTCAGTGTCTTCTCATTTTCCTGGCTCCCCAGGGGACCAAACAAGCATTAACACTAACTCTGTTCAAAAGAGTAGTGTCCTTCCAACTCTTAACACAGTCTAGACGTGTATTTGTGTGGCACCTTTCAATAGGATGAGGACAGTTGGGTAGGAGAGAGAAAGCAATATGGATGTTCCTCAAGCAAAAATAAATATATAATATAATCCAGAAATCTCACATTAGATATTCACTCCTTCAAAAATGTAAGTTAGATCTCAAGCAAATACCTCACTGTCAGGTTCATCTATAGCACCTTTTGTGTTCTTTGCATGTAGAACATTCCTTGGGCATTAACACCCAGATATGGAGAAATCCCAAGTGCTCATCAGCAGATGAATGGATGAAGAAAATGTGGTATGTTTACTAATATCCACTAGAATATTATTCAACCTTTCAAAAGAAGATCTAATCACTCCTATCTGTCTCTTAAATTTGTCATTTGCAACCACATGGAGGAAACTAGAGAATATTAAGCTAAGAATAAATCCAATGAAAAAACAAAAGCTATATGATTCCACTGTGAGATATCTAAAGTTAAAGCCACATGAAAAGAGACCAGAATGTTGGCTGATAGGGCTTTTAGGACAGGATCTGAAAAAAGAGTGGATGTCATACAAAGGATAAGTAGCACTGCACTGTAGCACTATCATCCTGTCATTCTTCAATTTGCTTGAGCAGGCACCAGTAATGTCTCCATTTTGAGGCTTGTTGTTACTGTTTTTGGCATATCAAATATGCCACGGGTAGCTTGTCAGGCTCTGCTGTGCGGGCGAGATATTCTCGAGCTTGCTGGGCTCTCTGAGAGGGATGGAGGAATTGAACCTGGGTCGGCCGAGTGCAAGGCAAACGCCCTACCCACTGTTGCTAAAGTTTTATTTATACATGGCAAATAAGTTCTATATAGTTGCTTAGAACATAGTTTCTATAGTTAATTATACCATATTATACATGTAAAGGGCTGGAGCAATAGCACAGCGGGTAGAGCGCATGTCTTGCACACAGCCGACCCAGGTTTGATTCTTCTGCCCCTCTCAGAGAGTCCGGCAAGCTACTGAGAGTATTCTGCCCACACAGCAGGGCAGATATTCCACACAGAATATGCCAAACTAACGGTGGCATATTTGTATGCCAAAAACAGTAACAACAAATCTCACAACGGAGATGTTACTGGTACCCACTCGAGCGAATCGATGAGCAACGGGATAACAGTGATACAGTAATACATGTAAAAAATTTTAGGGGGACTAATCCCAAGTGTTTGCCATAATAAACTGAAATTAAAATACATACTTGCTTCGAAAATAAACATGTCCATGTCTATCAACTTAAACGTTGTGATGTTTGGGAGAGGATTGCATGAAATCTATCAGGTTGTTGAACTCTTCAAAAAATACTTAATGTTAGGTGCCGGAGCGATAGCACAGCGGGTAGGGCGTTTGCCTTGCACGCAGCCGACCTGGGTTTGATCCCTGGCATCCCATATGGTCCTCCAAGCACTGCCAGGAGTAATTCCTGAGTGCAAATCCAGGAGTAACCCCTGAGCATTGCTGGGTGTGACCCAAAAAGCAAAAAAAAAAACAAAAAACTTAACGTTAAATAAATCACTGAAAGACCAAAACCTGGCTGGATCATTTATTCCGAGGGAACTAATCCTAGAAAGAAAGGAAAAATGGCTGGGGCACCTTCCTCAGACATCTGTTCTCTCTTTAGGAAATATTACTACTAGGGAAAGGAAGCAGAGAAAATGTCTGGAGAAAAAAAGGATTATATTGGAGGAAACAAAGGATCAGCTTGAGGGAATTCTGTGCTCTGAGCTGTAGCTGAAATGTGCTAATGATCAATTTAACACCTGCCATTTTAATTAGCACCTAAGGATAAGCTGAAATTGAGAAAGAGGACTGGAAACAGTAAAATGGCCTGAGAGGAAGGCTGGGTCAGAGGGAAGAGAAAGAACCACACTGTTTATAGAAACAAGTGATTACCGCTGGTTAGTGGAAGCAGAATTGAAGCGTCTTCATTTGTTTATGTGTGATGAAAAAATTTGGATGAGAAGCTAATTCATGAATGGTCTCAAGACAAATGATATTAATATAAGCTGCTTTTAAGATGTTTCCTTGCAGTCAGAGATTTTAAAGAATCAAAATAGCCAAGAGTATATGGGAACACAGGCTAGATTTTTAGGCATTTCGTTTCTATTAATATAGCCACTTTCAGCTCATTGGGGGCACATAAATGCAAACAAACTTACATTACACAAGTCTAGAAGAAAAATATTATACAAATCAAATTTAAATGAACAAAATCCCTTCACGTCAGGTGATAGGAATGGGGAATGAATCACAGTAATTTGAGACCCCACTATAAATATCCCCAATGTCACAGAGTTTGGGGAAAGTGCCACCTACAAGGACATTAACTATATTTACCTACTTTCTGGCTTATGGGGCCATTTGGTCACCACGCTCTTTTAATCCTCAAGGATTCACACAATGCCAAACTACTCGGAGCTAGTACATGGTCCATGAATTCATTGCTGCGTAAGTCTTTTCACCTAGAATGGTGTCTATCTGAGGATAGATATCAACCAGCACTGCTAAAATCATGCTCAGGAGAGTCTATGATTCTCAGGCTTTCTTAGAGCATGCAAATTGAATGCAAGACTTAAGTGGCATCTGGAGTCCTGCCAAACAGTATGTAAAAGGAAGATGTTTGCTGATAGAAAAAAAAGAAACAAAGAAGAACATCAGGAATGATCAGAAAACTACCTTCCTGATTTTGCTGTTTTCCATGTATATTCCAATGGATTGAGAGATATTCTGGCAGGCAGATGAGAAAAGTAAGTCTTCAGAGCAGCCCATCAATAGGCTCGAAGCCAAACTACTCAAATGATTTCAGACCCAGGTCACTTTCGGACTCAGCGTCTGTAGAAACACAACCAGGAAGATATTCATGGGCAGGCTCCCAATGATCTATTATCAATTAAAATACATACTTGGTCCAAGAAAAATTACAGAACAGTAGATATCTAAATAAATCACCAAAGCAATTAGTTTTCAAGCACAGCATTTGAACAGAAAGCAATTAAAAATCAAGGCTATTCTCAATAAACCCAGTTCTTTCTGAAAAATATTCTTGACCATGTGATTAGATCTGACTTAACTAGGGAATGACTTATTTCAATGTTAATCCTGTTCTAGAGGTGCATTTGATTTTGGTGTTTAGTCTGGTAATTCTCAGCCTGATGATCAGAACCTGGCATATGTGCATGACAGGAGTCCTTTTTAATGTTCACTAGTGACTAAAGATGGTTGTTCCTTGTAAATTATACAGAGTTTTTCATGTACATCTTGTTCTAGGGCTTTGGTGTTCATTTGTTTGCTTACTTGTTTTATAGTCAAAATAAAGCAAAAGATCAGGAAAGAAAAATGAATAAGGACCAAGCAATATAAAAATAAAAGGATTTTACATGGTGATTTGTAGAAAACCACAATGCCAATGTTTAAGCTTTGGTCTCCCAACTAAAATAAAATAAAAATGTTTCCAATATAAAATAAAATAAAAATAAAATTCATTAATTTTAAGGGTTAACCAACTCAGTAAGCTGCACCATCTCTTTTGCTTGAGTCCTTTTAAATATATAGATAGCACGCCGAGTAACATTGCTAGGCAGGAAATAATCACATCCTGACTTAGATTTTGAGGCTTGGGAGAGTCATCAAGGAAGATTCAATATCACTTCTGCTTCTGATACCTATGGGAGCCTCCATAATTTCCAGAATTTTCCCTGTAAGAATGAGAGTGAATGTACTAAGTCTTCGGAGGTTTCAGAAGCACATCTCAGCATATTGTCTCAAAGACAATGCCCTGTTTCCTTTGGCTCATATCCAGAGACATCAGAAATTCAAGAGAACAATAAAAGATCAACTTGTAGAGTTCCTTGTTTGTAACTGGCTTGTTCTCCTTTCATTTTTAAAAGACACTATGAAATGAAAATGGAAGTTAATATACAGAAACAGGAAAAGCACATGTTATCACAATATACACATTGCAGGTAACTACTGGAAATACTAATGGGTGTATATGAGTACATGTCATGTTATAATATAAAAGTATGAATAATTTCCAATACAGCCTTCAAAGGTCCCTCCTGTCCTTCCTGTCCTTTCATTTATTTCAGCATAAAAATGTCTTGTTTTTGACAAATGAAAACGGTGAGAACAAGAAATTTGTTTACTTGAATTGCATTTATTTTTTAAAAGAAATTTTTCTCAACTTCCCTTATCTTTGTTTTGCTGATGACAATAAATAGCACACACTTGGTTGTAATGCTCTCATACTCAGCTGTGCTGCTCACACACTTTAGATGGGAGGTGGCACACTTCATTCTAGCTGAGTTGCTGTTTCACACTCAGCTGTGACTTTCACATGTTTGACGGATGCACATTGGACATCTATACACTTTGTTGTTGTTGCTCTAGAGATCACAATGATAGTAGTGTCAGGAATGCAATTCAGTTAGTGTGTAATGCAGGTTACCCATTCATAGTTTTATGCCAGCAAGGCAGGAACTCTACGATTTCCTGAGACTCCCAGAATAATTTTTACTTAAAAAAATTATTCTAGTGGGTCAGAGCGATAGTACAATGAGTAGGGCATTTGCCTTTCATGTGGCCGTCCTGAGTTCAATCCCTAGCAATGCATATGGTCCCCCAAATGCCAGCAAGGAATAAACTCTAAGCTCAGAGACAGGGGTAATCCCTGAGAACCCGGAATATGGCCCCTAAATTTAAAAATACCATCATCATCATCATCATTATTATAATCCCATTGATCATCGATTTTCTTGAGTGGTCTCGGTAATGTCCCCATTTGTCCTAGCCCTGAGATTTTAGAAGCCTCTCTTTACTCGTCCTTCCCAACGGTGGCTCTTTCAGGGTCAGGGGAATAAGACCCATCATTGTTACTGTATTTGGCATATGAATAACCAACGGGGAGTTTGCCAGGCTCTCCCATGTGGGCAGGAAATTCTCGGTAGCTTGCCAGGTTCTCCAAGAGGGAGAACTAGGCTATAAGATGTCTTCAAGGAGCTTGATTTTATAGTCTCTAGATGTTGGCCATTGATGGGATTACACGGTACCGGGCAGTTTCTGGGTGTGACCCCCTAGCTACTGGAAAATGGGGGATCTGGGTGGAAGAAGCCCAGTCCTGATCAGAGCAGGCTTGGAGATCTCAGTCCCGGGTCCCATATACCTGGGTTCCTCTGCTGGTTCCTTCATGTGTGAGGCTTGTCCAAATGTGTGGAAAGTGGTCTTGAGCATGGCTGTGGCTGAGTTCCGGAGGTCTTCGGCTGCTGAGGCTCTGCTCAGGGCAAAGAGGGAAACTAAACCCACCCCCTCCGAGGAGCCCCTGTGAAGACAGCCAGACACGAAGGCAAGAGACTACAAAAAATATATATTCTAAAAAAAACAAATCATTATACCCTATAAAGACTTGACAGCACATGTTTTTATTTAGGACAAAATGCATCTAGTTTCTTATTTGAGCAGAAACAAATTAAATAACCTAAAGAGAAATGCTCTGGCCTGGTATGACATGAATATTCTCTGTAAATATAAATATCACATCTCATCTATCAAAATGGGAGATCATATATTTTAGTGCTTCCTAGAAAATTTTTAATATATCAGAATATTTCAAAACTCAGTTTATATGAAATGTTAGTAGGAGGATATTTTATAACTTATTTATATAGTTTAAAAGGACATATAAAGATTACTTTTTGTTTAAATTTTGCTTTTACAACAAATGTTGCATGATACTAGATGCTGTGTAAAAAGTCTCAAGAATCTATATATAGTTTTGCCAAGTAAATGTTGTAAAGTTGAGCAAAGTTATTTGGAATTTTGTAAAATACTCAAGTTGTTTTTAGAATTTCATAAGCCCATCTGAAGCAAATAACATAATTGCAAAATATGGTTTTTATTTTTGTTTGCTTTCTTCTCTTTTTTCTTTTATTTTGTTTGGGGTGCCAGGGATTGAATTCAGATCAGCCACATACAAGGCAGATACCCTACCCGCTGTATAATCATTCTGGCATCAAAAACATGTTTTTTAGATAAAAATTATTTCCTCTAGATAATAAAAGTCATGAAAGTACTTTTATAGTCATTATTGTATTTATATATTTATAATTATATTTATACAAGACACATTGCCTTATCCATTGTACTATTTACATTCTTGGCTAGGATTTTTGTAATAATTAAGTGGGATAGTACATGTGAAATGCCCAGCATAATACTTTATATGTAATAGTTTAAAGTATTTCTTTAACTTAATAATGTACATGGTTCTCCATTTCATTGTACAAGTTTGGACAGTATTTTTGCAGTTAGATGAAAGTGTATTTTCTTTGAAGCTGTAATGCTTTTGTACTTATGCTCCAAAAGGGGATGGAGAGATACTACAGTGGATTGGGTGCTTTCCTGGCTAATTCAAACATGTGTTCAATCTCCAGTCCCTGGACCCCCTCCTGGAGTAATCCCTGAGCACAGAGTCAGGAGTAAATCCTGAGCACCTCTAGGTGTGGCTCACAAACAAATAAACAAAATATAAGGTCAAGTTTAATTTTGCTTTCATTTGTGATATTTCTGAATTAAAAAGGTTATAAATATGAGTTAACATGCTGCCATAAATAGTATTTTGCCTTCACATCAAGTTCGGTGATCATTATACATGATTTATTTCCTTACAACACTATTATAATAAGCATATAAGTTGTAGAGGGTCATAGATCTAGCTGCTCTATTTTTAGATAATTTGTTATGTCCTAAGGATTTTAAATCTCTCATTAAAAATCTCAAAAATGGAACACTAGGGGTAAACATTTAGGTATTAGGTGAATTTTTAAAAAGGTGGTGTTTTCTTTCCTTTTAACTTAATTAAGAGGACATAAACGAACAAACAGTCAATCTCCCTTTCTTGGCTCCTGACTAATTATTTTTACCTCTCCAGAGACAACAACCATCATTGATCATTTTCCTAGCATATCCTTTGAGAGGGGCTGGAGCGATCACACAGGGGGTAGGGCATTTGCCTTGCAAACAGCCGACCCAGTTTCAATTCCTCCATCCCTCGCGGAGAGTCCTGCAAGCTACTGAGAATATCTCGTCCACACGGCAGAACCTGGCAAACTACCCGTGGCATATTCAATATGCCAAAAACAGTAACAGCAAGTCTCACAATGGAGATATTACTGGTGCCCCCTCGAGCAAATCAATGAGCAATGGGATGACAGTGATACAGTGATACAGTGATTTATAAATAATACTAATTATGTGATGTAGAAGGTATCATTAAGTATATTAAGATGTAAATATATCAAGTATGTATCAAATGTCATGTGTGAAGATATATATATAATAAATGAAAGTAGAAGAGTGACATAAACAAAATGCAAAAGAACTTACTAAGAAAATTGTAATATTTTTTTGTAATATTTAGACTGTCTCTTGTCCCCACACCTAGCTGTCTTTACCAGGGCCCCTCGGATGGGGTGGGTTGAGTCTCCCTCCGTCCCGGAGCAGAGCCCCAGCAGCCAAAGACCTCTGGAACTCAGCCACAGCCATGCTCAAGGCCACTCTCCATACGCTTGGACGAGCCTCATGCATGAAGGAACCCAGGTGTGCGAGACCCAGGGCTGAGGTCTCCAAGCCTGCTGGGATCGGGACTGGGCCTCCTCCACCCAGATCCCCCATTGTCCAACAGCTAAGTGGTCACACTCAGGGACTGCCCCCCGGCGCCGTGTAATCCCATCAACGGCCAACATCCAGAGACTATAAAACCAAGCTCCTGGAAGACATCTTACAGCCTAGTTTTCCCTCTTGGAGAATCTGGCAAGCTACCAAGTTTCCTGCCCACATGGGAGAGTTTGGAAAGCTCCCCGTGGCGTATCCATATGCCAAATACAGTAACAATGATGGGTCTCATTCTCCTGACCCTGAAAGCTCCTCTAATGAGGCACCATTGGGAAGGACAAGTGAAAAGAGGCTGCTAAAATCTCAGGGATAGGACAAATGGAAACGTACTGGGCCCGCTAGAGCAAATAAATGATCAACAGGATGATAGTGATAGTGATAGTGATTTATATTGTCAGGTTGGTTGAAAATGATCTGAAAACTCTTCTAGAATTGGTAAATTATCTACAATTAAAGGAATAAACACAAATAAAACATTAAAAAATAATCATTGCAAATACAGGAAATAAAAATACACCGGAGTCCAATAAGACTATGACGTGAGTATTGAGAGTGGTACAGATAAGCCTGAAACTACAGCTTGCTGCCAATGTATGAGAAGTGTTTGTGAGTCGGGTATAAACATTCAATATTCTAAAGTGCTTCTATCTGAAGCGCTCAACATTTTGACTTAAGGAATGACACAATCAGGGCGAAGAGTTGGGGAGTATCTATTTAATAAATAGGACAGAACAGTTTAAGAAAACAGAATTTTGTACATATACAATAATTATATTATTATTTTACATGACATTTTACATGTAAGTACACCGAGGACATATATTTTTAAAAACTCACTTTGTAAGTCTGGGAGATATTACAGAAGTTAAGTCACTTTCCTTACCTGAAGGTATTCCTGGTTTGAACCCCATCACCTCAAATTGTACCCTGAAATGCCAGAGGTCACCCTTTAGCATAGAACTAGCAGTAGTCCTTCAGCACTGTTGCATGCACCCATCCCCCCCAAATAGTCTTAACAAAAATGATAAATGTATCTACAAATTTAGTAAGAGCATATATTAAATATCAGATACGATTAAGGGTCAGAAAAATCTGGATTTATTTTCAATTTATTACTCCATCAGAGACTTTCTGTTTCTTCTTGGGTTCAAAGTAGTCTTTGGAAACTGACCTCCCTAAGCATGTCAGTTTTGTTTCATATATGAGTTATTCCTGTGAAATTGTCTTATTATATCAGCTCCATCTGAAGAATACTGACATTTCGCAAGAATCACAGAGTAATCTCTCAGAGAAACTGTCAACTCTGACTTGTTCAATCATTACTTGCTTTCTGCAGGCACCTGAAAGGCATAACAACTTTCCTTATGATCAACTTCCCTATTTAACTGCAGACCTTCAAAGAGTTCTTCCAAAGCTGATGTTACATTGATTTGTATTCTTAGCTATACTTCTATGATAGTTCAGAGCCTTCATTAATCTGTCCTTTACTCCTGTCTCCCCCACCCCAGGCATTTATCAGCAAAGCAGTTATAAGTATCACACTGCATGAATAAAGAATCCCCTTTGGTCTCTTGTAGTCATTGCCAAGAGAAGGCCAATCTATGGGAGAGGAGTTTGAAAAAAGAGCGAGGCCAGCAGAAATGACATATAGTTTGTAATGGTGAACACATAAATGTTGTAAGAGAATGTGCTTGAGATCTTCTGTATCATACTTTTACTCAGAGAAAGATGTTTCTCCGCACTGTATATTCAAATCTTTATTCTCAAAGCTCAGCAAAAGACTTGTCCTCCACCAAGCCCTCCCTGATTCCTCTTTAGCTTGATTTCTCAATTGTTTTCTCCTTTCCTGTCATGTAACAGAAATTAACCTGTACCTTTTTCTCTCAAGTATTACCTTATACTGTATGTAACAATTAAAGTAACTTGTTGTTTCTACAGAATCAGCCTTTGAAAGAGAAGTATCCTTTCCCATCAAGTCTGTTATACTATCAACTGGTTGCTAGTATAATCAAGTACCATAGGTACTTGACCAACATTTGCTGACTATTCTGAGTCTTGTCAGAGAAGATAAATACTAGGCCACCATCTTTGAGAAAAATTATTGGAATTCCAAGGACAGTTGACAGTGTCCTCACAGTAGTGTTTTCATCCACACATGTTTCTGTTAGAAACCTCCTCTTCAGATTGATACTGATGCACTCCTAACTGCACTACGAAGCCACTTGAAAATTTCCTGTTAACCTTCAGCAATTTTTTGTTCTTTTGTGATTTATTGATATTGGATCAATTTTATCCATGGAGAGACATTGATGAGAAAAAGCTATGTCCTCATTCTCATGGACAGAAGTGCTACTTGTGCACTGTCTTTTCCAACACAGCAACAAACTCAGTGCTGTGTTCTCACAATCTGTTGGGATTCTAAAAATGAGAACAATGACCTTTGTGTTAATTAGTTGACAGGAAGGCCTGCTGGGACTAGAAAAATAAGATTTAATGAGACTTAAAATTATGTATTCCAACAATAAGTGTGGAAGTAATAACTAATGTTAAATAATGAGAACAAATAAATATGCATCCATCCCAACATGCTACGTAATCCCCTTCGTCTGATTTAGATGTCCTCAGGATTACTTAGAAGTATATTAAACATGCTTAAGATTGTAGTTTTACAGTCTTTTTATAGTTTTATGAAAACTATAAAAAGAAAATTTAAATACTGAAATGATAGCACAGCGGTAGGGCTTTTGCCTTACACGTGGCCGACCCAGATTCAATTGCTCCGCCCCTCTCGGGGAAACCGGCAAGCTACCAAAAGCATCTCATACCCGCACAGCAGAGCCTGGCAAGCTACCCGTGGTGTATTCAATATGCCAAAAACAGTAACAACAAGTCACAACAGAGACGTTACTAGTGCCTGCTCAAGCAAATCGATGAGCAACAGGATGACAGTAATAAAGTAATAATAAATACTTCATTTCTTTTTTTTTGATGAACAAATAGGCCCATTGCTTTTTGAGGGTGTAAGGAATGTGGTGGAGCTCCCAATCAGTGTTACTCCCAGCAATACTTGGTCAACCAGTCAAACAGTTCTATACTTGGTAGTAGGATGTAGTGCTACTTGCCCCTGTGCTGTCAGGGACCCCCAGGTTCTCCCAGGGTGCTGGGGGTATCTTCAGAGTTATACCTGATAACACTGGGCATAGGCATGTTGTGCTGGGGACTGAGCCAGGAATACGCCCCACTCCTTGTACAATTTTCTTGTTTCTACTCTTGCTTAAACACACACTACCTAAAAGACTTTTAAATTTTAAGGAAAACATGTAATATATATCATTTAAGAATAAAGCTAACATGTTTTTAAAAATAAGAATAAGGCTGGAGAGATAGTACAGCAAGTAGTGTGCTTGCGTTGCACATGGTTGACTTGGGTTCAATCCCCAGCAGCACACATAGTTCCCTGAGTACCATCAGGAGTGATGCCTGAGCACAGAGCCAGGAATAAGCCCTGAGCACTGCCAGGTAGGAACCAAAAACAATAACCAAAAAATTTAAATAAATTTTAATTTTAAATTTAATAAATTTAAAATAAGCATAGCTATGTTTCCCAAGTTTGGGGATGTTCTTTATATTAGGTAGTAATAAGTGTTTAGAAGAAGAATTAATTAGTAAAAGGATGGAAGCCATGGAAAAGAGTCATCATCATCGTCATCATCATCCCGCTGATTGTCAATATTTTTTCCTAATTTATTTTTTATTGAATCACCATGTGGAAAGTTACAAAGCTTTCAGGCTTAAGTCTCAGTTATATAATGCTCGAACACCCATCCCTTCACTAGTGCATATATTCCACCACCAAGAACCACGGTGAACCTCCCCCTCACCCCTCCAGCCCCCAGCCCCCCAACCCGCCTGTGTATCTGATAAATTTCACTTTAGTTTCTCTTTACTTTGATTACATACAAACAAAAAAACTCACTACTATTGTTTGTAGTTCCCGCCCCCCCCCCAGAGTTGGAACTGCTGGAAACATTCGACAATTTGTTTTCCATTGCTGAGAATGAAGAGCGGTCTCAGTAACGTCTCCATTCGTCCTAGCCCTGAGATTTTAGAAGCCTCTCTTTACTCTCCCTTCCCAACAATGCTGCATTGGAGGCTCTTTCAGGGTCAGGGGAATGAGACCCAGCACTGTTACTGGTTTTGGCAGTAACAAAAGAGAGAGAGAGAGGAAAGAGAGGGAGAGAGGTTCTATTTTGGGAAGGCTATTTAGGAAGAGAAAGCCAACCGAATATCAATTATATTTATAAACTTTACAGGTTGTGCCCATGCCACACCAAAACACTATGAGAGGAATTTGTTATCTCAGAGGTATCTGACAGTCCTGACCATCCAAGGCGAGAATATTCCAATCTATCAGTGTTCATGATCAATTCTCCACTAACCAATTTTCAATCTATCCAAAGGCTTCTGGGAAATGCACAGGGTATTTTCCATTCCTGTATATGGGCACATATCTCAGAAATATAAAAATGGTTTGCGCAAGTAAATGAGACATTGAGTGCCTTGTTTTGATGTTGTTATATCAGGAAGAAAAATATCATGAAAGACACCAAAGCTGTGTGTTTAGAACAAATTTTCTGGGTTTGATCATGGAGACAAGGAATGTACATATCTCCCTCTGATGTTGTATTCTGGAGCAACAAATAACAAACAGTTGTTTGGGATCTGTGAAATTTGCAATGTGCAGCCTTATGTTGCTGGCTTTTGTCTACAAGTTTAGGGAACTACCAACACATCCTGTTTTAATTAAGTTTTGGGTCCAAGACTAGGATCACAGCGGAGTGTACTGATAAATTCTTGGACTCCAGTCCTTCTTTACTCTGGAGCTCTTCTTTGGTTGGGAAGAGATCTGGAAGAACTGATCCACCCTATAATGTAGTCAAGATGTTGTCAAGATGCTGACATCCATATCTTGTGTTTACAAATGACACAACCTCTGGACTAAGCCCATACCAACTTAGATAAGTTTAAAAATAGTGGGGAAGGCTGTGGGATAAATGGAGAATGCTGGAGTTTCTCACACTAAAGTTTAATTGTAGCCAGGGGAGAAAAATGAGCTATGGGAGGAAAAGCAAATGGTCCGAAAAATCACTGGAGTTATTCTTCATTGTGATCCACTGTTGGTTGCCCTGGTCTCTCTTCCATTTTAATGAGGTGAATTTCTATGCATTCATCAACTTACAGGGAACCATACTTTGCTCTTTTCTTCTTATAGTCACAGCCACTCACATCATCGCCAAGGAAGCTGTTGATTATTTACTCTTTTGTTTGGTTTTGTTTGTTTATTTGTATCTTAGTTAAGTTCAGGAAAATGGGTGCCCCCAAAGAATCAGCTGTGATAAGAGTAAGCTTCCTAGTATCTGTGAGCTCAGATGAAAGGATAAGAAGAGCATGAGTAAATCTAGAAGGGTTTCCTGGGAGAGCTGCAGAGAGCAATCTCTCTACAGAAGGACTGCATAACTGTGGCAGTATCCTTGTTCTTCTGCTCCCAGTTTCTTGAAATGTGTGCCTCACTCTGTCCTCTACCTAATATGCTAGTTGTAGATACACTCTTTGAAATATGTGACTAAGGGCCTGAGTTCAGAAGTGTAGGCGGCTGGACTTTGATAGGTTAGCGACTTTGGGGATGGGGCTGAGTATAAAACAAACTTCAGGAGCATGAGTAGACTAAACACTGCCTAGATGAGATTCACCTGGACTTCAAAGAGAGAATTAGGGAAGCTGGAAGAGTGTATAAAGATCACTTGTTTTTATTTTGAAATTTCTTTGGGGTTGGTTTGAGTCACCACAGCCCAAGGAGTCTTTGTCTTTCTTCTCGCTCTTCTTGTCATTCTTGTACTGGTCCCTTACATTTTCCTTTTCCTTCTTTCCGTCTTCCCCTACCCTTCATGGAATACTGCACCTCAAGTAAATCTGAAAGGAGAACTTCTGATACTATAATCCTGCTACATTACTGATAAAATAAAACCTTTAAAGTGCTAGAAACAGAGCAAGGAACTAGAGAGGATCAGCTCCTTTAAGGGGCAAATAGGGAACAAAGTGCTAAAAAAATATCCCTTCAACAAAGGTCCTTTGGGACCAGAATCCAACTTTTCTGGACTCAACTAACTGTTCTTTGCCCCATAATAAAGCTTCTGGGCTAAAAAAAAAGAGAACTATGCCCAAAAGAATGGAACTTTATTCATGAAACAACCCATTTAACTGCCTGCATTGTGCCAGTTTAGTGCTAAAAGCTAGATTAAAGGTAGGCATAACTTTTATTTAGAAGCAGCTTTTAGCCTTTAGTAATTTTTAAAATTATGGGACTGATTTAATTTTTAAATGTTTATAAGGGAGCAAAAAAAGAAGGCTCAGATATTTCAGAGATGATCCAAAATACAATATTAGTTTGGATGACCTGAACTCATTTTTCTGTTTGAATTTTCCCATTCTCTGTTCTACTTCAATATCAAGATTAAACTGGTCCCAACTGTGAAAATGAAGATGCTTGAGGGAGATACAGAAATACAAAGTAGAAAAGCTTATTGTTAATTCCCTCAAATCATATGGCTTGGTTTAATTATCCCATTTCCCCAACTTATATGAGCTCCGTGACCAAAACTATGAACATACATAAGTAAGGATAAGCTGAGATGTATAAATATGTAACAGGTTTTTCCTATTACTGCATTAGCTATGGGTTTATAAAGCTTAATGGCAAACATTAATAATAGTCACTATATTGTATTTATTTGGCTTTACTCCTGTTTGCATTATAGCCACCTGAAAACAATTTTTTCAACTATTTCCCAAAGTTGGATGTTAGACTGATTGAGTAGAACTAGGTAGGGTTTTACAGGAGTCTGATAAGACTTCCATTTGTCATCTCTGTTTCCTCTTGTGAGCTCAACTCAGTCAGGAATACTACTGGTGGCCAAGTTAACTGCTGTATAGAAAACACCCACCTGGCAGAATGTATAGGGGATCTGGCTTTATACTGAACCTTCCCATTGGTGCCTCCCACCCTCTGTCACCAAGGTCTATGGCAAAGGAATGAACAACTGCTTAAAGTCAGACACTACATCAGGTCAGAATTTGAAACCTGTCAGACTCTGGAACCGCCTCTTCTCATATGACACTATGTCCTGGGTTTGTGAGACAATTTTAGATACTGGTATCTGTCTTAGCAAAAGTAGACCACAAGTACAAGCCAATCAGATTAGCTATTTACATGCACAAACCTGGAAAACTATCACGGCATTCTTGCCTGAACAAAGTACTAGGAAATAGAAAGAGTCCTCTTCAGAAAAATATGAAAATTTTCCTATAATTTTCAGGTAGGATCCAAGAAGAAACGATGAGGGCAGTTGTATGGCCTTGACAGGAAAATGCTGCTTGGTTTCAGCAGAAACATCTTCACTAACAAGAAAAGATTGAAAAGCACTCTGACTACACAAGAGACTCCAGTTGAGTTTTGGCCAGGTACTGAATCAAATATAGCACTGGAGAGGTGAGATAATTATTCACCCTTTTCCAGAGTCAACAAACGTAATGAATTAAAGAAATATCACAAGACTCCTGTCTAGTAATTACAAAAGTAGCCACCCAATCAGGAGACCCAGGGGTCTAGCAGACTATTATTTCTATTCTGTCTCTGGAACAATTATAGACTTTTCTGGAAACAAATGTCATATTCGAGCAACAATTGTCATGTTTTTACTGACACACTATTAAGAGAATGCATTCTTCCTATTTCCCTAAACATTTTTTTAAGGAGGGAACATAATTCTTTGAGACAACACAAATTTACACACAGAATGTACCATGTTCTGCATCCAAAACCAAATGAAGCAAAAAGCTTTTTAAAGTGTTTCACAACCTGGCAGATATAGAGCAACTCAGCCTTTTATGTTGAAGCAAGACAGGCATGAAAATAAGTTCCCAGGTTGTACATTTCAACTTATAAATTATATTTTCCAGCACGGCTTTAGAACCTCTTTAGAACATTAATGACATTTTCCAAGTACCAGCTGCTATTCCACTCTGCTTCGGCAGTACCTTTCATTTATCAGCGTCACTTGTGTGCCCCAACAGGCTACCTTCCCAGGTGTGCCCATGAACCCATTCTGGGCCAACTGTCGAAGGCCTAGGCTCTTGGCCAGCAGCAGCAGAAACAGAGGTGGCATCTGCTCACATCCTGGCAGCAAGTTTCTCTTTAAGTGTAGGTTAATACTTCTTCTCTAGGTAAGAGGAAGAAGTTGCTGAAGCAAAGGGCAGGAAGGAACTGGCGTTACTGGCTCTGGCTGAAAGGAAGAGTGTCAATGGTTTGTAGTGGGAAGGTCAAGTGGGTGGACACGAGAAACCAATTATTAGCTGATGCAGATGAGATCTAATGCCAGATCTTATGACAGAGCTGGCAGGTCCTCTGCATGTAAACTCTAAGTAGCCTGATATAGGACAAAAGAATGTGAAAAAGAATTCTGGCACTCTTTGAAGAAATGCTGTTCCTGTTATAAGATTCCCCCCCACCAACACCACCACACACACACACAGTTTATTTTGTGAATGAATTGTGATCACAGTCAAGTATCTCGATGATGGAAATACCACTTTGATTGTGGAGTTCAAGACTACAATAGCTATAACTCAGCACGATGACGCATTTTTAAATAAGGAAAATGAAAGAAGTGTTGGTTATTCATTGTACAGTTAGATAAAAATGAAGTTTTGAAAGACACAGCACTATGCTAGGCTCTTTTTGGTGAGGCTGAATGAATATGAGTGTATGGTGTCTGGGTGACAAAGTTTAAATGGCTGTATGATTTTGGTCAAGTAATTTAACCTCCTTTGGGCTGGAGCAATAGCACAGAAGGTAGGGCGTTTGCCTTGCACAAAGCAGACCCGGGTTCAATTCCTCCATCCCTCTCGGAGAGCCTACAAGCTACCTAGAGTATCCTGCCTGCAGGGCAGAACCTGGCAAGCTACCCTTGGCATACTCAATATGCCAAAATCAGTAACAACAAGTCTCAAAATGGAGACGTTACTGCTGCCCCCTCGAGCAAATCGATGAGCAACAGGGATAACGTTGACAGTGATAGTGACAATTTAACCTCTTTCAGTCAATTTTCTCAGACAACAAGTGGGATCATAGTTAATATTATATCACAGAATACGAAATTCATGTGACTAAATTCACCAAGGTTAGTATTACAATTTGTAATTTGCCTGTGCTCTATAGATCCCCCCCCCAAAAAAAAACCCCTGTCTTTTTAAGCTTTCTGGTGCCTATCAGTTCAATGTACATAGCATACTCTCCTAGTTCATACAAATAGGTGTGGTCAAGAAAGTTATAAAATTGGAATCTGGGAATTAAAATGGCGAAAGGGTAGCTGAAGCTGCAATAACATGAAAAGGGGTTTTCGTGTTATTTCATGTTATAGTGTTCAACATCCTGCTTTAGAATCATAGCGTTTTTCTTTAACATGTGCAGGATTGTAGATCAATCTTGCTTAACATCTTAAAATCTGTTTCATCATCAAGGTAATAACACCATCTATTTTCAAGACTCTACTTAAGACATTCTTCCTAGCATGTCTAGCCACTTTCTATTTTTTGTCTTCCATTTTCTATAATTTCCATAATTACCAAAATAGCACAAATTTTACAAGCTACAAAGAAATAGTGGAGCAACAAGAGTCTGACAACACCACATACAAATAAGTAACTGAGAAAAGAAAAATAGTTAACATCTCATTTCCAAAGTTCTAGGAAAAACCAAGTTTCAAAAAGTAATAGGAATTCTTTTCCCAAATGATAATCTTGTCCGTGGGTTCTTCTTTAACCTAAGCTTAAACTGTGTCCATTTTACTTCATTTTCCCTGGAAATGGAGACAAATAAGGCTGAAATACAAGGTGTATATATCTAACATCTTATTTCCAAAGAGTCCAACATCTTGTTTCCAAAGAGTCCAACAAGCATTAGTGTTTCATCCCATTAATATTCCTAAGGGGTCTGTCTGTGAAAGAGAAGTGACAAGTATCCTTCCTCTTGCAAATGAGAAAACCGAGGAATAATAAAGGGAACTGACACAACTGAACAGCACAGTGGAGTAGGTGACAAAGCAGAGAAAATACCATCAGGTCTTGGGAATGATGATTTTCCCCCCTCCCCCAAGCCTGAGTACCCATAAGTCATAAATAACAAGAAAATAGTCTGGATCTGATTACTTAGGGAACGTGTAGGCTTTCAAATATGCACTGAGACCTCATGGAACTCCACCCCATCCCTGTGAAAATGTAACAATCATCCTATTGAGTTTCCCATCCTTTGACCTCCTCCTTGCATGCCACTTCTCATACTGTGACACATCTTCTGACACCTGTTACTGGAAACAGATGTTCAACTCTCATTTCAGAGTTTATGCTTTCATTTCGTGTTTTCTAAAACTCCAAGTCAAAATGCATGTCTATTTTCTTTCCTTTCCAAAGTCTAAGAGCTGAACATATTCATGTCCATTTACTTTCTTATATATATTAAAATATATATACTAAAATATATATTTTAATATATATATTAAAATAGTTAAAATGGTCTAAAAGAACAGAGGATAATCTCACTTATGTGTGGCATTTAGAGTAATTGGATGAAGGAATCCGTAGTCTTAAGGGTTGGAATGCCTAGATTATCCGTGGCTCCAGAGTACAGGAAGGACATGTAATAAAGGAATTCAGTGGTTCAGTGTGGGTGAGGTAGGGGTTAGGGGATAGGACAGATGGGAAATAAGTTGAGAGGGCAGGGGTCAAGGGGATTCAGGTACATTGGTATTTTAAAGGAAGAATATAGCTAAATATCCAAACCATAGAGTCATCAACACCCAAATCATGAGACCCAAACTTAAACAACCAAACGAAAAACGATGCTTGTCTAGATGCAGTTGTCATGGGGATGAGAACCTGGGAACATGGGAGGAGGAAAGTTGAAACTGGTGTTGGGATGGGTGCTGGAACACTGTATATCTAAAACTCAACTGGAGCTGGAGTGATAGCACAGCAGGTAGGGCGTTTGCCTTGCACATGGCTGACCCAGGTTCGATTCCCAGCATCCCATATGGTCCCCTGAGCACTGCCAGGGGTAATTCTTGAATGTAGAACCAGGAGTAACCCCTGTGCATCGCCAGATGTGACCCAAAAAAGGAAATAAATAAATAAATAAAATACAGATCACGTTTAATTAAAAAAATAAAACTCAACTAAGAATAACTCTGTAAATCATGCTGCTTTAATAGCATTTTTAAATAATAAAAAATAAAATAAAAATTAAAAGTAAAAAGACCAAGTGATCTCAATATATACATTGAGATAAAGCTAAATTAAATAGAATATATCATCATCGGGTGCTATTATTCATCAAATAAGGATAGTTTTTTAAAAAATCTATTTGCAGTCCGATTCATAAGTGAGAATACTACTATAAATTGACTGCTTGAAAGGTTGGAGTTAGAATTTTTATATACTATCAACTATTGAATAATTTCAAGGAGGGGTCAGAGCAATTGTACATTGGATAGGGTGTTTGTCTTGCATGCAGTCAACCTGGGTTCAATCCCATATGGTCCCTGGAGCCTGTTAGGAGTAATTTGTATGTGTAGAATTGGGAGCAACCTCTGAGCATGCTCAGTGTAGCCCAAAAACAGCATCTCCAAATTTTTTCAAGAAAAGTCTTAAACAGTTGAAGAGACTATATAAGTAAATTAGTAACAAAATCACATTCCTGAAACAAGATTTTCCAATTTCATGACTTGCGGTGTCTTGATACAGAGCTGCTTACTTGTAGTTGAGTTCAAGGTGCTTGAAAGACTTCGCCTTCAAACTACCTTGTATCCCTACTCATTCAGCAATCATCAAGATACCTGAGACAAAAAGAATATGGAAATTATTACTTTTCAAAGTAGCACTGTGGCACTGTCATCCCATTGCTCACTGATTTGCTTAGCGGGCACCAGTAACATCTCCATTGTGAGACTTGTTACAGTTTTTGGCATATCAAATACGCCACGGTTAGCTTGCCAGGCTCTGCCATGTGGGCGGGATACTCTCAGTAGGTTGCCGCACTCTCTGAGAGGGACAGAGGAGTTGGACCCGGGTGGACGGCGTGCAAGGCAAACGCCCTACCTGCTGTGCTATCTCTCCAGTTCATTTAAATTTATCCTACCCCCAAATTTAACATATTTTAAATTTTAGGCAATCATGCTTATTAATTATACTTTTGTTTCCATTATTGTGAAATTTGTATCTACCATATACACAAAAAAAATAAGTCTCCTTTAAATGGTCTGAAATGTAAACAAGGTAGGAAGAGTTGTATTTTTAAGGTATAAAATATCTTAGTATTAGTTATTAACTTATACCTCTTTTTCCATTAACAGTATATTGAGGATTGATATAACAATAATAATATTCTTATGCTTTCATCTTATCACTTATAATTTGTTTATGTTAGAAAAGATCTTTTTGAAAATGAAGAGACTAAGCAAGCAACAAAATACTTTCAGTCCATACCCTTGCCCTCCAGTGATGACTTTGGATGTGTCCAATACTATAGCTGAAAAACAGTCACCAGCATTTCCTTTCTTGTTGTTTTTGCTTAGTTGGACTGAAAAATACTTTCTCTCAAAAGAGTTGAAGGAAAGTAGAAAGCAATGGCCATTTTGTAGCTTGACTGGATATATAAGCAAACACTAATTTGGGGTTGCTCTGATGAGATTTTGCAGAAGTGATTAAAACCTTTAATCAGTTCACTTTAATTAAAGGACAAACTCTCCTGGATTATCTGGGCAAGACAGATTTACTAATTTATGAAATCTTAAAGGAGAATTTACTCCTTTCCCAAGTGTCAATGGAGTCTCTAGTTTTGTTATACAATCCTAGGAAACCAACACACATATGTATCACAATTTAAATAGCTGGTTTTTAGTAAATAAAAAACAAAAGACAGCTTTTCATCGCTCAGAGAAAGATTCTTTTTATTTATCTATTTAATTGTTTGTTTTCGGTTTGGAGGTCACAACCAGAGATGCTTGGGGTTATTCCTGGCTCTATGCTCATGAATCACTCCTGGCGAGCTCTGGGAACTATATGGGATGCCAAGAATGAACCTGGGTTGACCTCTTGCAAGGCAAACACTATACCACTTGTACTTCCGCTCTGGTCTCTTTCAGAGAAAATATCTTTATATTTGACTTAACACTTTTACAGGTGATATTCAAAGAAAACATTCTTTCTCAATCTTCTCTAGAGATGTAAAGCTCTCTCGAATATCTATCTCAGCTGAAAATCATCATACATTAATTCCTAATTCATTTCTTAGCCAATATGAAGCTGGACTTTTTCTTGACCACATACCAGTTAAGCAAGGATATCAACATCCAATTCAAAATCCGAGACTTTGCTATTCTTATTCCAAATTTTTTGAAGATAAGTGAATTGAGGCCCAAATGCAAGTAAATTCTGCTTCATTTTAATGTTGTTCCTCTATTCAGTATTATTTATTTCTAGCTAGACCCAAATCAAAAGTCACTCATTGTGACTTCTGTCAAAACTGAAAATAATTTTGGCAACTGGCACTCACACGGAATTTCTGCCCGGGGAAAGTAAAATAAAATAAATAGCTCATTATTTCCTTAACCATGTATTTTATTATGAGAAAAATGTGTCGTTTCCAGTATATAAGTTTCATCATTTTTTTTCCTTGAGAAGCAGGCATATTACAGAAGTAGCACATAGATGGTCATATCTGAACATGATATAGCTCTTTTGGAGGAAGGGCTTAAGGAATGCCTTGTATGCTGCTGATGTACTTCAGTTTCCGACATTGTTACCTGAACATTCCCAGTGAGGCCCTCAAGGCGACTGTGCACTATTGGGTATTGCCCTGTATAATAGCACCATCATCACTCCCAACACCAGGTGGGTGGCCTGGTTAATCATCAGAAGCTCAGCACATGAGTAACACCCATCCTTCAATGCTTTCCTTGAACCACCAGCCGAGCTGGCCAAGAATGAAAGGGCCAAGGTCTCCAGAACGCTAGTTGGGAAAAAATAACTAAAAACTAACTCTTCTTTATGAATGGTTTAATTTTGGCTATTTGTTTGTATCACTATTGTTTTTTTTCCCCAGGACTATGAAGAAAATGAAATTTATTTTCATCTTACTTCAATCTCAAGAGCATCTTTATCAATCAAACCGTTGCCAGTTATGTTGTGCATGTAGTGTCTGGTGGCAGTTGAGTGAAACTAAAGACATTTGACACTGTTATAAAGAATATTCAATCTCTTGCCAATCTCTTGGAAATACCCAATAGTGCACAGCGTGTAATGCTTGCTAGAGAGATGTATTTCCATTTTGAGATCTTTGAGCACACACTTCAAAAATCCTTGGCTTCAGTGAAGATTCATGAGACCATATTTTTATTTTCTATGGATGCTGTATTTTTCTATAGCTCTACCTTTCATGCATACATATTTGATAACTCTCCCCATCTGCTAGAAATAATTCCTATTTGGGGGATTTATTGCATTTAATCTATTAACAAGACTCTTTTATTCACATCATTTTCTAGAAAGTGTAATTTCTTGAACCTTAAGTTTATTTTATGGATCTAATACGTTAAATAAGTTAAGACATAACAAGATTTACTTTTCTACCTCTTCAGGGAGGAAAAATATCTTTCTCTGAGTCTTTTATAAAGTTTACTAGTCCACAATGAAAATGCAAATCAATGTATCTGAAAGCTGGAGGAGGTAGTTGTACAAATTAGTAATGGAAAAGAGAACACAGCCAAATCTGGTCGCAGGTAGTAATTTAGGATTGAGATAATTGTATATTTCAATCAACCACTAAAGTAATTGGCTAACATCATACACATTTGTGGTATAAGACTTACAAAAGATCCAGTCATTATCCTGAAAGCGCTCCTATCAATTTGAAGTTGAAGGGCTGACCTCTCTCCTTGGCCACTTAAGCTTTTAGGACTCTCAGATAATGGTTAGAGGAACAATTCTATTGTTTGACTAAAACAAAACATTGTGGATTTGCTAAGGTCCTTCCAAACGGAATGAAAGCTCAGAAACAAATACCACAAAGTGACTTCCATTTACCAACTGCTTTCCCAGTATGTAAATCCTCGTGATACGGACCATCTTATGTAAGCTGTCCCAACTGTGTTTTGTAGTGTTGAAATATATATGCACATACATTAAAATACTGCTTTAAAATTTTATTCCCTTCAGGGGCTTGAGCAATAGCACAGCGGGTAGGGCGTTTGCCTTGCAACATGACCTGGGTTTGATTCCCAACATCTCATATGATCTCCTGAGCACTGACAGGAGAAATTCCTGAGTGCAAAGCCAGGAGTAGCCCCTGTGTGTTGACGGGTGTGACCCAAATAGCACTGTAGCACTGTCGTCCTGCTGTTCATCGATTTGCTCGTTCCGGAACCAAAAAGAAAAAAAAAATTTACTCCCTGGGAAGTTTAAGAAAAGGTTTCAAAAGACAAATTTATCATATAAATGAAATAGCCTTGGCTTCTCAGTCTAGACTGGGGATCCAGTTTAACATTAGGTGACCTATCATTTTTACATGAGTTCTTGGGTTCAAATTCTAGAACTACATTAAACTGAACAAATGAACAAAATTTTTAAAAATGTGTGTGACCTCTGGAATGGTTTCTTTATTTTATTTTTATACTTCAGTTTCCAAAATCTATAAAAAGTAGAAGACATCTCCTCTCTATAAGGAGATGTTGATTACATGATATAATATAGTTATAGTGTTTAATTAATTCAGAATTTGGATCATAGTATTAGATACTTAGATATACTAAAATGTAAATTCTAAACTAAAAATACACAGTTATCTTATGTTTTATGTCAAATAGAATATAAGTTAGAATAGGGACCAGAGAAATAGCACAGTGGGGAAGGTGCTTGCCTTGCATGTAGCTGCCCTGGATTTGATTCCTGGTATCCCATATAGTCACCTGAGACCACCAGGAGTAATTCTTGAGCACAGAGCCAGGAGTAACCCCTGAGCATTGCTGGTTATAACCCCAAAATAAAAACAAACAAAATAATAAAAATGAAAAAGAATATCTGTTAGAATAGAATTGGACTGGCAGAAGGACAATATATAATAAAAACCACATTAGATTCAAAACTGAATCAGAGTATTAGAATGTAGGTAATATTGATTCACAAATAATAAGTATTAACATATAGTATATCTAAGTCAGTTTTATAATTGAACAGATATAGTTTATTTAAAAAAACTGCTTACAAGCAACATTTGATTTGTAATTCTAATCCAGACAAGTAAACTAAATTCCTACTGTGGACTGGAGCAATAGTACAGTGAGTAGAGCAATAGTTTTGCATGTTGCTAACCTAGATTCAATCCCTGCACCACATATGATCTCCTAAGCTCACTAGGAGTGATCCCTGACGTCAGAGCTAGGAGTGAAATCTGAGCATTACCAATTGTGCTCTTGATTCCTTCCCCCTCCCCCACATACAGACACAGAAAAGAAGACAACAATTCTTCAATTCCTATTGATAACAGCAAAAGAACAGTGAAATGTTCAGACTTGTTTGGACCATATAGATGTTCTTACATCTATATGTAAGAATCAACATCTATATGTCCTGAATCAACTGCTTATCATACAAGTGACCATGAGTGAGAATGCTGAGGGCATTTGCCTCACTGAGCTTTCATCCAACCCAGCAATTCCATTTTTTCGCTTCTACCTCAAGGGCCGCCAAACACAATTTTGAAAAGACATTTGTGCTCTTATGTTCTTTGCAGCACTGATAACAGTAGCCAAAATCTGGAAAGAAACTAAGTGCTCAAGACAGATGAGTGGATAAAGAAACCACGGCACATACACACAGTGGAACATTACTCAAGTATAAAAGATGATTAAATCATGCAATTCATTACTGTGTCGATAGAAATAGAGGGTTATTGGGTTGAGTGAAGTCAAAGGGGAAAGGGACAAATACAGAATGATTTATCTCATATGTGAAATATAAAGAAACATAATAAGGAGATGACTGGACTCCTTGCCAGGCTGTTTTCACTTGGGGCACTCCAGAGGGTGGCAGATGAGAACCTTTCTTGTCCCAAGGGACCCATCCCCGGCAGCTGACCTCCACTACCCAACTGCTGCCACTCTCCAGGCCACTTTCTGGACACATTATAAGACACTTCCTACCCATTTTTCATAATTATCACACCATATTTGATGGAGTTCAGACAGTAGGCAACAACCATAGAGAGTATTGTGTATATATATACACACAATATGTATTTTGTGTATATATACATATATATGTATATATATATGTATAAGTATATATACTTATACAATATATATATACATATGCACACATACACACACAAACACACACACATACCTCTCAGAGAGCCTGGCAAGCTACCAAGAGTATACCACCTGAATGGGCAGAGCCTGGCAAGCTACGCGTGGCATATTCGATATGCCAAAAACAGTAATGATAAGTCTCATTCCCCTGACCCTGAAAGAGCCTCCAATTGTTGGGAAAGATGAGTAAAGAGAAGCTGCTAAAATCTCAGGGCTGGGAGGAATAGAGATGTTACTGGTGCCCACTCAAGTAAATCCACCGAAATGACAGTGATACAGTAAGGAGATAACAAATGACCAATGGTAACAGATTCTGCTTGCCTACAGAATTAAGTTCACTAAAAAAGTGAAATGAGTTGGTGAGTGGGCGGGAACCCTTAGGAATTGGTAGCGGGATGCTGAAGCTGGGTCAGTAGGTGTGATATTGAGAGACTGTCTGCATTAACAGCATTGTAATTCACAGTGCCTCAATAAAAACTAGGATTAAATGTCCAAGTATTAAAAGTTAATAAAGTAGTTTGAGGACAAGGCATTTCTTTATCCAAACTTCTTATCTAAGAAAATTAAGAGCCATATGCATAAATAAAATCGGTGGTCTTTAAATAAGTAAAAGGTAAAACACTCCATCCCAAAAATTATTGAGTTTCTACATGGCTTACCATGTAGAAAATATAACTTGCATATCTACATCATTCTAACTGGGTTGAGTGTGGATGTGAGAGAACCCTGCAATGGAAGAGCATTTGCCTGGTGTTGATTCTAGCCCAGACATACTGATCTGCTGGATTAGGCTTTGACACCCCAGGAACCTGGACTAGAATAATGTGCTTGGTATATGAGCAAACACATGACTTTTTTTTTATTATAGTGTGGAGTTTGGGAGCCATGCTGGACTGAGGATCAAACCAAGGACATCAACTTAATAAGGCATGATATCTACCTCTTGAGTTACATCCTTAAAACCTTCATTATTGTTTAATTTTAAAAGTAATTTGATATTTCTTTAGAAGCTTCAGGATAGATTTGCAAACAGAAAATGTAGTAGAAAGTTAACTCTGATTTATGTAAGTTAATCTATTGCCTAACTGATTTCATTACATGTTGTTTAGTTTCTAGTTATACTTTCCAAAAACCTAACCTCCACATTAAGTGAGAACTTGGCTTACTACAAACATCCAGCCCAGGGAGAAAATACATGTAATGGTTGATTTTAATGGATTAAAATACTTGGAGAGAGTCACAATATAATAGTAATTAGGCATTCGGTTATTCTTGTAGTTCTTAGGAAACAGTCAATAGGAGCATATATAAAATATGTAGCTTATTTATTTGCCTTAGTGCCAATTGTGTCACTCCTATAGGAATGGAGAGTCTAAATCTCAGAAGAACCTGAGTGTTGGTTGCTCTGGGTTTAAGTTCAACTAACAGGTAGGTGATTTGTTATGTAAATCTATCTGAAATTTAAACTAAGCCACTTGCTCAAGGGACTACAAAATGTTTTTTGGAAGAGCATTTAGTCTTGTATGTGGATATTTATTCCATGTAATTACTCTTTTAAAAGCTTTTAGAATAATAATGTGTCATTGTAGTCAGCTCCTTTATTCTGAAAATGAGGACACAGAAATCCAGAGAAGATATGTATCTGATTACCTCACTAGGTTTCTTCTAGTTAATGGAATTCTAGTTCAGCGACAACTGGGGAGTATTTTAACTGTCATTCTCCAATATCTATGTTCATCGAGGCTTTGCCTAAAAGATCTTTCTCATTAATAAATGTTAGAATAACCTTAATTTTTGTTTGTTTTGTTTGTTTTCTACCACACCTGGGTGAGCTCAAGAGATTCCTCCTGCCTCTGCACTCAGGGGTCACTCCTGGCAGTCTTGGTAACCATATGGAGTGGCAGAAATCAAACTTAGGCTATCAGCGTGTAAGGCAAGCACCTAACCCACTATACTATCTCTCTGGCTCCCTTAAAGATTTTTTTAACACAAATTCTGGACTCCATCTCTGGAGTTTCTGCTTTTGTAGGTGTAAGGGAGAGATTGTTCAGAGTCTTCTGAACAATTCTAGATGCTGATGCTGCCAATCTCCCAAACCATTTGAAGATTTTGGATTTGATTAAACCAACTAGTGAGTTGAAACCCACAAGGAAAACTTGCCAACAAGCAGCTGAAATCAATGGCTAATTCTTTTCCTGCCTACACAGATGCCATTCCTTAATTTCTCCTCTTCTATTCTGAGAAGTGTTATAAATGACTGTGCAGTTTTCCTCTGTCCCAGACTCTTAAGAATGAATCTTTACTTCCAACTAACCATCAGTATAAAAGATTCCTAGTGATTACTCTCCACAGCATTGTTGAATATTACTGTCCTCTTTATTGACAGGTTTTGAATGTCTGACTCTTCAATCTGATCCACTGCCATTAGCCACAGACAGGCAGCAACTAGGACACTAACCTTCCAATTTTCAACAAAGCTAATGAGGCGGCCTATAGTGATAAGGGGTAAGCATACTAAAAGTGTTCTTTTGTTGTAATAAGGACTAATGACCTAAACCACTAATGCCATTATTTAGAAACCATGATCTTGAGTTAACAAATTCAAAAATTAAATACTAAATCTTTTATCTACTTGCATTGTCATCAGCAAACAAACATGCTTCTCTATCTTTTTTGTAACAATACTATTTACAGTATCCTATAAGTTTTAGGAGAACGATATCATACTTCTTCAAAATCAGTGCTCCCACTCCAAGCCTACACCAAATGCCAATATTCCTTGCCACAGTCAAATGTCCTACCGTCTGTAACCCCACACCCCTTACTTTTCTTTTAGCCTCAGTTCTGCAGTCAGAGTCCAGATGTTTCTTTTAATTTCTCTAAAATCAAGCACTTCTTGAATATTTATAGTATACCAGAGAAAACACCCTTTGGAAGAATTTTGAAGCCAGAGTTAGCCATGGTGCTCATACATGAGCACTCTAGTTGTTAGCTTTCTGTCCGAATTTTCTGAAATGATAATGTATGTACTACCCTTTAAATCTCTTTAAAGAGGTTGAGAGTGGTGGTGGATTGAAATGCTGTCTTGTAAAAGACAGACACTGACGTAACAGAGTCTGATTATTTTCAACAAGTGAACTTATTTAAATACAAGTAGGCCTTTTAAATAAAAGTTCTTAGGTTTTGAAATTGATGAGACTGTCACTTCTGCATATATAATTCATGTCCATCTTTATTACGAATCTGTGAAACCAGTGAATGAAGATAGGGTAAAAATTGGGAAGTAACTTTTTTTTTTTTTTTTTTTTTTTGCTTTTTGGGTCACACCTGGCGATGCACAGGGGTTACTCCTGGCTCTGCACTCAGGAATTACTCCTGGCGGTGCTCAGGGGACCATATGGGATGCTGGGAATTGAACCCGGGTCGGCCGCGTGCAAGGCAAACGCCCTACCCGCTGTGCTATTGCTCTAGCCCCGGGAAGTAACTTTTAATTCCATATGGTCTACTTAATCGAAGGGTCTTTATATGTCCTTAGGAAACTACTTGTCAAATCGCTGGAGCAACATACTAAAATTATGTGTTTTATTATTTTCCTTTAGGACCATCTTCAAAGTAAAAAAATCACTATATATATGCACATATATATATGTATATATATACATTGATCATATATTTTCAGGTCAAATAAAATTTTCATGAAAGCTCTATAAGTTATCAATGAATAATACACCAATGAACAGTTGAGTAATTTAACGTCACTGCTATCAGAGTATCATTTGGCTTGTTAAAATACCTGATTACATTTACATCCAGACTCAGAAAATATATTAATTTATATTTGTAATATAAAAAGGACATTTTCATAACTGCAATGACAAATATTCATATGTATGTGATTAAATTTCAACTATAAGGTCTAGGTTTGTTGCTTTCATCTGAACCTATTTCTAAATTCAGTACAAATATTTAAAGGAACATAGAACTTCATGCAAAATTTAGTGTTGTTACAAAACAAAAAACTTGAATATTTACAACAGAGATTCTCGAACTGCTGAGGAAAGTGTGTACAAATAATCATGTCAGAAACAAGGAGTTTACTTTTAAAATTCAACTCCAGAGTGCTGGAAAAATGTACTGAGATTTTTGTCCCTCTTGTTCTTGCTAAAAGCAGTGGAGAATTCACCATTTAATCGGACCATCAACAGTAACAAAAGAAGACTATTTTGAATGGTGACCACAATGCATAGTTAAAATAAATAAGGAATTGAAACATAATGAGATTTTGTGCAATTTGTGGCAAGAACAAAATTAAAGTGGTAATACCAAACATGCATTCATTTTTTTAAAAAAAATATAAACATGTATTTTTCAAAAATAACTAATCAAACATTAAGGTTATAAAAATGAGCTCTAATTTTAGGAACTTTGTTTATCCTCCCTGTATATGTGTCTGGTGCTGAGGATTAAATCCAGACCTCACACATGCAAGGCACGTGCTCTGCCCTGAGCTCCTTTCCCGATGCCTGATTTGTCCATATTATGAATTATCTTGACTGAACTCTTCTTAAATTGTGTTACCTGGGAAAGAGGAGAGAGAGAGAGAAATAGAGACACAGAGAGATAGAGAGAGTGAAAGACAGAGACAGAGATAGAGAGAGACAGAGAACTGGGAAGAAAACAAGCAGACTTGGACAACTGGAAAGCAGATAGCAAAAACAGATATTGATATTTTGAATATTTTGTTGCTTCTTTGTTTGGGGGCAACATCCTGTATTGCTTAGAATTCCTCTTGTCTTCACATCCAAGGGCTGCTTCAGGCAGTGTAAGAATCAAACCAGGGCCTCCCAATGCCAAGGATGCACTCCAGTCCTTTGAATTATCTCCCTAGCCTGGAATTTTACTTTTAAGAATTTATTTTCCAGCTTTCTTATCAAAATCACTTATAATACACCAGAGGCAGCACCAAATTTACTCAATGGTCTGGGAGTGAGTAAGTTAAGGCATACAGTGAAATGCACCTACTTCTATCATTTTAATTAAAGCTCAGAAACTTAAAGAAAGTTGTACTCTAAGAAGAGATATAAAGAAGTAAGTATAGAAAGAATTAGCTGCAGTGAGTGAGAAGCAATTCTACAGAGCAGAGATCTGAAAATACAGATAAGACAACAGGTGTAAGGTAGAGAGTGGCAGGGAAAATATGACAGTTGTATGTGTCTTCACTCTTACATGATTATTGCACACAGTGTTACTGTGGATAAATTTTCTGATTGAAAATATAATGGCATATCTATACTATCCTAATTATTGAATTTTAGGAAACTTGAATGTAGGAATTAAATGCCAATTGCTAGCCATAAGAACAATTATAAAACAAAAAAATTGTGAGTAATTCTACTAATGACACACACCAACCACAGAACTGCTGATATTTGCAACGGGAGGTGGAGTGGGCAAAGGGTCGTTTTGGTGGTGAGATGTCGCTGCAACTTTAATGGAAAGTGAGATGTGCTCTGTACACATATAGAAGTATAAAGGTATACTCAGAAATTCTATATAATTGCTAACCTATGATGAATCCAAAAACGGTTTGGAAATTACAATCATATAATCAGCCTCTCATTTCAAGACAGCTAGTATAGTAATGATGATTTGCTGAATAGTAGTGAGAGCTGATAGTTTTTAAAAGTCTGTGTTACTGATGAAAGCAATTCAAATAGTTGTTCAGAACATAATGACAATTATCGTTTTTAAATTTTATGGCAAAGAGAATACTTTGTAGGATTTTGTCCTCACTTACAAAGTGAAAACCTGCTTAAGGGAGAGAGGAAAATAACAAAAACAAATTTAATTAACCATTTTAACAAGCATGAGAAAATCATAATACAAAATATCACTAACAAGGAGCACTGTCATCCCGTTGTTCATCAATTTACTTGAGTGGGCACCAGTAACGTCTCCATTGTGAGACTTATTGTTACTGTTTTTGGCATATTGGATATGCCACGGGTAGCTTACCAGGCTCTGCTGTGTGGGCGAGATACTCTCAGTAGCTTGCCGGGCACTCCAAGACGGACAGATAAATCGAACCCAGGTTGGCCACGTTCATCACTGTCACTGTTATGCACTGTGATTTACAAAGTTGTTCATAATACAGTTTCAGGCATAATGTTCCAATACCAATCCCTCCACTAGAATGACTTTTCTCTCCTCTAACGTCCTCCTGTTTCTCCAAACCACAGCTTGCTTCCTTGCCAGCCCCATTTTTTAATTTAATTGTTGTATTTGGGGTCTCCTGCTTGCATTGTTGTTGATTTGTGGTTTAGACGTCTACATAAACCTCTATACTACCAATATGCTAGGGGCCCCTGACCTCTTCCCCTATTACCTCCCAGTTGCCTCTTTGTTGGAAAATGCAAGTGCTCTTGCTGGCTGTTCAGCAGTAAATCTGTTCTGAAGAATTTCAACAAAGAAAAGCATTTGGCTTCATAAACATTTCATATGAACTTTAAAATCAAATCTGTATTTTTATGTTTATAATAACCATAAGGGTAATAACTGCAGATGTTAAATGAATTCTAAAATGCTAGTTTCCTGGAATTATTTTACTCCAAATTTTTGTTATCATAAGCCTTTTATAAATATACTCTGTAAACAGTTTCCATTAATGGCCATCACATTAGAGGAATCATATTATTTCTATATGAAGTATTCTTTTTTTCTGCCTCGGTAAAGTGCCAAAATAATCATAATGTTTAGAGGGATTGTGTGGTTTCCTCTTAATTTTTGTATTTGAGATTCTTGATAAAAATTCTTGCTAAAAACTCCCAAACCAGGGTGTTCCCAAAAAATAAATACTAGAAAATGTAAAACCCAGGTCGGCCACATGAAAGGCAAATACCCTACCTGCTGTGCTATCGCTCGGTCCAATAAAACAATTTCAGGACTTGATTTTTATTTTCTCTTTGGCGGTGTATAGGGGTTACTCCTGACTCTACACTCAGAAATTACTCCTGGTGGTGTTTGGGGGACCATATGGGATGCTGGGGAATTGAACTTGGGTTGTCCTCGTGCAAGGCAAATGCTCTACTCGCTGTGCTCCACAATTAATTCAATGTGTTTAAGTCATATTTTTCTCAAATTTTATATTCTCCTATGAATTCTTAAGCTATTTTAATTCTTTGACTTAAATCCCCTTCTATAAATCTTGTTATGCCAAACATGCATTCAAATATTTGTTTTTTTTTCTACAAGAAAACTCAGTCACCTCTTCCCATTTCTTTCTGCTAAAACTACTCATTTTTAGACACTTCCTTACATAGATTCTTTCATTCTTTCATTGTCCAATACATCTGTTATCTTGTTTTCATGTTAGACATCTTTAAATATTGCTTAAAATAGGCATTTCTTTGTTTCCTTTACAAAAAACTTTCAGCACTTTGCAAGATGTTTTTTGACCCCATCTGCCACTCAATAATTGCATTTGTTTGTGTAACAAATTATTCTAAAACTTAGAGTCAGTGAATAATTTTGGTTCAGAAATTTAGTCTGGGCATAATAGGGATGACTTTCCTCTACTCTCCAATGTTGAGAGTCTCATTTGGGAATCTGAAGGTTGAAAGCTGGATTCAACTCCAAGTCTAGCAATTAGTGCTGGAAGTTTCTCTTACTACCCTTTTAATATGGTCTTTTTGCATGGGTTCATTGGCATTCTTTGCAGCTTTGGGCTGAGTACCAAAGATAAGAGTCTCAAATCAAAAAGAGTCGGGCAGAAGCTCTATCCTTTCTGGTTTTGTTTTGGGGTGCCATTTGCTGAGGGATTATTCCTGGAAGTGCATGGGTTACCATATATGGTTCCAGGGTTTAAACCGGAGTTGGCTGCATGGATGAAAGTACATTACCCACTGTACTGTCTATTTTGTCACAGAAGTGCCATTCTTTTATGACAGAGTCTCAGAAATCACTTATCATCACTAAGCATAGTACACCATTGGTTGAAGAAGTTGAATCCGCTGCTGAATTAAAAAAGAATTTAGAGTTCATTTCTTGGTATAAAATGACAAAGTTCTGAAAGTTTAGGCACCATGAAAGTTTAGGCACCACAACACCACTGTGAGAAAATGTAATCTGCCCAAGGTCTTTACCAACTCACCTTAATGTCCATTCTCAGGAGACACTGCACTAATGGAGGTGGAGTCTTCCTCCTCACCTACCCACATCTTCAAGCCCTCCATGGACCATATACAATCTCATCTGGAAGTGGAGCACATTACGCCTCTACAAAATTCTGGCCCTAACTCAATGTATATAAATAAAGCTGGAGGGGTGGCAGGAGGGGATGGTGGCAGGGCAGGGCGGGAAGGCAGGAAACAAACAAACCCCAAAACACCACAATTTTGTTGTGGTTTATTTTATTACAATGGCATTAAGTTTGAAGTCCTTGGAAAAACTTCTAATCTTATTAGAGGAGGGTGGTAAAAAAAGAGGGGAGGAAACAGGCACACCCAACACCCACCTCTATTCAGAATTTACCCCTGGCTCTGCTCAGAGATTACTCCTGTTTGGGTTCAAGGGATGATATGTAGTTCCTGGGATTAAAAAGGGGTTGACTACATGGAAGATTAACATTTTACCCTCGCTCATATTTCTCTGGATCCTAGACTGCCCATCTTAATAGCAGAAAGGATTTTAGGCTGTATTTTCCAAGGCTAGAATTATAAATGACATGATCTAAAATACCCGATCAACAACTTTGTCCCCAGTTTTACATCCCTCTACCTCTGTATGCGACTGTATATGGTGCATGTGGGCAGAGCCAACTGAAGCTTGGCAGAAGCTTGAGATGAAAGAGGAAAAATAAAAATTAAGAAATGCAAACATAGGATAAAAAATGAAGATCAGGACCAAAAATGAAAGAGAAAGGAAAAGTGAAAGGAAAAGAAAGCAGGGCTCAGTGTTCAACTGGGCTGTGATCTATTAAGGGAAAGCAAAGTGAATTTAAATTACTCCTGTGAAAGAATCTATACCGTTGGTGTACTAATAGTGATATACTTTTAGTGATGTCAATATAACCAGGTAGTTAAATAAATTTTCTTTTCTATGTGTCAAATCACAAACTAATACCTTTTCCTTGTCAAACTCATCAAATCACAAACACACTTTTCACTTTTTATTGCTTCTAACATTTTGTTTTATCTGGAAAAAGTGACTTTCATAAAAACATGTTGATCTTAGGTCCCATAAATCATCTTAAAATGAAGTGATCTCACCCTCAGGCAAATAGGCAGTACTTTCATTCCATTTTTAATACATTCATTACATGAATATTAAAGGACTCTTTCTAGACCTTCAGCTAAATTAAAAAGACTCTAGGGAGTAACAGAATCTCTCTTCTTCTCATGATACTTCGGACAGTGCCTTAAATACATCCCTCTTCACTATTGTGTTGTTGCATGAGTTCATTCAAACTCTTAAAAAGTTTTCTGCAATCACGTCTAGGGTCTTCAGTATCATTTTGACTCAACCCCTTATTTATAAAAGAGGGAATAAGTTCTTTAGAAAATAATTTCTATAAAAGAAGACAATTTAAATGATTGCTTTTATACTGCATGAGAAAGATAAATTTTTTAAATAAATAAAAATAAAACTTATTGGGGCTGGAGCAATGGCACAGCAGGTAGGGTGTTTGCCTTGCACACAGCTGACCTGGGTTCGATTCCCAACATCCCATGTGGTCCCCTGAGTGCCACCAGGAGTAATTCCTGAGTGCAGAACCAGGGAGTAACGCCTGTGCATTGCTGAGCGGTGTGACTCAAAAAGCAAAAATAAATAAATAAATAAATAAATAAATAATAAAGCTTGTAAATATAAATCTTATTCCACACAAATTCAAAGGAATATATAGTAAATGAATATATTATGTATTATCATATAAAATATGTACATTAAATGAATTCCAAGTACATAGACTAGTTAAGCCTGCTGGTGGTAGTAGGGGAGATGGGAAGCCATTAAGACGGTGTTAGAGAGATACAAGCACACTTTGGTGTGGGTGTGGCACAGTAACATTGTTATACCTAGAACCATAAAACCAGTTTAAACCATGATACATACCTGAATAGAAATTTAAAAAATAAAAACCAAGCCTTGGGGGCGATGCTAAGTCTAGCACAGAATTTATTCACTGATTTTATTTAGTCATTCTACATGAGAGTTTTTAGCAACTTCTCAATATGAGGTATAGTAAATAGACATTTCATAGTAAAAGCTGCTAATATAAAATATTCTTCACATGGACCTCATTACCTACGCTGGGGCACAAAAACAGCTATTCAGTACATTATAGATTCCCCTCAAAGCTTAATGTCAACAGTTATTCCAACTGTGTGTCCTTGAAACTCCCTTTGACTCTACCTGGACAATAAAACTGTTATATTTAACTTATACTCGAGTGGCATCAACCAGAACATGTTGATGCAGAAAGAGGGGATCCTTTATGCAGAGAGAAGGTAGAATTCATAACTACTAGTTTAGCTGCTTTACTTACAGATTTAGAGCTAATAGATTCTCTATGTTACCAAACTTTGGAGATTTGCTCAATTAAATACAAGACTACAAAATATAAGAGTTTCCAAGATATTCTTCTAACCTCTGATGCTTCTTATTTCTTATCCTAAATATCTCTTCCATTTCTTATGGCTCAACATACATTGATAAATATTGACAGGCTTTGCATACGATTACTCTGTCCTTGAGTAATGGTCTATTCAGACCAAAAACTGATAGTAATGGATAACATTGTAATTTAGAGCAGTTAAATAATGGTCTTCTTCAAAAATTGATATTTTTACATCTAACCACTTCAATTTTATGTCAAGTGAATAAAATGCAAGGAGTTATATGTCTCACAATTAATATTAGTCACCTGGACAATAGGGTTTCCTATCTGCATTGAAAAAAGTTGAGATTATGGATACTTTTTTTACTTGTAGAACAGTAAAATACAATCTTGTCTCCCATCTTTTCTCACTGATTTATTGTCTTTGTTTCCATAGTGACAAATACATAGTTTCAAGGAGATCAAAGTTTTGAATTCTGAATATGTGACCCTCCAAAGCCAACAATATAGAAAAGAAAAAAATAAAACAAGCTCTAAAGTATCTGAAGTGGACCAATTTAAGTAAATGCATGTTCTGTTGCTATGCTTCAAATTATATCCAATGTAAATCTCCAGTGTTTTAGAAGAGAAAGGCATAAATTGACATTGTGCCTTAAATTATCAGATATTCTTTTTTTAAAAGTTATTTATTTTATTGAATCACCATGTGGAAAGTTACAAAGTTCTCAGGCTTATGTCTCAGTTATACAACACTCAAACACCCATCCCTTGACCAGTGCCCATATTCCACCACTAAAAACCCCAGTATACATCCCACCCCTCGCCCCCCTACCCCCACCTGCGTAACTGATAAATTTCACTTCATTTTCTCTTTACCTTGATTACATTCCATATTTCAACACAAAACTCAATATTGTTGTTGGAGTTTCCCCCCATAAATGACAGCCCTACTGCCAAGGAAGCATTTGATAATTAGTTTCCATTGCTGAGAATGAAGAGATATGAAGTCTCGCTGTTCTAAGTACATAACTCTTTTTTTTTCTCCTTCCTGCTCGACCAAGTTCATGCCTGCTTAATACTCCTCATAATATGGCGGACGCCACGCCGCTTCTCCTCGAAAAGGGAATAAAAACCGAGAAAGAAGGGTATTTCCCATCCTCGGCCAGCATGGGGCTATGGCTTAGTTCACAGTCTAGAGACATGGCTGCAAGCAGTTCCTGGGACCAAAATTAGTCTAGTTGGCCTCCGGATCCTGGTCTATCAGCAGCAAAGCGGCCACACAAAAGTGTGGCCACCTGGGTCGAATCTCGGCAGAGTGAACGCTGGTATCGGCCCTGGCCCGAGACTGCCTAAGCATCCCGCTGTTCCAAGTACATAATTATTTTTTCTTTTTTTTTCTCCTTCCTGCGCCACCAAGTTCTTACCTGCTAAATAGACCTCATAATATGGCAGAGACCACGCCACTTCTCCCCGAAAAGGGAAAAAAAACGAGAAAGAAGGGTATTTCCTCTCCTCGGCCGGCGTGTTGATCTGGCTTAGTTCACAGTCTAGAGACATGGCCACTACTTTAATTACCTTCAATATTTCAACAAAAAGCTCACTATCATTGTTTGAAGTTTCCCCCCAAAGTCAGACCTGCTAAAAAGGGACCGTTTCACATTGCTGACAAATAAGAGATATTAGGTCCATTATAGATATTTGTGCTCGGTTTTGGATTTCTGTATAAAGTCCAGGGAAAATTCTGGCAGAAATTGCATCACTCCAAGCTTTTACTTCCCTTTTGTGGTGCTCATAAGATGAAAAAGCCTGGAGAGAGAAACCCTACTCCCCTGGTGCCGCATGGGGCAGTGGCTCAGTTCACAGTCTAGAGGCATTTCTGTGAGCTGCTGGTGTCCAAAGTAGTTCAGCTGGTCTCCAGGATCATGCTTGTGCAGCAGCGCAAAGGCCACACACGTGTGGCTACTGCATTTAAATCTCGGCGGAGGGCAGGGCTGGTACCCTCCACCCTCCGGAATCTCCTGCGCGTCCCGCAGCAGCCGGCTGGCACCTCCATTTTGTGCTCAAAAGGCGGTGATTGCCATGCTGTGCCTGGAAAGGAAGGGTTGAGAGAGAGAAGCCTTTCCCCCCTGGCGCCGCATGGGGCAGTGGCTCAGTTCAGTCTAGAGCATTTATGCGAGCTGCTGGTGTCCAAAGTAGTTCAGTTGGCCTCCAGGATCATGCTCGTGCAGCAGCAGAAAGACCCAAATTATTAGATATTCTGAGATTAATTCATGAAGATTTCTACTAGACTCTGATTCTAGGTATCCATGCATAAACATTCCAACTTCAGCAAAGTCATCAAGATGAACTTTCTATTTATTTGCACTTGAGTTTAAAAGCATGCATGATTATGTATAAAGTATATCTTTTCCTACGGTAATCATTAATTTGTACATTAAGATGAATTTCAAAATAGAAAATTGTTAAAGAATAATGTCTCATAAAAAAAGCAGATTTTTTTCCCCTTAAGTCACACCCAGCAATGTTCAGGACTTACTACTGGTTGTGTACTCACAGATCACTACTCCTGGTGGGCTTTGGGAACCATGTGGGGTGTTGTGGAACAATACCAGGCCAGCCTTATGCAAGGCAAATTCCCTGCCTTCTGTATAATCACTCTGGCCCCAAGAGTAACTCTTTTAAGGTTAAGGTAAAATAAAGAAATACATGAATTTACTATATTTCAGAAAATTTTATTTCTGTATGTATATATTAATTCATAAGGAATTCATTAAATTCTTGCAGTGTGTCAATATTCAAGAATTCATTGAATTCTTGCAGTGTGTCAATATTCTTCACTGTCACTGTCATCCCATTGTTCATCGATTCGCTCGAGCGGGCACCAGTAACGTCTCCATTGTGAGACTTGTTGTTACTGTTTTGGGCATACCGAATACGCCATAGGTACCTTGCCAAGCTCTGCCATGCAGGCGAGATACTCTCGGTAGCTTGCCAGGCTCTCCAAGAGGGTCGAAGGAATTGAACCAGGGTTGACTGTGTGCAAGGCAAACGCCCTACCCACTGTGCTATCGCTCCAGCCCGTCAATATTGTTAATACTGCTTATGTAAAATTAATTATATTAATTGGTTTTGGCCTCTTAAGCCTCCCATTGTACAAGAGGAGAAAAAGCAATAGCAAGCAAGTATTTTATACTTGCATAAATGTTATCATGCACATATTTTCAATAGATATAGTACTGTAAAAATAGTAAAACGGTGACTTTTCCAGGTGACAGTGTGAATATTTAGGAACAAAAGTAATGTATCTGTTAAAGTGAGAAAAGTGATAGAAAATGGGAAGGAAGAAAAATCATGGAGAAAGACAGAAATTAGACAGATCTTGGAGAGTTTTTAACAGTAATGTAAAGTGTCTGAATTTCTTGAAAGTGCTGTAAGAAGTCATTGGAGGGCTTTAAGGCTGGGAATAAAAACAATTAAATTTGCATTTCTAAAAGTAGATTTTTGATATTTTATTATACATGGCTATAATTTGATCATATTTCTAGACATAAGAAATTTGATTTTGTAGAATTTTGTATGGTTGGACAAGAAAATGAACAGATCATCCATGTATAATCCCAATAATTGTTGGTAACAATTATATGTCTAGACATGATCTCAGTATGAATGATCTTAATTTTGTCTGTCCTAAATTTTGACTATTATAATGCTGCTGATGACAATTTTTCAGGATGTCAGTGTTAACAGAAACCATTCATTAAAAACTTACCATATTTCAGATAATATATTGGATCTTTCATACATTATATTTAATTCAAGAATTCCATACCACATACATTTTATAGATGAACAAAAAATTGGGAACTTTAATATCCCTAACTTTAAGCTATACAGATAATAAATCAGTTTATCCATAAAATATAAACTTATTTTTTTACTTTTTTATGCTTTAAAGTGCAAGCTGGTGGGACTGGAGCAATAGTACAGGGGGTAAACTGCTTGCCTTGCACATGGTAAACCCAGGTTTGATCCGGATATACTATATGGTCCACTGAGCACTTCCAGGAGTAAGTCCTAAGGACAGAACTGGAGTAAACCCTGAGCATCTCTGAGTGTGATACCAAAAAATAATAAATAAATAAATAAAGTGCAACCTGAAAACTAAATAGAATTTCTTAAAATAAATAGACTTTATTTTCAAAAACATAACCCCCAAACATGCCTTTAGTTTGAAGATTAGGTTTCCTCCACAAAGAGGCTATCATAGCCATAATTAAGTAGAACATATCTATAGCTCTTTAGATATTCCCACTCTATTGGCAACCTCAGTAAGATTGAATTGAAACAAATTACAATAAGCATCAATTGTATCACTTGTATCAGTTGTCACCCCATCGCTCATTGATTTGATTTGCTTGAGCAGGCGCCAATAATGTCTCCATTCATCCCTGTCATGTGCTAGTGTAGCTCAATGGCATCTGCTCGCTCAAGGAACATGAAGAGCCTCAAACCGTTCATTCAGGGTCTTGATGAGCCAGTCCGACCATCTCATAAGTAGGCAGCCAGAAGTTCTTTTGACGTCAGTGGAATCCAGTCGGTAACAGCACTAGTCCAGCAGTCGTTTCCAAATCACATTACATGTCTGGCCTATCTGATTTTTAATGCCTTGGCAAATGAGGCAGCATCCCTGATTCTTGATCGTCAACGGAGGTCAGAATTCAGGATTCCTTTTCGCACTTGAGTGTAATGTGTTACTCCAAGCATAACTCTTTCGATTCCTCTTTGGGAAACATGAATAGCATTTTTATCCTGTTTTTGTAGGGTCTAGGTCTCTGAGGCATATGTTAGTGCAGGAAGAACAGTGGAGTCGAAAAGATGTGCCTGGAGCTGGAGGTTTTTTGTCCTCTCAACAACTCTTCAATGCTCTTGAAGGTGTTCCACACTGTTCTCTTCCTCCTACGCAGTTCTCGTGCCAAGTCATTCCTCATGTTAGTTCTCAACCCAGGCACACAGAACTGTTACATTTGGAGATGTTCATTCCATTGAGAGCAAATGGAATGCCAGGAACTAGTTCATTTCTCATGAACATTGTCTTCATGGGATTCAACTAAAGTCCGACATTTCCACCCTTATGGTTGAAGTTGTCCAGCATCTGTGCTGTTTGACTAATGTCTGGTGTTATTAGAATGATGTCCTCAGTGAAGCCGAGGTGGTGTAGTTCCCGACCATCTATCTTCACTCCAGTGAAATAGTGTCACCCTGCTGAACCCCTCTCTTTACATCAATGATCACTTTCTTATAGAATGGTGAGACCCTGGTGTTGAATCTGTAATACAGCTCACAGAGAATCCTGATGTACTGAGTTTGAATGCATTGTTTGGCTAGGGCTTCGATGACTGCTTTTGTCTCAACAGAATCAAAAGCCTTTGAACCAATGAACGTTAGACAGAGAGGCATCTTGAACACTTGTGAAATGTCAATGAGCTTGGACACCATGTGGTTATGATCAATCGTGCTGAATCCTTTTCAGAACCCGGCTTGCTCGCATGGTTATTCTTCATCTAGTGTTCTGTCAATCCTATTCAAGATGATTCGAGTGAACAACTTGAAGACAGCAGACAACAGGCAAATCGGGTGATAGTTGCCAATGTTGTGGATATCTCCCTTCTTGTACAACAGAACAATCCTGTTGGTTTTCCATTGGGACGGAACCTTGCATTCGGACAGGTAATGTGTGAAGAGTCAAGCCAGTGTATTGATGAGTACTGGTGGCAGATTCTTCAGGTGTTCAGATCTGACCTTGTCTGGACCGGGTACTATACACTTCTTTACTGGATTTCAGTAAAGAATGTGTATCGGATTTTGGAAGGAAGAATGCTGGGAATGACATATCAATCCTGCAGAATTTGGTATGTGTGGGGCAGGTAGACATGGCTATCGCAGAGATCCGAGTAGATAACTTGGATATAATAGATATAGTAGATAAATGGTAGATAACCTTTTCCATCACCTTTCTGGAAGATGTAATAGATCCATCAGGACATCAGAGAGGAGTCATTTTGGTCTTATAGTTGGTGAAGGACAGTGTAAGTTGCAAGCATTGCAAATACTTTTCCCGGCTTCTGCCACATCAGCCAACACTGCTGCTCTTTTCTCTTTGAGGTCTTCCTTTATTACTTCTCTGCAGAGCTTTGCAAGCTCAGACATTAGCTTGTGATTGCCTGAAGCTTGCGCCAAACCACATTGGCAAATGAGCTCGAGAGTTTCTAAAGATGGGCATCTTTTTGTGGCTTTCTCACTCTCCGCATTCATCGCACAGTTATGGAGGTGCTGAACCAGTCGATAATATTTCTCTTCCATGTTGTCAATGTGGCATCTTCCCATATTGCCAAAATACTGCCACAGATCTCCCAGTTGGTGGTTGTTCGCTTCTTAAGCTTTGCAGCCCTTTCTTCCCATTCCGTGAAGTAGAAAGGAGATGGTGGTCTGATCCCGTTTGGAATTTTGGGACAACAGTGACATTGGTCAGGCAAAACCATCGATTGAATATGATGTGGTCAATTTATTTGTGGAACTATCCACTGGGAGACTCCCATGTCCAACATTTAGATTTGGCCTTCTGGAGCTGCGAGTTACCATGGATGGTCTTGGTCAACATAATAAACTCAGACAGTCTCTCACCCTGTTCGTTCCATTCTAGGCCATGGATCCCAATGTGTAGTTCTTCAGGTGGCCCTCTCGGTCCTATCTTGGCATTAAAACTGCCAGCAATGACCTTGTAGAAGGTGTGGTCTTCTTTATAGGACTTCTCCAGCTCCATGTAGAACTTCTCAATTTCTTCTTCATCATAGTTGGGTGTTGGTGCATAGACAATAAAGAAAGATACTGCCGGCAATGAGCCATATCTATTCAAATATAAGATACTGATTTGGGTTTTTAGGCCTTTGAACAAATCAGTGCTCATGGCCAAGTTCTTGTTGACAAGGATTCCAATATAACCCATGCCTCTACTATCACATGTTGCGAGGAACAGTTCTTCTCCAGTGTCAAATACGGCGTGATGTGATCAACGTTTTCTCCTCTCAGTCAGTCCAATGACGTAATACTTGACCTTCTGCGTCTGCATCATCAGGTCCTCAATTCTGATGCTAGCATATGTGCATTAAAAGCACAGAGTTATTTTAGTCCTTTGTTTTGGCAGCCTAGTTTTGCCCTGAGATTTTATCAGCCTCTCCTTACTTGTCCTTTCCAATGCTGCCATATTCAGGGCTCTTTCAGAGTCAGGGGAATGAGGCCCATTATTGTTACTGTTTTTGGCATATGGAATACACCACGGGTAGCTTGCCAGGCACTTCCATGTGGGTGGATTACCCTCGGTAGCTTGCTGTGCTCTCCTAGAGGGTCGGGCCTTTTAGGACAGCCTCTAATCATCCTTACAGGTGCTCCCAGTCTTCGAATGCAAGCTCTTGTTCTACTGGCATGTTGTAACAATCTGCACACTGACAAATACACACCTGCCTGCATCTCTAGGCAGCACCTGTTGGCTTACTCTCTGCCGGTGGGCACCATTGTCACCCTCCCACCATGATTAGGTGGTGAACCATTGATGGGGACAATAAGCACACTGCATTTTATCCTAAATTTCTGTCATGGTAATACTTGAAAGTTGCTCTGATTCATTAAAGCATATTGTTTCAAAGTACTGGTTACTTGATTTTTGTTTAAAAACGAACAAATCAGATTGACTATAAAATTAATGGAATTTCAAGTAACAAGAAAGATAAATGAAAGCTAAGCCTGCTACATATTTTTGTACTGAAAAAAAAATTCAGGACAAATGAAGCCAGGATGTGTGACCAAGGCTGTTAAGAGAATTAATTTGTGGGCAACAGCAGTTGTAATGTAAAGGATAACATAAACCTAAAATAGATTGTGAAAAATTGTAATTTTAAAATGCTAATCTCATCCTGAAACACTCTCATAGACAAACCCAAAAAATTCTAGACAAATATATGGATATCCCATGACCCAGAAGTCTAGTCAAGAGATATAATTAGCCATTACAGTTTTTTTTAATACCCATACATATTTCCTTAAGCAAAACTCAATTTTCTATATTAAAAAAAATAACAGGACCATAATTCTACTCAACATGAAACAACTCTCATGCTTACAAGCAAAAAATACACAAATATCTTCCTTTAGAATAGATGTATATCCTTGAGTGATGTTAATGAATCTCTCCAAAATTTTATTTTATAAATTTTATAAATAAAATTTTATTTCAGTCACTGTGATAGAATGTTGTTAATGATGCAATGTCCCAACACTACTCTCTCCAGTGGAGTACCTTCTTCTGCCCACCAATGACTCAGGATCCTCCATTCAAACCATGCCATCTCCTGCCCATAGTGAACTGTTTTGTATACCAGTTATCAGATCCTGTTCTCTTTGACCAAAGCTTTATTATTTGCTTACTATGCTTCTTTATATTCTACATATAAATAATGGTAGTCCATACTTAGATAATCAGCAGGATCATATGGCACAAGTGACAGAGTAACTTGGACCCATTGTAGATCCTACTTTACTTGGGGCCTCACTGAAAACTTGCAGCTTTTCAGATTATCTGATATAAAGACCTGACAATCTACACACATGAAGAGCATGTTAGCTTCAAAATTCATAGAGAATTCCTAGGCAACAACTGGGTTACAGAAAGAACATTGGTTCTCATCCTAGAATTAATATCTCAACATGTCCATGTCTCTAGATCACAAGAAATTTCAGAAACCAAAGGCCTCTGAATTTCTGTTGAACTTGTTATGCAATCAAAAACAATTAGTAATAATTTATATGGTAAAGACCTAAAACTTTCTTGTCAAAGATTTAAATTGTCATTAATCCATAGTGAGATGTAATTGGGATGAGAACCAGAGATGGAGATCCAACAAGCAAAAGAGAGGAAAAATGACACTGTATCATAAAATAATATGCATATGTGGAGCTCACGAAAGAAGCGATCAAGAAATAGGGTGAAAAGGAGAGTCGAGAGGGAAAGGAAAAAGAGGAAATTTGAGTAGTAATAAGATCATCATGGATCGGACTTTACATAGAACAGCTTAGCTCTCAATAATATTACATCTTCCTCATTCACTTAGACATTCAATACAACCTTTAATTTGTTCTTCAGTTGTAATATCTTCAGAGACACTTGTACATGTTATTAAACAATTCAGTCTAAAAATATTGAAGTCAGAGAAACAGGTAAGATCATAATCCAAACAAAAGCACAGTAAAGGTCATGGAGAGTCTCTGAAAAGTATAGTGTGTTGGAAAATCACTTCTACTGTGCTTCTGTGAGGAGCAGAAAGGTTCTGCATCAGAACTGCATGAAAAGGACCAATCCCCTTTAAAGACAATCCTCAAAGCACTGTTTTTGTCTTGATAGGATTTTATGACAAACATCTCTAGCTAATAGTTTGTAATCATTTTTATATCCAAAGCATATTTAATTTACTTGGAGTCTGGTTGTCTCCCCCAATTACCTTTGACTCATCATTGCTAATAGCTGGCACGATAGCAATTCGTTTGCCCTAAATCGCCCTTTGGTTCATTTCTTAGATGTATTGAGCAGTTTTCTAAAAAAAAAACTCGATCTTTACCTTCCTATTGGTTTTCTTCCTTTCTCTGCTCATTCTTCAGAGGTTTTGTTATATATAAAGAAATAACTGCATCTTGGTATCAGTGATAGTTTGGGGTCAGATAATTTGCTGTACAGAGCAGTAGTAAGCATTGTATGATTTTAGAAGCCACCTGGCTTCTACTCACTAGACGTCAGCATCACTCCCCTTAGTTGAGACAACTACAACCTTAAGATGGTGCTAATATTCCTGTGGGAGGCAAAATTGCCCCTGGCTTCATCTAAGATCACACAGATTTCAATATCATCTCAAGCTCCCCATGGCGTATTCGATATGCCAAAAACAGTAACAACAAGTCTCACAATGGAGATGTTACTGGTGCCTGCTTGAGCAAATCGATGAGCAACAGGACAGCAATGCTACAGTGCTCAAGATGTAATCATATAGATCATTAAACAAAATAATGGGATAAATGGCACTTTGTGGGTTTTTTTTTTTTTTTGCGTTTTTGGGTCATACCTGGCGATGCACAGGGGTCATTCCTGGCTCTGCACTCAGAAATTATCCCTGGTGGTGCTCAGAGGACCAGATGGGATCCTGGGAATTGAACCCGGGTTGGCCGCGTGCAAGGCAAATGCCCTACCCGCTGTGCTATTGCTCCAGCCCCTGTCTATTTTTTTCTTTACCCTACCAACTATCAGCATAATACTGGTTGTCATTAATTCTCATTACGTTTTTTAAAGACCCATCTATACCTTCTCACTTTTATTATGTTTAGCTAAGCTATGTTGTCTTAATGCAAGATGTCTCAGATTTTCACACCTAATATTCTTTCACTACCTTAGAGAATTTATTGAACTTAATGATGATTAAATTGGGGGCTGGAGAGAATATGACTATTTTCACAGTTTTTGGATTCTATGCTCAGGCTTGCTACCATTGAAGCAAAGTCACCTAACAAAGTGTTCTTTATGTAAAAATAAATTACTACTTCTGTGGTTTTATTTTACAAGATATGAAAGATTACTTTAAATCCTTATTTCATTACCTGATTTCCTTAACCTGATTTTGTCTATCTTAATGTTCTTCATAAATTTAAATCTGAAGACATCAAAATTTGTGAATGATCAAAAAGCATGTTGTGGTAGAGCAGAGAGAATATCTGGATATAAGAATATCAAGAGGCTATGAGAATAACACTGAGCACTGTACAATAAGACTGGAAATCAGAGTATTTAAGACACACAGGGTAACTATGGTGACTCAGATGTATCCATTAAAAAGTCTGGCCTCAAATGTTACTGGTGCGTTAGGTGGCTCCAAATAACTGTTCTAGCATTTATATTGACAGAAAACTTTGAAATTATTTCTTGGTAAAAGACAAAGATGTTATGCATCAAACCTGTACCTTACCCTACAAGAAAGATTGACAAGTAACCTTCCGGTATAATGGGGAACATGACACTTTGCATATTTTCTTGCTTTACCCTATCAGCTATCATCATAATATAGGTTGTCATAATTATCATAACATTTTTTAAAGACCCATCTATACCTTCTCACTTTTATTATCTGTAGGCAAGCCAGGTTATCCTCAAGCAAGATGTTCATTAACTCCAAGTCCATTAACTAAGTAGTATGGAAATCAAGAACATTTCTAATGTTTGTACTAATGAGTAAATGTATCTCTCTCTCTCTCCCTCTTCCTCCTTCCTGACCCTGACGCCAGCCCCTATCCTCACCCCAGCCCAACATTTCCTCTCTCTGAGTCTTGGCTTGGCAAATAAAATCAATGGGTTTCTCTGACTTCTCTTTAAACGTACCCTATAACATTGCATAATTTAACAACTTTCCTTCTCACAGATTTAAAGTACAACTTCACCAACATCTTTAATAATACATTTCATATTCTCTCTGAAAACTAAAAAACCAATGATACACTTTAATATGAAGTTTCCTTCACTTCAAAGAACTTTTGGTATAAAAGAGGCCAAGGCTAATACTATTGTCATAATATAAAATAATGTAATGCCTCCACTTTTCCTCATGTAAAATTTGGAGACAGAGAAAACCATATAGATAATTATTAAATGACATAATTTTGTTCAATGTCATTTAGTTGTTGATGAGAGACAAACAATCCTGGCCAATACAGAATGAGATCTTATTTGATGGCCTGCTTTCATTATACTGTTTTACTTTAAAGCAGTTTCCAAAATAATCACTCTGGATAAGAACTGCATGCTGCAAATAGGGAAAATAAACAAACATGATGACCTCTCAGTACCTATATTACGAACCATAAAGCCCAAAAGGAAAGAGAGACACAGAGAGAGAGAGAGAGAGAGAGAGAGAGAGAGAGAGAAGAAATGTCTGCCATAGAGGCAGGCTGGAGTCGGGGTGGTGGTAGTGGCTGGCTAGCTGGCAGGAGGGAAACTGAGGACATCAATGGTGAAAATATGCACTAGTGGAGGAGGGATGGCTGTTTGAACATGGTATGACTGAAAACCAACCATGAACAGGTTTATAACCATGTGTCTGGCAGCGATTCAATTAAAAACCCAAGAAATAGTTTCAAAAAAACCGTTCATGTTACGAAAGGATTGTGCGTGAATTTCGACCTTTAAAAAAGTCATAGACTTTTAATTTTTGAAATAACAGTATACTATTGTTTTATTCTTGCACTCTGCCGCACCATGTTCAGTCCACTACCAGTATCAGAATCCCTTCAGCATTAACCCAAGGTTCCCGCCCACCCAAGCACCCTCGGATCACAGTTTCATTGACTTTACCTGAAGGTTATTTCCTTTGGACATTGCCGAATGCCTTTATTAGATTTGTTTTGTTTTAGACTCAGCAAATGAATGATACATTATCTGGTATTTGTCTTTTTCTTTCTGATTCACTTCACTTAGCATGAAGGACATCTTCCAATTTGATCCAAGTCATAGTAAAGTGCAAGATTTCATTTTTTTCCTTATGGCTAAGAAGTATTCCATTGTGTCTATAGACCACAATTTCTTTATCCACTAATCTGTGGTTGGGCACTTGGGTTGTTTCCATATCTTAGATATTGTGAATAATGCTGTGGTGAATATAGGTGTGCCTATGCCCTTTAGGATTATGATTCTCTACTTTAGGGAAGTTTTGATATGTTATATGCACATAATGGTTTAAAATGCTCAAATTATTTGATTTTGTAAGAAGGTTGCTGTGTATTGAGTAATCATGATGATCTATGGTTTCTTGGTAAATTTGTCATGAAAAACAGCTGCAAAAGTTAGACAAAATTTGAAGACCCTCAGTTTTATTTTCAGCAATCTAAAAATCTGAAGCTAGGGGAAAAATGTCCTTTGCCAGACACAGTTAAAAAGCAGTCAATCTGCTTGGTAAGCATTAAAAAGATAAACTATCTTCGAATCTTACTCACCCTCTCCCTTGAGCAACAGCTAAGTAGTTATCAACATTACACTGATGACAAGAAAAATGAAGTTTGAAACATCTCAAAATAAATTTGTCTTCATGATTTGTTTCAAGAATGATTAACATTAAGAATAGCAAATTAGAATACCTCATAAATTTTATTAAATATAGCATCTTCTGTATGCTCTTCCAAGCACTTAGGAACTAATATTTTAGCAGGATTAAGTAAATAGATCTTTTGATATTTTATTTCTTATTATATATGACTATGCTTTCTACCTTTAAATAAGTATGTAATTAGGTTTTGGGTGTAAATATAGGTGTGTGTGTGTTGTGTGTGTGTGTGTGTGCATGCATATGCATGTATGTGTAGCTGGTGATCAAGCCCAGGGCTTCACTCATGGGAGGAATGTGCTTATACTGAGTTACATCCCATGTCCCATAAATGTAAGTTTTTTGGAAATTAAAATGCTAATTGGTTTCTAGAAATTCAAATGGTTCCATCGAAAGCTATAATTAATTTCCTACTTTCCCTCAAGACTTTCTTTGCTTCTATAAATTTAACTAAAGTAAGAAGACCAATAGGTACTTGGTTTTTATGAGAAGCTCATTTGATTTAGCATATTTGTAAGATCAATCTTGTACCATGTTTTAGAATGCTTCCTTTTTCAGACTAAAAATAATCTTTTGCATGTATATGCCATATTCTATTTAAGATCCATCTGTCTATGGACATTTGGGTTACTTCCATTTTTTGAATCCCTGATTTACACGGTACTTTAAATTTTAATATTTTGAGTGACCTCTACATTTCATATCTGTACCATTTTAAGCTCCCACCAATACAAAAATATTCCAATTTCTCTATACCCTCACCAATACTTCTTATTTTCTGTGCTTTTGATCATAGCCATACTAATAGCTATAAAACAAGAAAATATTTTATGTAGCAAAGAAGGAAAGGGAAATATTGGGGAATTCTGGTACTTTAACTAACACCTTTGGACCACAGCATAAGAGGGCCCAAGGTGCAATGTTTACTAGACTCCTTTATTTTTAGGCAACATGATTAGAACTGTAAGGATTGAGTCATTCTCTCTAAGCTCAATTCAACTGTTGAGCTTATTAAAACATTATTTTCAATTTTGATTTTTTTGATAAGAAACAAATTATAATATATTCTGAGAAATCCCACCGGGATGACAAGGGGAATAGGAATGTGATTAAGAGAAACACCTACAGCAAGTAGGAACTCTATTAGGAAGAAAGAGATCAGTAGACAAATACAATGATTTTGTCCATAACCATTATCAAGCAGGATATATTTTTATGATTTGTTCCTCTTTGTCTGCAAATATAACCAAACTAAAATATGAACAACCTAGGAATCCTCTACCATTTAGAACTTCATGATAATGAAATAAGCTCTTCTAACATGCTATTTATCACTTTTTTAGTCACCAGTTCAAGGTAGATTCAAAAACACTGAAGTACTGGTGAAAGAAATTGCTGGATGTTGCAGTGTCGGAACAAAATTCTTGAAACCCTGTCATTAGCAGTATTGTAAATCAAGGTACCTAAAATGATGTCAATAATGTTTAATAAAAATAAAAGTCAAAACTAAAGAGCAACAGTTATAAGAATATAGTGGTTAGGAGCTGGAGTGATAGCACAGCGGGAAGGGCATTTGCCTTGCACGGGGCTGACCCGGGTTCGATTCCCAGCATTCCCATGTGGTCCCCTGAGCATTGCCAGGAGTAATTCCTGAGTGCAGCGCCAGGAGTAACCCTTGCACATCACTGGGTGTATCCCAAAGAGGGAAAAACAAAGAAAAGAATATAGAGTTTGCTTTGGATAACTTTATCTGATACCATAAATATAAAGGTAGAGAGAAACCCATGCTACATTTCATATACATTTTTTGTGTGTGTTTGAAAACCAAATTCTAATGCCTAAAAGGGAATAATCAAACTGCTTAAACAAAACAACATTCACATTCATTTCTTCTAAAAGCTAATTATGTCTTTTCTAAAGAAGGCCAATAAAAACAGGACATAATCTGTTTCTTCGCAACAATTTGATCAGCCTGCTCTGGATTTGAATAAAACCAAGCTCTCAAGCTGTGGCCATTGTTTTTTAGTTTTCTTGACTACTGTGCCCTCTGGACTAGGGAAAGCCTTTTAATTTCCTCCACTGCATAATCAACCTTTTTGTTGCTGTTGTTCTGGAGACACACCTGGCTCTGCACTCAGAGATGAGGTGGTGCCGGGGCTCCAAAATGGGATGCATGGGATCAAACCAGGGTGTGTCAGCCTGTACTATCTCACAGGCCTCAATAATTGACTTTTAAAATCATGATCAGTTTTCTAATTATTTGATCTCTTTCAGACTATGACAACTTTTCAACCCAATAAACCATTGCCTCAACCCTATTAAAACTGAGCATAAGATTTCACTCCCTTATATGGATAGATCTTCATTCCATTGCTGTAAGAAGTAGCTGGACCTTCAACATTATACCTCTTAAAGATAAAGGTGGTGAAATCTCTAGAGCAAAGGAATACGATGCAGACATATAGACAGAAAGGAACTCAGCAATACTGTACAGAAAAAAATAATAATACCAAGAGAATATTTGAAGAAGCTACCAGGTCACCAGCCCTGAAGTACTCTGAAGACATGCAGGAAGTACTCTGAAGACACGCAGAAACGTGTGAAGATAAACAGAGCACTTTCTCCATTGTTCCATCACAACCAGATATGTATATGTTCACTCATTCTCTCATTCTCTTCCTTCTTATATTTCCCCAAATAAAGTTTCAGTGGAAAAAGGAAAGATTATAGAGAAACTTATGTTATGGACTCTTCAGCTTCTCTCACTCTGTGTATAATAATTGATTATATTTTAAATTAGTGGAATAAAATTAGTTCCAAATTTCATGAAATTAGCCCATTTCTCAGTGTTACAAATGATCACTTGTGTACATACCTCCATATAGACTTTTTAATTTTTTCTTAGTACTAGTATCAATCTCTCCTTTCTCTTAATATATTTCCTACTCTTCATGTTAAATTACTGTCTAAAAGTATTTCCAGGATGATAAATGGAAAAGATAAAAGTCAACACTAGTTCCCATTAATATTTCTTTCATTCTCAGCTCTTGAAATGTTATTGTTTTACTTATTGTGTCACTTTCAAGATGTCTTTGCACAATTTATCTTTGATAAAGTGCATTTTCCAAATGCTGCTGACACAGAGCATATTGCAATTAAAGTTAGCTGCTAGGAATAACTTCAGCCATCATATATATGTAGTTCATACAGGTTTGGACTTCGGCAGAACAAAATCATTATCTTCAATTTCCCTGGATATCAGAAGGCAGAAGCAATATTTTATATTTGATTTATAGCAGTGAAAATTATTATGGTAACATCATTTAAAACTGCTTACTAATGTTGAGACAACTGTGGGCAATAATCACTTTTTATAAAAATTGGAAGCTCTTCTCCAAAAATGATCAAAATAAATATGAAAGTGGGGCAATTATTCAATGTAAGGGTGGAAAACATGCTTTCAACTCTTCATACAGAAGGGGAAATTAAGTTTTTAGGTTCTTCACCCAACTTCTTTACAATTCACATTCACCCAACATAGACTATGCTTGGATAGGTGAAATAAATCCAGCAACTATCAGGATTTATTTCCTTTGTGCAGTCCTAATACAAGAACCATTATTTTCTTATAACATCACCACATACCATCTGTTAATATTAATCTGTTCTTGTTGTAAAAGGCAGAGAAATTAAAATTTTAAATTGCATGTTTGAGTCAAGTGATTCAAGTAATTATTCCTGGCTGATCTGATATTCTCAAAATATATAATTTCATGACCACCTATCAAACTTTTAATTAGAAATATCTATTTTATATGATCATTTAAAAACTCCAACTCAAATTTCTTCCCAAAGTTAATTTTATGCATTTAAATCCATAAAAAGGCATTTCTCCAGATGTTTCCACTTAGAAATTATTATCATCTAAGAAGTTTGGCCATGTTTAATTTAGGCTCTATTTACTACTTCAAAGAAATCTCCCATGCATTTTTATGCTATAGCATTAGGTAATTTTAAAAACTACACGTTTATTGTTTCTGCTCTTTCTTTTTATAGTTCTAGAATGTGGGTCCTCCAATAGGCAATAAAAGTCATATAACTTACAGGGCTAGAATGCTAGCACAGCAGGTAGGGCGTTTACCTTGCACGGGGCTGACCCGGGTTTGATTTCCAGCATCCCATATGGTCCCCTGAGCACTGCCAGGAGTAATTCCTGAGTGCAGACCCAGGAGTAACCCCTGTGTACTGCTGTGACCCCCCCAAAGAAAAGCAAAAAAAGTATATTGACAAATATAAAAAAAGGATATTGACAAATATCCTGTAAAACCCAGATAGGACCATCTGAGCAGACAAAGAACAAGCCAAGATAACCAAATAATAAGCATCAAAGAACATCAATAGGAAAAAATAGAACTCTAGTATAGTACCAAAAATTATTTACTCTTCCAGTTTTTTTAAATTTGATTTTTTGGGTGTTGTTGATATTTTGTGGGGGTTTTGGAGGGTTTTTTTTTTTGTTTTTGGCTTTGGGGCCACAACTAGCAATGCTCAGGGGTAATTCCTGACTCTGCACTCCCTACAATGCTCCAGGAACCACATGGAATTCCAGGGATCAAAGCCAGGTAAGCCATTTACAAGGAAAGCCCCTTAACCACTGTACTCTTTCTTTGGCCCAGAAAATTTTGAACCAGCCAAAGATCCAAACATTTATTAAGATAGTCATAGATATTTCTCTTGTATGGTTTATATTTTAAAAAGTCACTATTTCCTTAGATAATTTACAGTTATTCCCACATAACCAGATACCATGTCTCAGTAAACACCACATTCTTCAAAAGTACTTTTCTATCATGAGTTTTCATCTGATGTCTTGGCCTTCTAGAATCTATCAATTGTGTCCACAATGTCTCAAATTTTTTTATGGAATTGCTTCTTCCCAAAAGTTTCTAATGTATACAAGATTTTCAAGAAAAAACAAAATAATAATAAGTCTTTTTACTGTATATGTTGACAGATAAGAATGAATTTATTACAATAAGTATTTAACCACAAAGAGCAATGAAATACTAATATCGGCTACAAGGTGGTTAATCATCAGAAAGATTACACTAAATGAAAAGAATTAGGTACTGACAGTGATATAATGTAGGATTCCATTTACTGGAAACATCCCATGTTAGTCTCTAGGACAGAAAGCAGATTCTCAGTTCCACTCAAAGACATGAGGAGTGACTGTGTAATAGATATGAAGCTTCACTGTGAAAGTACTATTTAGGAATTATCTAAGGCATTAATTGTACTACACTAGGATATATTAAATATATTAAATATTAAATATTCCTGAATGTAACATGAATAATTTTACGCTATGCAAATTTCACCTCAATTTTAAAAAGATTTATTGGATAATGAGTTTTGAATGCACAATATATTCCATTTTTTGAAGTATAAAGATAAACCTTTTATTGATTTATTTATTTCACTTTATCACTGTCATCCCATTGCTTATCGATTTGCTTGAGCGGGCACCAGCAACGTCTCCATTGTGAGACTTGTTACTGTTTTTGGCATATCAAATACGCCACGGGGAGCTTGCCAGGCTCTGCCGTGCAGGCGAGATACTCTCGGTAGCTTGCCAGGCTCTCTGAGAGGGGCGGAGGAATCGAACCCGGGTGGGTCTGCGTGCAAGGCAAATGCCTTACCCACTGTGCTATTACTCCAGCCCATTTATTTATTTATTTATTTGTTTGTTTGTTTGTTTAAATTTTTATTAGTGAATCACCATGAGGTACAGTTACAAACTTATGAACTTTCATGTTTGCATTTCGTTTACATCCCTCCACCAGTGCCCATTCTCCTCCACCAATGTTCCCAGTATCCCTCCTACCACCCACCACCCCACCCTGCCTCTGCGGCAGGGCATTTCCTTTTGTTCTATCTCCTGTTGGATGTTATAGTTTGTAATAGAGGTATCGAGTGGCCATCATGTTTGGTCTATAGTCTGCTTTATTGACATATTTTTAATTGCCCGGCTTGCCATAATATATTTGTAATCCCAAAATCAAAATTTATGATGCTTTCCTGGTCATTCACAGACATGTAGAAATTTTTGAGTCACTTCATATATGTTTCCAGCAGAGGTCAAAATGGTGACATTAACTTCTTGTTTCAGCTCTTGTACTAGGAAAAAATGTCCTTAGGCTTTAGGTTAGTGCTGAAGTACCTTCTATAAATATATCTATGCACATATATATATGTATGTGTATATATATTTGTATGTATATATATTTCATAGGACATGGAAAAAGTGGAACCCTGGTACATTTTTGGTGGGATGGAGAATGAGTATAGTTATTATAGCAACAGTATGAAAGCACCTCAAAATATAAAAGTAGAACACCACATGGTCATGTAGCCTGACTTCTAAATTTATATTTGAAAGGAAATTAAATAATACTCTCAAACAGATATTTGCACTATCACAATCAATATAATACCATTCACATGTAATCGGGACAGAAACAAAGTAAATATCAAGAAAAATCAGCCACCAGACAACAGATGGTTTGATAACGATATCTAGAAATGAGAGAGAGGAAGAGATAGAGTTGAATATATACAGAAACTATTCACAAAAAAAAGAAAAGAAAATCCTTCCATTTTTCAGTGGATCTAAATATACCTTGTGGGCATTATGCTAAGTGAAATCAAATCAAAAGAAAATACTGCATACTGTTTTATATGTGGAATTTCAAGATGTTAAACTCATAGAAACAGAATAGATTAATGGTTACTAGAAGATAGTCTCTAAAGGAGAGGAAGATGCCAGTCAAATGTTACAAACTTTCAGTTGTAATATGAGTAAATTCTCTAGATCTAATAAAGCATGATGACTAAAGTAAAAATACAGTATTGTATACTGTAATTTGCAAACAGAATCCATACAAAATAAATACACAAACACATATAAAGATAACTATGTAAATGGATTAACAGGTTAAATTACTGTGGCACCTGTTGTATTATATATATATATATATTCATGTATCAAAGGATCATGTTATAAGTACATCCGAAATTTACACAATGTATGGGCTAGAGAGATAGTTTTGGGGTTCAAATGTTTGTCTTACATACTGTGGATCCCAGTTCTAGCCTCAGCACTGTATATAGTCCCCCCAGCAAAACCAGAAGTGATCCTTGAAAACAGTCAAAGTGACCCCTAAGCACCACTGTGTGTGTCACAAAAAAGAAAAACAAATAATTTATACACTGTTATTTTTCAGTTATACCTTAATAAAATAGAAAAATATCCACACGGTGACCAAGCTCATTGAGGTTTTGCGAGAGTTCAAGATGCCGTTCTGTCTAACATTCATTGATTTAAAGAAGGCCTTTGATTCTGTTTAGACTAAAGCAGTCGTCAAAGCCCTAGCCAAACAGGGCATTCAAACTCAGTACATCAGGATCCTCTGCAAGTTATATTATGGATTCACCACAAGGATCTCACCATTCTACAAAGAAGTGAACATTGACATAAAGAGAGGGGTTCGGCAGGGCAACACCATTTCACCAAAACTCTTCAGTGCTACCCTGAAAACATCATAGAAAGACCAGATGGGAAGGAATGGGAGTGAAGATACACGGTTGGCAACTATACCACCTCCACTTCACTGATGACATCGTTCTCATAACACCAAATATCAGCGAAGTGGCACGAATGCTGGCAGACTTCAATGGTGAGTGTGGAAAGGTTGGACTGCAGCTGAATCTCACCAAGACAATGTTTATGAGAAACAGACTAGTTTCTGATATTCCATTTGATCTCAACGGAACGAACATCTCCTGATGCAACAGTTATGTGTATCTAGGTCGAGAACTCAACATGACAAATGACCTGGCAACTGAACTGCGCAGGAGGAAGAGAGCAGCATGGAACGCTTTCAAGAGCATCGAAGAAGTAGTCAAGAGGTCGAAGAACCTCCAGCTCTGGACACATCATTTTGACTCCACCATTCTTCCTGCACTAACATAAGCCTCAGAGACCTGAGCCTTTCTTTAGACTGTGAACTAAGCCAAAGCCCCACACCGGCCGAGGTGAGGAAATATCCTTCTTTCTCGGTTCTTTTCCCTTTTCTGGGAGAAACGCTGTGTGGTGTCCACCATATTATGAAGTCTATTAAGCAGGCACGAACTTAGAGGCACGGGAATGGGAGGGGAAAAAAAAAACAACTATATACTTAGAATAGCGGGATGCTTGGGAAGTCTCAGGCCGATACCAGCGCATGGTCCGCCGAGACTCACCCGGGTGGCCACACTTTAGAGTGGCCGCGATGTTGCTGATCAACCAGAATCCGGAGCCTAACTAGACTACTTCCGGTTCCAGAAACTACTTGTAACCATGTCTCTAGACTGAACTAAGCCATAGCCCCACGCCGGCAGAGGACTGGAATTATCCTTTTTTTCTCATAGGGCGGCATGGTGTCAGCCATAATATGAGGACTATTCATTAAGCAGGCACGAACTTGGTGGCACAGGAAGGAGGGGGGGAAACTCTATGTACTTGAAACAACGGGACTTCATATCTCTCCAGTTTCAGCAATGGAAAACTAATTATCAAATGCTGCTTGGGCAGTAGGGCTGTCTTTCTTGGGGGAAAACTCCAACAATAGTGAATGTTGTGTTGAAATATGGAATGTAATCAAGGTAAAGTGAAAATGAAGTGAAATTTATCAACTAAGCAGGCAGGGATGGGGGGTGGGGGGCGGGGGGTGGAAGTATACTGGGTTCTTTGGTGGTGGAATATGGGCACAGGTGAAGGGATGGGTGTTTGAGCATTGTATAACTGAGACATAAACCTGAGAACTTTGTAACTTTCCACATGGTGATTCAATAAAAAATAAATTAAAAAAAAAGATAAGAAAATAGGATGAGAACGCTATTTAGGTATCTCAAGGGGGAATTGAAAGAGCTATGCTTGGAATATCACATTTCACTCAAGTGAGAAAAGGAGTCCAGAGTTTCGACCTTTGTCGATGATCAAAAATCAGGGACACTATCTCATTTGCCAACGTGTCAAAAATCAGATGGGCCAGACATGTAATTCGATTTGGAGATGACTGCTGGACTAGAGCTGTTACTGACTGGATTACAGGGATGTCAAAAGAATGCGTGGCTGCTCACATATGAGATGGTAAGCCTTCTTTGCCAAAACCCTGAACAAATGGTTTGAGGCTCTTCATGTTCCTGGAGGGAGCAGACGCCATTGGGCTACACTAGCACGTGACAGGGACGAATGGAGACGTTACTGGCACCTGCTCACGCAAATCAATAAGCAACGGGATGATAAGTGATACAAGTGATACAAAATAGAAAAATAATATGCATTTCTAAAGGAGCTCTTAGACCAAAACACACATGAAACAGATAAATTATGAATATCATATACTTATAATCATCAATAAAAATGTGAAAGAAGATTGCAGACACCTCAATCAGTATTTCTCCTAGAAGCCAGGGTAAATTTTCAATTATTCATTCAAGGTCTGAGCTGACTTTACAGATCACAACATCAAGAATAATGATAATCACTGTGTGTTAAAACAAATTTAAAGATGCAGATAAATATTGATACATATAAAAGCAAAACAATTGTGTTGCAAATAAAAATTATAACACACAAATGGTCCAACTTTTAAAAAACAGAGTTTATCCTGAGAAATAATTCAGGGGTCCAATGCTTGCCTTGAATGCAGTTGACCCAGGTTTAATTCCTTACATTTGCATATGCTTCCCCAAGTACTTCCAGAACCAATTCATAAGCACAGAGTCAGAACTAAGCTTTGAGAATAACCGAGTATGACCCAAAACCAAAATAAAATAAAATGAACAGAAAAAAAAGAAAATCACATTTCAGTGAGAAAAAATTCATGATTTTAATTAATTCATAAAAATCTATAGAATTTTTAAATGGTAGAAAATACAAAAAATACATAGATGATTTTTAACTCATGTTCTAGCATAAACTATAGCAAATATTTCATATTTTTAATGTTAAAATATATCAATATATCAGGAAACACAAATAAATGAATAAATCTTAATCTATGCCACTATTCCAATAAAATGAAGTAGCAAAGGTAAAAGCATATTCTAAAAGTTTTATAGCAAGCTTAAGTCCTAAACCTAGGTATCACTGTCTTCAAAGACATGCACATTGTTTTCCCCAAAACTTCATATTCCAGAATCCACTGATTCACTCCATTGCTGGCATCCACTGTCATAGAAATGGTGGAATCTTTATTCAAATAAAAAGTCTTCAACACCAGCAAGGGCATTATTATTTATACATTTCTCAAATAATTTCCCCTAACATTTGGAGCTTTATAACACCTCATAAAGTTTCAGCTGACCTGGGTTCCTACTTCATCCTATCAATACTATTTAAAACATTTGAAGCCTTAAAGACACCAATTATGCAACACAATTAAAATCCTTCAATTTATTTATTGTGAAACCTAAAGATTGCAATGTACCTATAATTAGTCTCCTAGGTTTAGAGTAAGATGAGATTTTAGTGGTCCAACATTCTTCAGAAATGAGAAGACTCAGACAGACCTGGAGTCAAGACTAACCATTTCTCATTGTATGTGTTCTTCTCCCTCAAATATACTAAATTGTTTCACTTAAGAAGCTAGAGAATCATGGGGAAGAGGAGCAGAAAGGAAAGGAAGAGGAAAGGGAAGGGAAGGGAACAAAGGAGACAGAGGAAAGAAAGGAGGAAAAGAGGAGAAGGAGAGGGGAAGAAAGAGAGGGCAGGAAGGAGCGAGGCAGGGATGAAAGGAAATACTCTTATGTTTTTCACTCAGTCCTAACTGGCACATTGAAATACACAATGTTATTTTACTCCCACTTTGATTATTTTGTCATTGTGGTCACTTTACAATTTCTGCAAGGAGCCCATGTTTGGCTTATCTAGAAGTTTTGAGTTTCCCTGTTCTTCCAAGTCCTTTTCTTTTTTATTTCTACACCCATAGTTCCTTATCCCTTTTTTTGTTGTAAAACTATTATCTTTGGTGAGAGATGTCTCTGTGGTTATGAGACAGTGAGTAGCGGTCATATTAAATTTACAAGAGGAGGAAAATAAAAAAAATATTTATACTCAAATCACCCAGGTAACCTGTCATTTCTTAATATCTTATAGCTAATTAAGTTTAATTATTGTGTTTTTATCCTTTTTGCATGGTTACTAAGCTCCAACACTAGAGGACAGCATTACTAATATATGAGACTATTTTCCATCTCAGTAAAGTCTTATATCCATAACAATAACAAAGGAACTTCTTAAGTTTGTAGTAGAAAGGCTTTAGGTACATGCACAGAAGAAAAAAAGATCACAGTAATATAATGTGATAAAGTTGACTGCTTTAAAATTGATACATACTAGATGAATCAGTGGTATTTTCATAATTTTATTTAAGATTTCACCTTATGATTTGTCAGTGTCTTTCCCAACAAGGGAGAGAGAGATCCACAATATTTATCTGGCTGTCGGACTGGTTTGCTCTTTACATCATGTCTTGGAAACTCATCAATGGCAATTCTCAAAACCCAATTTGATCACTATTTCTCAACTTGGAACTCAAATACTGGTGTTTCTAAATTCGTCATGAATCGTCAGAGTACACAGTGACAACTCAAGGTTGAGTTTATCACCATTGACCAAGACCTTCAAGGATGATCTTGAGGAACTATGGCAGCAGCAGAAATTCATGTCTTCTACGAGATTTTAATTGGAAAACTTTCAGTGTGTACTTTGAAATACGATAAATACCTTATTGCATTTAGATATTCTCATTAAAAAATAAGCCATTGATTTCTAATAATTTTCATTATCAGGAATCTATAGTAGTAAAAAAATCTTAGAACGGGGCTAGACAGATTGTATAGTGGGTAGGGCACTTGTTTGCATGTGGCTTACCGGGTTTTGCATAAGGCAAAACTTAAAGATTTTCTGAGCCCTGTCAGAAGTGCTCCCTGAGCACAGAGCCAGGAGGAATCCCTGAGCACTGCTGGTGTGGCAAAAAAAAATGCAAAAATATAAAACTTAAAAGGACTTCCTTATTCTATATCTTTTTAACCTCTCTGCCATTTCACACATTTGTCCTGAATTCTAATTTGACCTGTACTTTGTTTTATTTTGTTTTGGGGTCACACCTAGTAGCGCCCAGGTGCTTACTCCCATCTCTGTGCTCAGGATTCACTCCTGGAGTTTCTCAGAGCACGATTTGGTGTTAGAGATCAAACCCAGAGTTGCCACATGCAAAGTATGAGTTCAGCCCACTGAGCTACTTTTATATCCCTTTCTTTTTTCCCTATATATAGCAATATCTTATGCATCTACCTTATTACTTCCTAACATACATGCTGTCTTAGTGATATCTATAAGAGGAATGATATGCCAGGGAACAGTTTGTATAAATAGGCTTGGACTTGAGATCTGCAAATCCAGGTATGCATCACCCTTCTTGAAATTCCATTTAGAAACTGGTCTCACCCTGAGCAAGTAACCTAACTTCCTCAGAAGGTGGACTTTTGTGAGCTGCGCTTTGCGTCTCATAAGTTGGCTGTAAGAATGAAATAGAACAGTGAACATGAAGACACTTTGCAGACTGCAGCGTTCTAAGATAAAATAATAAATAAGAGCTGGAACTAGAAACCAAGACATCAAATTCCCTTACCTGTGTGCTTTTTACCCAAGCTGACGCTAAAGTAAGCTCTCGGGGAAACTGGGTTTCTGGCTACAGACCAAGTCATCCTTCAACTGTAACTAAAAGAAGTAAGAAAAAAATGGGAACAGTAGCAGTCATATTTTATTTCTTTCTAAATTTGTCTCTTCATTAATTTGTCTTTCAGTCACTTCCGTAACCTAAACAAGCTGGAGGCACATCGTCTTCAGCAGCAGTGATTAGTTTGAACAGAGAATATGAAACAAACTAGATAATGTCGCCATGACAACCGGTGAGGTTATTTGCTACTCCTCCATCATTTTTTCCGAGGTATGTTTGGTTAAAAAGGGAAAAACTTGACCTAGAAACATTCATGCAATGATATTTTGAATTATTAATTTTACTCCTTTCTTGTGCTGCTTTTCACTTCACTTTCCTGTAAGATTCTTTTATCATGTAAAACTATACAAGAAATAGAAAAATTAATTTTTTATAATATAATTAAGTACAGCATAAAGATAGGACATCATAAAGAAATGTCTCTCAATTCTTGCTCTTGCTTGTGCCTTGCGTAGAGCCTGGCAAGCTACCGAGAGTATCCCGCCCACATGGAAGATGCTGGCAAGCTCCCCATGGCATATTCTATATGCCAAATAGAGTAACAATAACAGATCTCATTCCCCTTACCCTGAAAAGAGCCTCCAATCGTTGGGAAAAATGAGTAAGGAGAGGCTGCTAAAATCTCAGGGTTGGGACGAACGGAGACATTGCTGGTGCCCACTCAAGTAAATCAATGAACAATGGGATGACAGTGATTCAGTGATAAATACAGCTCTTGCCTCCTGATGGTGTCCACCATTGATAGCTTCATGGATATCTTCCCGGCAGCTCGTAGGCCAATAGAAGCACTAATACACCCTCTCACATCTTGCCTGTGATAATGTATTCATTCTCCAATGAGTGTACATGGTTTTATCTATTCAGTTTCCTAGGACAGTGTACCAAATTGGGAGTCCTGTGGACAAAGACTTACGTGTGTATTTTGTTAGTTTGAAAAACAGTAACCTATTATTTTTCCAAAATGTAAAACAATGATCACACTAGATTTCTTATTTAGTGTGTATGAAAGTAAAGAGAAGAATAAAAGGTTGAGAAGGGGTGGAGAAAATTAAAGTGGAGTAAGGGTGAGGAGTAAAGGAGAAAAAAATGTTTCTATTTTCTAAGTACAATTCCCCAGAAGGCAAAAACACACCTGCCCTTCTGTCACTATGTGAACCCAAGCCTTGTTCCTTTGAGCTAATGCTAATATGTTCTGTGGTTAAATGGCCCTAATAACAGTCTATGAGGAATTAAAGTAAAGCTTATGGTTCTAGTAAGCCACCAGTGCTATTTGTTGTCATTTTTTGCCCTAGACTCATTATCTTGGTATTGTCCTTGAGATGAGGTCATGGAACTTTTCAAGATTAAAGTGTTTCCCACTGCATGTCACCATCTCTCTGTTGGTGTATGTGATTACATCTCATGTAACAACGAAGTGGTCTGCATAGTTGAGGATTCCTTCTGGAATTCTCTTTTAGTCACAACACCTTACCTTTCACATTATGTCACAAAATACCACCTTCCAGTTCCAAGTTTCTCAAGAATTATTTATACCAATTTCTCTTTAAGTGTCTACATATGGTCCCTTACTCCCTGGGTTTTAGACCAAACTGAATATTGAAGCTGTCAACAGACCAGTCATCAGTATAAAATTTTAGCCACCAATATTCCCCTTAATGTTTGGCCACCATCGCCCTCTATCAAGGTCTTTCTTCCCTTTTTCCAATGATTCTTTAGCCCTCAAGCCAGTCTAGTTGACACAAAGTTGAGAGTCACTTTGAAGTTTCCATTACTATTATAAACATCACTAAACATATATTCTCCAAACAGTGACCTTCAAAAGAAATGGAAATCATATATCCATTAGTGTCATTCTCAACAGTAAAAAATGACATTTGACTAACAACTTAAACTTGGATGACAGATTCATTCTGTCATTACAAACACGAATGTACACTCTTTATGCACTATTCCAATTGACTAAAACAACGCTGTGAGTAGGAGACAGAAAATGAAAAGTAAACACAAGATAACATCATTATAAAAACTTTCTCTATAAGGGCTGGAGTGATAGCACAACGGGTAGGGTATTTGCCTTGCACGCGGCCGAGCAGGGTTTGATTCCCAGCATCCCATATGGTCCCCTGAGCATGGTTAGGGGTAATTCCTAAGTGCAGAGTCAGGAGTGACCGCTGAGCGTCGCTGGGTGTGACATAAAAAGCAAAAAAAAAAAAAAACCTTTCTCTATGACAGTTACTGGCTGGAGGGATATCACAGTGGGTAGAGTGTTTGCCTTGCATGAGGCCGACCTGGGTTTGGTTCCTCCACCTCTCTCGGAGAGCTGGCAAGCTACCGCCTGCCCGGCAGAGCCTGTCAAGCTACTTTGGTGTATTCGATACACCAAACACAGTAACAACAAGTCTCACAATGGAGACACTACTGGTGCCCGCTCAAGCAAATCAATGAGTAACAGGATGACTGTGACTGTGATACTGTGATAACACTTACAGCATAAGTACAGGTTGGTGGTTACTCAGTTTTGTATGTTTAACAAGACTAAAAAGTATCTAATGAATTTTTTTTCAGTACATAATGCATAGCATTTAAAAACCATGCCTTGATGATGTTCATTTCTCCAATTAATTTTATCCAAGAAACTTGGGACAATTGCTGATTATAACTAGTCTAACTATATACCATCACGATAGCTTCATTCCAAAACATAAGTCATATTTGGGCTTTTTAAAGTCCTGTAGGAGTTTTCAGATTTTTTTCTATCTCTGATTAAAATGTTTCTAGAATTTTTTTTGTTGCTGTTGTTGGAGAGGCCACACTCAGTAGTGCTCAGGAGTCCAAGGAGCAGTGCTATGGCGGCCAAGCAGTGCCAAGAACTGAACACAACAGCTCACATCTGCAAGTTGTGTGTTCTACAATATGATCCACATCCCCAGCCTTCTCTATCCTCCCCTACACACACACACACACACACACAGAGTTGCAATTATGTGCAATGATGGATATGCTAATTAACTTGATTGTGATAATCCTATTAATATGCATATTAATTCAGCATACTGTACCTCTTTACAAAATTACATTGTATAGACTGAAAATATATGTGTTTACTGCAAATCATGTCTAAATAAAACTATGGGGGGACTGAAACATAAGATTCCACTGCTGTCTCTCTTAACATAGCACTATTTTAAAGTGAAAAAATTGAATTAAATATTCAGTTTACAAACATCTAATGAATTGCAGTGTGGCCCAGTTAGGTATGTTCCTGAGTATAATCTGTGACTGGCTTTGATCTTACATGTATTTGTAATTAATTGAATCTCAAGTAAGATAGTCACAAATTAAACAGAATATGAGAATGCTTGATATCTCTGCCAATATGTTGCAGAGCTAAATAGAGAAAGTTAGAGAAGTAGAAAACTCCCTGCACATTTTTTTCCAGCAAATTAAAACAAGTTTATTTAAGAAAAAAAATAAATAATGTGTAGACAAGCTGATATGGAGGTACCCTCATAAAGAATAAAATAAAGAAGATAAGTATCAGACTCTAAGAGAAATGCAATTACTGAAATAAGTATTCACTATGTTTGATAGGGTGAATTAAAGTAATTAAGGCAAAGTACGAAAGTAATTTTAAAGTAAAGTAAAATAAAGTGATTTTAAGATTGGGCTGGAGTGATAGCACAGTGGTAGAGCATTTGCCTTGCATGAGGCTGACCCACTGTGCTAAGAAGCATCAAGCAATAGTGAAAGTTTAGAATCAATTTAATCCAAGGGAAAGAATGTGTTCTACTTCCCTTTCCAGATCCAAAGAAAAATAATCTATAGTAATAGCATCATCTCAAGCTTTTACATCCTTTGTATATTTGGCTGGTATTCACTAAAAAATACCAGAATATCAAGTCACTGAATAAAGAGGAAAATAGATAAAAGGTCTAATATGGTGGTACTCAATTATTGGCATCATTTTTAATATACTTTAAAAAAACTGAAATATGTTATCACTGTCACTGTCATCTCATTGCTCATCAATTTTCTCGAGCGGGCACCAGTAATGTCTCCATCGTGAGACTTGTTGTTACTGTTTTTTGCATATCAAATACGCCACGGGTAGCTTGCCAGGCTCTGCCATGGGGGCGAGATACTCTGGGCTCTCTGGGCTCTCCGAGAGGGGTGGAGGAATTGAACCCGGGTCAGCCACATGCAAGGCAAATGCCCTACCTGCTGTGCTATCACTCCAGGCCATGGTAAGGGAGTAAATATTTTTAACTAGTGGGTCTGAGTCCCCTCCCCCCCGCCGCAATCAAGAAACCAGATGAAGAACTACTTTAAGGATAGGAACCACTGTCATCACTGTCATCCTATTGTTCATTATATGCATGTATCAGGAAAGAAATTAAAAACATAACATATTTTACCAATGGACTACAATTCATCAGACAATACAATTTAAATATCTGAAGATCAATATGAATAACTGAAAAAAAAAGACGATAACAGGTAAACTTTCTAGGAACTAAACACAACTAGAGAGAAGACAGTGGTGACCTGGAAGACAGATCAGTTTTAAACCTATTCTGAAACTCTGAGCCAGAGAGGGCAGGTTAGCTCTCTCCACACAATGTTCTCTATTTGTTTTTATTCTTTTTTTCTTGTCCTGCCTAAAGTGTGCCCTCTTACCATGCTGCAGCAGCGTTGATATCAAAATCTCCAAGAAAAACACGTCTCTTTGGCCAGAGAAGCCAGAGTATCTTGTGTTTCCAGTACCCTGAGGAAAATTGCTTTCACAGTTTCTCTTTTTCTTGCCTTTCCCCCCTAAAAAAATAAAAGTCAATTAAAACCACATGGGAGTGTAGCACTGTAGCACTGTCGTCCCGTTGTTCATCAATTTGCTCAAGCGGGCACCAGTAATGTCTCCATCGTGAGACTTGTTACTGTTTTTGGCATATTGAATATGCCACGGGGAGCTTGCCAGGCTCTGCTATGCAGGCAGGATACTTTCAGTAGCTTGCCGGGCTCTCCGAGAGGGATGAAGGAATGGAACCCAGGTCAGCTGTGTGCAAGGCAAATGGCCTACCCGCTGTGCTATCGCTCCAGTCCACATGGGAGTATAGGGAAATAAAATAAAGTTATGAGTGAAACTCCAAATTTCTATCCATATGCCTGAAAACGGATGTCTCTGTGATTTGGGGAACATGGGGAAAGAGTTAAGGAAGAGAAACGGCGAAATATATTGTCAATGTGTACCGATGCAAGGGGCAGAAGGCCCGTTCTCATTCAAATGCTACACATGCAGAAGAAGTGTGAAAGAGCAGATCCAGGTCTTTGAAAACAGAGCTACAATAGAAGGCAATGCCCACATTAAATATTAAAGCCTGACTGGGAGTATAAATTTAAACCAACGCTTAGTGAAGGCTGTGAGGAGTTTGAATTTGAACTGTTACCTAAGGAAAAGTAAACAGAACGTGCTCTGATTGCATTCAAGCTGATTGCCTAATAAAGCACAACACACATAGTCACAACACATGCATGCACATATGTACACACCCACTTACATAGAATTGGGGACTTGGCATACCTGGTGGTACTCAGTGGTCAACCCTGAGATGCTTGGGAAACCAAATGGAACATATGTGGTGCTGGAGATCAAACCAGGATCAGTCACTGAAAGGCAAGGTCCTTAAATCCTGTTCTATCTCTCTGGCCCCAGAGAGTGAACAAACACCAGTATGTTATTTAAGTATCTATACTGTGGCCTAAACTTACTATGATGCAGGAAAATATGGGCGATCCTCAATAATCACACAATGCTCATACTACATTAATGACCTAGATGTTGGAATTATAGAAGATTTAAGGAATTCCAAACACAGATATCTTGGTTTTATTTTTCCAAGAACTTTCAATTTTTTTCCATATAAAATAAATACTAATATGCACAGAGGGAAAAGTTCATAGTTAAAATGAGAGCACAAGAAACTAACTAATCTAATCCTTACTCTGGAGGTTGTGAGCTGCAGTAACTGTACACCAAATCCATGTCAACAACGATGTAACCATGGTATCTAAACTATAATTAATAATAATACATAGTTAAGAAGAAACTGCCCTTTTTAATTTTCTCTCCAAAGGATGATATATTATTTAAGATTATAAAGTAACCAATGCTGGTCAAACTTTGACATGAGTACAGAGTACTATAAAACCTGTTGAAATGTCAGTCATAACCCACTGTCTGGGTACAGCCTGTACATCCCCATAGTCTACATTGCTCACAGCTCCCAGGTTCCTTGCCTCCAGTCCTCAAATAAGACTGTGTGTTAATATAGTAAAAAACTTAGATTTGAAAGGCTAAGTCAACAATATTTAAATTCATGCTATTACTAAAACTTCAAAAAGAACCAAACAAGTGTGTTCCTTAATTCACTTTCTAAAGCATCAGTATTTCATGATCCACTAATTATAACTTGCTTCTACCTACAATGGAACTAACTGAAGGGCTACTTATGTGTCTTTCTTTTTTCATTTTTGTTTTTGGCCCACACCTGGTAGGGCTCAGAGCTTACTTCTGATTCTCTGCTCAGTGTTCACTCCTGACAGGGCATAGAGGACTAACTATCTAAAACTGGACTGGTTCAGAGTTTCAGAATAGGTTTAATACTGATCTTTCTTACATGTCACTGCTATCTTCTCTTTAGTTGTATTTAGTTCGTAGAAAGTTTACCTGTTATTGTCCTTCTTTCCGGTTATTCATATTGATCTGCAGAAATTTAAATTTTATTGTCTGATGAATTGCAGTCCTTTGATAAAATATCTTATGTTTTTAACTACTTTCCTTACATATGCATATATATAATACATTTTAGTTTTAACATTTAATACAAATGTTCTGAGAACCAAAACTGGGAAACCACTGTACTATTTCCTTGGCTCAGTGTATTTTCCTTTATCAAGTAAACTAAAAAGGCAAAACTTTTCCATTTTTAGAGTGAGAACTCAAGCATGATTATTTTCAAGATGGTTCTCACTTGTATTAATACTGTTTTAAGTGATTAGGCTAAGAATTTAATTTTTCAACAAAATAGAAACACACATAGGATGTAAAATACATTTTCTATATTTATATCTGTATATATTATAAAATGTCAAACAACTGTGAAATATTACCCTACAATATGCAATTTTATGGTTAAGTCACTTTTCTTCATAGATGAAATTAAAATTGCATGACAGCTAGTTAAATTTCAGGTGAGAAAAAGCACAGCACTTCATAATTAGATAGTTTGGCTTCTTAGAGTTTTCAGGAAAATATTAACAGAATTCAATCCTGGAACATAAAACATCTCAAATTTTATACAGAGGATCAAAAAGTACTTGAAAATTAAAGTAGGTCATAAATATTTTAACAAAGTGGAAATGTGTTTATGGTCTAAAATCACAGAGATCAAGACTGATTTTATTCCACTGTTAATGATTCCAGACAACTGTTAAAAAATCACTAAAACCCTGAGGTCCTTTTGCAAATAATCTATAAGTCATGATGTTTTATTTCAAACCAAAAAACAGATAAAAAATTTTTACTTTAGAATGCAGTCCACAATTCTAAAGTGAAAAACTTTTTTAGCCCTGCATAGAGGCATATGGTATCCAAGACAACCATAAAAATCATTACAACACAGGTAATAATTAAATGAAATAAAGCATAGAAGAAAAAACAGAGGCTGGAGAGATAATAATGAGAGTAGGATTCTTGCTTTGCAAGTGACTGATTAGGGTTTAATCCCTGGGTATGGTGGGTTTGATTCCTGGCACCCCTGGACACCACCAGGAGTAATTTCTGACACTCAAGAATAAGCCCTGAGCACCACCCAGTGTGCTACTCCTCAAAATAAAAATGCATTTCCAGGATCCATGCTGTGAATGGCACTGGGCAGGCATACTTGTGGGGTAAACAGCAGCCTCACTGTTGTTTACAATATAATAAGGGTAAAAGAACAAACACACAACTGGATACCAAACAATGGGCTAATCTTCATAGCAGAGGGGTTGACACTGAAATCAAAATCATTTCTCCTGGTTTAAGTACCTGGTATTTTTTTCCAGAATTAATAATCTGTAACTTGCAACTGCTCACCTTTGAATGTTCAGCTATTCTAGTCTTATTTAAGTACAAACAAAATACATTCACTGTTTTTTTTTTATTCAGTTTCAAACTACACCCAGGACTCACCTTTTCTATGTTAGAATTAGTAGAAAATTAGTAATATAAATTTTAGTTACCCATGTATCTAATATCTCTAAATGTGTCCCCTTCATTTTAATTACTTAGTAAAATTAAATTATTATTAAGTTACTATTAATACTTAATGGTCATTTCAATTAAAATATCTTGAGAAACCGTCATACATATGTGGGAATACAACTCAATGTCTTTTCATTTCTAGCTAGTTCTAACTCAAATGCTACTTTGGAGGAATCATTTTTCTCAGTCCTGTATCTATTTCATTTCTTTCTTTCACCCAAGAGATCCAAGATAGCTCACTTTTCTTCTTTTCCCTGATTAAAAAAATACAGACAATCAACCTTATAGACTTTGTCAAAACTCATAGATGAAAGTAGGGTTCTTACTTAGGGTACTTACTTAGGGTACTTACTTAACCATAGATTATAATAAAGGAGGTATTTCAGAACAAATAAAGCTGGAAAGTAAATAATTTCTTTTGAGATACTTAGTTTTGAAGTGTCTCCTTTATTTCAACCACTAGGATTTTTCAAACTAAAATATTTTAACAGGCAATATATTTGTATTGCAGAAGATATAAAAATATCAAAGAAAAGCAATTTCTCCCAATCCATTCTCCAGTACCTTTCCCCCAGTGGCAATCACTATAATTGATTTTGTACATTTCCTTCTAGAGATATTCTCATTAGGAGTACTTCACTGGCTAGTCCTCTTTGATACTAGTACAAGTTTCCTTCCTGTATATGATTTTTTTAAAAATAAAAATAAGTAGGTAACCTACTTTGTGTGAGTCTGATTTAAATAAATTTAAAGCAAAACCATACTTCTCAAGATAAATGAGAGTTCAGACTAAAATAATTTTCAATTCATCAACTTCTTTCTTTCAATTTTTTTTCTGTGGCAAGATACAAAATATGCAAAAAAACGGATACTGATTTAAGCAGTACAATTAAGGGTCTGGAGACACAGTAGAGGGAGAAGGTGTCGCCTTGCACTTACCAACCTGAGTTCTATACCTGATACCACATAAGGTTCCTGGACCCTCACCAGGAATGAGCCTTGAACACTGCCAGGTATGGACCAAAACCCCAACATATAAATTTACAACAAAACAAATAAAATTTATTATTAGGTAGCATTAAATGCATTCATAATATCTTATAACCACCATCAGTGTCTAGTTTAGAATGATTTCATATCCTAAATGATAATCCTATGGTTATTAAGAAATAATTCTTCATTCTTCTCACCTCCGCCAGCACATAGAAGAAATATGTTTTTTTTGTTACTGTGGATTAGGCACAGAGGGTAGGGCATTTTCCTTGCACGTGGTTCAACCCGGGTTAGATTCTTCCGTCCCTCTCGGAGAGCCCGGCAAACTACCAAGAGTATCCCGCCTGCACAGCAGAGCCTGGCAAGCTACCCGTGGCATATTTGATATGCCAAAAACAGTAACAACAAGTCTCCCAATGAAGACATTACTGGTGCTTGCTCAAGCAAATTGATGAGCAGTGGGATGACAGTGGCAGTGACAGTGGTGGATTTGTAAGTCATGGATATTCATGCAAATAGAATAATCATACAGTGTGTGGACTTTTGTGTCTGGCTTCTAACTTATTTAACATAGCGTTTTCAAGGTTTACCCATGTTGTAGCAAGCATCAGTATTTCACTCCTTTTATGACTTATTATTATCATTGCACAGATAAACCACATTTTGTTTACCCAGGCATCCTTTAATGGAACATATTCAGTCTATTTCTTCCATTTGGCTACTCTGAATTAAGTGCTACTGTGGAAGAGAAAAGAACATAACTAAAGATTACTCTTCCAAATGACTCTAGATAAAGATAAAATACAAGAAAAAAATCAATTTTTAATCAATAAAAATAACAATATAGTAAATGGCTAGGTATATGGCTAATGCTACATTTGAAGATAGGCATAAATTATATGTGGGGATGTGGTTTTGATAAACAAACCAAAAATGCTTGCAAATTTAACATTTTTGTTACATATTATAATTAATTTCATGTTTACAATATAATGCAATGCTTCTTCAAGGAACAGAACAAATTTATTGAGTGAGAGAAAAAAATGCAATAAATTCAGCCTTCAACTTTAACTTTTAGCACTGTAGCACTGCCATCCCCGTTGTTCATTGATTTGCTTGAGTGGGCACCAGTAACAACTCCATTGTGAGAATACAATGGTAATAGTAAACCTAACAGTTATTTCTTTGAACATTTAATAAAATGCTGAAACTACAAGCAAATGATCAAAGAGAAGAAGAAATTCACAAACTAATCTTAAGATTGAACAGAAAACACAAGTAAAAACTTTTTAAATTGGCTGCATACAAAAATGAATTACTAAAATGTATATTACCAATGCTAACAAAAACTGAAGTAAAAGGAGGAAAATGAACAAATAGAACATTTTAACTCAACTGTTCCTAACTATTTTAGGAGAAATGTATTTATTAAATTCACAAATTGCGTAATGATATTTAAAATCATATTTACCTATTTGAGGGGGAGCAAGAGTACAGGAAGAAATGATGTAAAAGTGAACTTTATTCAAGAAAGGGAAAAATATGTATTTTCCAATAAGGTGATTGTATTTCTCTTACACATGAGAAACTCATATAAAATTATATTTATAAAATAGCATATGAAATACATGGAATACAATAACCTACTGCAAGGTAGAGCCTAATCTATATTTCAGTGGATCTACACCTCAGTCTGGAATCACTGGTGGGCCATCTCCTGCCATTCCTAAATGAATATAATCAAATAAAAATACTTTACACTCATCTATACATGGAATACAATTCATATTTCTTTCATGTGCTATTCTCTAACCAGAGCCTTTTGTGTGGAATAAACAAAAGATTGCATTTTGGAAAGTGTACTGTTGAAATAGCTCTCCTTTGAGTGTACTGTGCACGGTATCATAATAACAGAATAAACAAAGATATTTCTAAGGGTTATAATTTTTCAGAAGCCTTTATGTGAGAGTTCATATACTGAGAGCTAGTAATATGAAGAAAGAAAACCTTGCCTCATGTCACAACCCCATGTCACCAAGTCCCTCCCTATTAATTTTTAGTCTTCTTAATGCTGATCCCTAATGTCATTACAATGTGGTTTAAGTATTCAGAATGTCTCATATAAACTACTTAGAATTTGTTAAAATTTATTCTGTAAACTGTCAATGCTTTCATTTTCTGAAGGCTTCATGTAAAAAAATGCATATATATACATGTATACCAATATATAGAGTTCTATTGGGAATCATTTCATCATGTTTAGTGATTGCATCAAATTTCTAGAAAGTGTCAATTTTCTAGATAGCTGTCATTATTCCTATGATATGAGGGCTCAGCAGTACTGGAGGCCACCCCCATTGATGCTCCAAACAGCAAATATTTTTTAATAATCTAAAGTATAAGCCAAGAGAAGCTAGTCTACCCATAGTCTTTCTGAGACAGTGGCAGATATATAACAATGAATTCTTAAGTGTTTGTGAAAGATTTCATTTGAACCCACCTCTTTAAAAGTATAAAATACTATGTCCATTCACTAGTCTATGGAGCCATTACAACTCAAATATCTTGATTGCTCAAATCCACAGCGTTGCCCCATAAGCATGTAAAAGTTATAGAAATATATAGCATTCAACATATCCACATCAAGTATCAAGAACATTTAACATACCAGACAATGTTAGAAGGACAACAAATATTATTTTCCCAAATATTCACTATTCCTATAACCACATTTCATCCTTCCCCAGAGGAAACTCTGAGAACACCTTTTCACCTGTGTTGATAAGGGCGAGTTGATTTTGCAGAGGAGTCTCTTTCTGCTTGAATACAAATATTCACCTCCAATTGAGAGTCTATTCAAACACAAACAAGCACCAAAAAAAGAATGAAGAGAACATTTGCTTTCATTTCTATGGTAATCCTGATCTTACCATCTCTCCAATGTTCGGGAAAACAAGAAGAATGTTACTTCAAGGCAAATTGAAAGTTGGTGGGGGTGGGGGGAGATACATCAAAGAGCCTTAAGGCAAGCTTTGCATGCTGAAGACTGGTTGAATTCCTGCATCCACCATCCCCCAGAACCAAGGGGCTGAGAGTCACTCCCAGCACTGCCAGGGGTGGCTGATCCAAATACAAACACCTGAACAGAATTCTTGTGCAGAAAGACCATGTTTTTATCACTTGGGATGGCAATTCTTTGTCTAATTTATTGTATCATTGCCTCCCTTCTTCCTATTAGCTCAGTCTCCCAAGGTCCAACTTAGAAACTGAAAACATACACACCCATGATTTAAGAATTCTTTTACAGAAAACAGTTGTGATTTGATGAAGGATGCCTCATACAGAGTAATGTGACTTGATTATCACTTCCCCCACACCACCTGGCTGTGCTGTGCTCATAGTCAATGTCCAATAGTAGCCTGTTCATTGATTTATTAAACATGTTTTCTACTGGTGCAAAGTCCCAAGCATCTTCCATATGTTGCTCTCTCCAGCTAATGAAAATACTATTTATATTTTGGAGGAATAAAGTCAAGTATTCACTATCACTGCACATTTGGAAGGTAGCGATGTACCAAATTTGTCATTTAAGTTTTTCCCCAGTGAGTTTCTAGACTATGTTATCCTTTGGTTTTGCAATTTTATACATTCTATAAACCTCTCTACTTTGTTCTTGAATTATTGATGACTACATTTGGAGAAAATGTTCTTAGTCTCCTAGAGAGGTAAGAAATATGGTCTTCCATTTAGTAAACTTCAAACAAAAATAAAAAAAGAATAACTGAACTCCCTCAAAGTCTGCCTTTATTAAAGGAATAATTACTGAGACTGCCTTCTATTTCTATAGTTTGTTAAAATATTCCTTTTTCCCATTGATCAGAGTAGATTTTTCAACATTATCTGAGCTCCACTATTGCCAGAGATAGTCATCTGAAAAGAGAAAAGTCTTTTCATCATTGAAAGAAAAGTGAACACCCCCTTCATTTGTTCAAGAGTTATTGCCTACTAGTCTTACATTCCAAAATCAATAGCAGAAACTATTGAGCAGCTAGCATAAATGGTACCAGTTTCATGTTAAACTCATAAAATAATTGAGAAATTGTCAAAAACAAAGGTAACAAAAAGAAGAAAGGAAAATGAAAACTCTAAAAGTACACACCTTAAAGTACCCTATTTTATTTTATTTTTTTTTCTTCTTTTAAAATTTTTTTGTTTATGGATTCACAGTGGGATACACAGTTGCGAAGTTGTTCATGAGTAGGTTTTAGTCATACAATGTTCCATGACCCATCCCTTCACCAGTGTACATTTGCCACCACCAATGTCCCTAGTTTCCCTCCTGCCTGCTATCCCCAGCTGGTACCTATAGCAGGCACTTTTCTTCTTTCTCTCTCTGAGTCTTTTTTTTTTTAATTGAATTGAGTCACCGTTAAATACAGTTATAAAGCTCTCATGTTTGAGTTTCAGTCATATAATGATCGAACACCCATCGCTCCACCAGTGCACACTTTCCACCACCAATGTCCCCAGTATCCCCCCATCCCACCCCTTCCCCTACCTCTATGGCAAACAATTTCCCCCAAACACTCTCTCTCTCTCTATCTCTCTCTCTCTCTCTCTCCTTTTGGGCATTATGCTTTGCAATACAGATACTGAAAGCTACTACATTTGGTCCATTATCTACTTTCTCTGAGTCTTCTTCTTTTTTTTTTTTCCAGACTCAGAATTGTTTTATTTTTTTTTATATTTTAACATTTTTTTTATAATTTATTTATTTTTAATTAGAGAATCACCGTGAGTGTACAGTTACAGATTTATACACTTTTGTGCTTATACTTCCCTCATACAAAGTTCGGGAACCCATCCCTTCACCAGTGCCCATTCTCCACCACCCGTAAACCCGGCGTCCCTCCCACCCTCCCCACTCCCATCTCCCCCCCACCCCACCCTGCCACTGTGGCAGGGCATTCCCTTCTGTTCTCTCTCTCTAATTAGCTGTTGTGGTTTGCAATAAAGGTGTTGAGTGGCCGCTGTGCTCAGTCTCTAGCCCTCATTCAGCCCGCAACTCCCTTCCCCCACATGGCCTTCAACTACAATGTAGTTGGTGATCGCTTCTCTGAGTTGCCCTTTCCCCGGAACGTGAGGCCAGCCGCGAAGCCATGGGGTCAACCTCCTGAAAGTACCCTATTTTAAAATCATTTTAAATGGGAAAAGATGAATTCAAATATGGAAAAAACAACAAAGAATATTAATCTTTACACATTAACTAATAATTACAATGATGTTTGTAAAATCAAAAGAGATCAACAATCTAAAAAGCAATCTGAAGAGAAATTGAAAATTTCAATATGATTATTATGTTTCACTATGGAAATAGTACAAAAAATTTAGTTAACTTATAAAAAATCCCTGCAAATGTCATTTTAGTACATATAGAGATGGTCTTCCTGTATTCTAAATAAAAGAGCATGTCGTGTTTTCACCTTGACAAATACGTGAATAAAGTCTTATAGTTTCCTATAAACTTTCAGTTAAGATTGCGTTTTTCAAACACCAGGTATATAGAAGGATTGTCACTTTTTTCCTTTTCCCTTAGGGAGCACTTGGCTCTTTAATACTTTTAAAATAATCGTTTCCCCCTTCATTCTCTTGTAGTTGACATTACTGTTATTGTGATCAGTCAAGTCACAAATTTGGTTTGGGTGCTCTTGCCCGTAGGTGGAGGGTCACGTTAGTTGTGATGCACCCACACATCTGAGTGAGGTGCATCTGAGATCACACCCTCCTTGTTGCCACCAGGCAGCTACAAACAACAGAGCCACCAGGATTGCACTATGCAGGGAATGTCAGTTTCATTGTACAAAGGAAACAATATAACGTTCTGTGTCCATCAATATATGTGGCATATTCAAATATTACTTCTAAATAGATCTTTCTGCACTGAATCTATGGACAACTAAATCATACGTGATTCGAATGCAGGTGCACACAAACCGACATGCAAGTATCTAAGTATCCACATGAAGCAGAATCCACCCCCTAGACATTCACAGATCATTCCACTGCATCTCAGTTTGTCATGTGGATTTTGAATTTAAGTCACTTAAGCTCACATGGGTTCACTAAAACTTTTATTAGTCCCTTAACTAGTCAAAAGAATAAAAATTAAGATTCTCACACAGAATTAGGCTTCTTTTAAAACCAGAAATCCCCTTTACATGAAGGAAACCAGTCTACGTCACAGGGAAAATACCTGGACTCTGATTTATGAGCCCCTCTTACCTTTTTTTTTTTTGCTTTTTTGGGTCACACCAGGCAATGCTCAGGGGTCACTCCTGGCTCTGAACTCAGGAATTACCTCTGGCGGTGCTCAAGGGACCGTATGGGATGCTGGGAATCGAACCCGGGTTGGCCACGTGCAAGGCAAACGCCCTACTCGCTGTGCTATTGCTCTAGCCCCAGCTCTCACCTTTTCTTTAAAATAAGTTCCCACCTCTCTCTGCAAAGCCCCAGGATAATTATTCCCCTCCCCAGTCAAGTGACCTTGGAATCTTCATTTTTATGGATACTTTAGATATATGTGATTACAATACCGTTCTCTTACTACTCGGATGTTAACTTGATTATTCAACTAGCCCAGCAAGAACCAGAAGGAAGAGGAGACTTGTCCTCCTTCACTAATTTCTACTTGCGGTATCAACTAGTCAGGCCATCATCATCTCTTACCCAGACACCACATTCTTTTTATTATTATTATTTCCCTATAAATAAAAATAATAATTATTATTATTTCCAGAGGTTGAAGACCTCTAGAACCCAGCCACAGCCATGCTCAAGGCCACTCTCCACACGTTCGGATGAACCTCACACATAAAGAAGCCAGCAGAGGAATCCAGGTGTGCAGGACCCGGTGCCGAGATCTCCAAGGCTGCTCAGATCAGGTCTGAGCCTCTTCCACCCAGATTCCCCATTTTCCAGTAATTACGCAGTCACACCCAGAAACTGCCACCGACGCCCGAGTAATCCCATCAGTAGCCAATATCCAGAGTCTATAAAACCAAGCTCTCAGAAGCAAGCGGCCGCAGATAGCCTAGTTCTCCCTTTTGAAGAACCTGGCAAATCACCAAGAGTTTACTGCCCACATGTGGGAGATCCTGGCAAGCTCCCTGTGGCATATTCAATGCCAAATACAGTAACAATGATGGGTCTCATTCCCCTGACCCTGAAGAGCCTATAATGCGGCACCATTGGGAAGGACGAGTAAAGAGAGGCTGCTAAAATCTCGGGGCTAGGATAGATGGAGATATTACTGGGCCCATTCAAGAAAATCGATGGTCAACAGAATGACAGTGATACAGTGATTATTTCCCTGTTGTCCCCCCACCACCTCTCTCGGCAGGCCAGACTTTACATTCTTAAAAATACACCAAGTAAAGGATGTTGGGAGGACCCATTCGGGTTGGAAGATGCGAACTAAAGGTAGACTATAGACTGAATATGAAGGTCACTCAATACCTCTATTGCAAACTACAACACCCAAAAGGAGAGAGAACAAAAGGAAATGCCCTGCCGCTGAGGCAGAGTGGGGTGGTGGGGGATGGGGTGGGGGTGGTGAGAGGGATACTGGGATCATTGGTAAAAGTGAATGGGCACTGGTGGAGGGATGGGTAAACAATCACTGTATGAGTGAAATGCAAACACAAAAGTTCGTAAGTGTGTAACTGTACATCACAATGATTCTCTAATAAAAAATTAAAAAATAATACATCAAAAAATAAAAAATAAACAATACATACTGCATGTGCACAAAAGATACATATGCACATGTTATTATGCTCAGACACCAGAAAGGTAGCCAAGAATTCAATTCTGAATTTTTCTCTATTATCAGATTTTTATCTCCCAAGATGACCCTCTGCTTCAGACATCAGTCCAGGTGGCTCTATATGGATGATTCCTAAGTTTTCCCTAGAGTCCTGGGATCAGTTGCAAGTCTAGGTTGAGATCTTTGCTTCTGATCTACTGTCTTTATTCAAAGACTCCCAGGAACCCCTCCTCAAGATGATTGATTTGCTAGATCTGCAAATGGAACTTAGGAAAACTGTTTCTCACAACATCATTAATTTATTACAGAAGCTAAAACCTCAGGAAGTACCAGATGGAAGTAATTCATGGAAGAAAATGGGGAAGGGGCTGTCTCTGGGGGTAACTTTCTCCCAAACTTCCATATTTTCACCAGCTAGGAAACTCTCCAAGTACATCCTCTTTGGGTTCCTATGGATGTATTGTTACTTAGGCATGACTGATCGAATGATAAGTCATGAGAAATTGAAGTCAATCTCCAGCCTCTCTCTCTCTCTTCCCCGGAAAGATAGATGAGGACGGGACTGAACAGTCCACAATCTATTCCTGTTTGTTGTCCTGGCAACCTGCCCTATCCTTGGGTAGCCCACATGCTACCTCATTACCATGACAAAAAACAGCTTTATCACTTCAGCCCTTAGGAAACAGCTAGGGTTTTGAGAATTGTATATCAGGAATCAGGAATAAAGTCCATATATATTATAGATGTGTGCATATATAGAGTACATATATATTAAAAACATATTTTGTATATTTGAATGATCAAAACATAAATCTATGAAGGTAGCACTGCACTGTAGCACTGTCGTCCCGTTGTTCATCGATTTGCTCGAGTGGGCACCAGGAACGTCTTCATTGTGAGATTTGTTATCGCTTTTGGCCTATCAAATATGCCATGGGTAGCTTGTCAGGCTCTGGCATGCAGACGGGATACTCTCAGTAGTTTGCTGGACTCTCCGAGAGGGACAAAGGAATTGAACCTGGGTCGGGATCATGCAAGGAAAATGCCCTACCCACTGTGCTATCACTCTAGTCCTATATCACTATGCCTACATTTTTATCTATACCTTTTTCTGCCTAAAAACATTAGAAATATACATGTTAAATTTTAAGTGGTTGTGTCTAGGAATAAATGGGCGTAAGTTAGAAGAATAAAGTAAGACAATAGATTTAGTTTATATGTAATGATTATAAATTTTTGTTCAACAGTTTTGCATTTAAATGTACAGAATAAAAAGTTATGGTCCCTAATTTGTTTAATGTATACCAAAGGAACTAATATTCACAGTTTACTTCAGTAATCAACTACTGCTATCCTAACACAACCATAAAATACAAGATTAATAAACAACAATTACTGCTATCTGGAATTAAAAATACCAAGACAATGGTGTATTTACCCAGAATATTCCCAGGATATAGTATTCTATATTTAGTAATGTAAGTTTCAGCTCTGACCACCTGAAATTTTCCCTTTGAGCTGAATTCCTAAAAACATTTAATTTTTAACAATCAAATCCTTGTTAAAAAAGTAACAAAAAATTAGTTTACGGTGAATGAAACTAATTTTTATACTAGATAAGTAAGCAAAAGCCACATTATTAATATATTTACAGGTCTTTTATAGAATTATTGCCAATGAAAACATTAATCACTCTTTACCATTAAAATTTTTAATTACATTCTCCAAGCATTAGCACTAAGGAATATTTTCCATTTGCCTCTCCTTTTCTTTTGTTACAATGTTGGAATATAGGCAAATACAATTTCTTTTAAGTTTCAAAAAGAAAGAAGGGGCGAGATGTAATTGCCCATTTCCATTATTTTATTTTTCTTTGATAAAAGTAATATATGAAGTAATCTAAGTTCACTTATATATCTAGTAAGTAGATATATATGAAGAATAAACATAGAAAAAGACGAAAGCAATTAATATTGTGTAAGATTATTTAGCTTATACCATGATCTATGGCAAATGCTATACAAAAATATTTAAAATTTTTTTTTTGCTTTTTTTGGGTCACACCTGGCGATGCACAGGGGTTACTCCTGGCTCTGCACTCAGGAATTACCCCTGGCCGTGCTCAGAGGACCATATGGGATGCTGGGATTTGAACCCGGGTCGGCCGCGTGCAAGGCAAACGCCCTACCCGCTGTACTATCTCTCCAGCCCCAAATATTTAAAATTTTTGAATTTTGAATTTTAAAAATATACCTGAACTCTTCAACATAGGATATTCAGAAAACTAGTGAGGAAAAAAATGGTACTACTTGATCTAAACATTAGAGGAAATCCCATGCTTATTAAATAGATAGCTATTGGGGCCAGAGAGATGGTACAGTGTGTAGGTCACCTGTCTTGAATGCCACCTACCCGAGTTGATTCCTGGTACACCACACAGAGCCCCCCAAACTTTCCAGGAGTGACTCTTGAGCACAGAGCCCTGAAGACAAATAGATATGGCTCAAAAACAAACAAAAAAGAAAATTATTAACATGAAAGCTATAAAAAAGCAATGTGTGAATTTTACAGAGCTTTTATATCACAAAATCATTTTGCCAAAACAAAATAAAAATTTACATTTCCTACAATTTACAAAAAGCCCACATAAAAAAATATTTTGTGCCAAACCTGAAATAGCATTGACTATAATCACAGATCAGTACATTTTAAAATCTCACAAATAAAAACTAGTTTCCAAATATATTAAGCAATGGTCATTAATAATTTATTCAAATCAAACACAAAGTTTTATATAGAAATACATAAATGTTTATGTACCATGCATATATATGTTTCAAATTTATAAACTTACTAATAATGAAATAAGAATGAGTGATTACCATTTATCTGCAGAAACATCAGTAATAATTTTTAATCTTTGTAAGGAGTGGTACATTTGCTTGTGTACTTCTCTGAAAAGGCAGCATTAAGTTCCTGTATCTTCTCTACAAAGTAACCAATTGGTAGTATCAAATCTTAAAATGTTCTAAGCTTTTTCTTTCTAAATCCTTCTTTATAAATATATCCTAAAATTCAAAGAAACAAAGTACTAAGTTTTTTTCCCTAGTTTTTTTTCCTAAAAGTAAAAATAAAGAACTGTATTTTTATTAGGGGAATATGAAAATATGTAAACAAGAAATATTATGCTTCCAGTAAATGACTGTCATAAACTTTTTAATGAAGTGAGGAAATGCACAGTACATGATGAGGAAAACTAGATGATATTATAGACATATGTGTTGATATACAAGTTATTTTTCCAAACTAGAACTTCTTGTACTAGATCTCGGAGACACCAAATGGTGACTGAAGGGAAGAAAACACACACACAAACACACACACAAACACACACATACACACACACATACACATACATACACATATGCACGCACAGTTACATGGAATACAGGCCTCCCTTAATTCACCATGGGCTTTTTTTTATTTTGAGGTTGAGTATTTTGAGCTGGGATCAACTAAAATTCTTTTTTAAAAAAAATTTTATTTTATTATTATTTTTAAATTTTTTAATGAATCACCGTGAGGTATCAGCTAAGATTCTTAAGCTGAGACTTTAGTATGTGAAAATTTTATTATTTCCTTAACTAGCAAAACGAACATTAAGAGTATTGCTAAGAAGTAAGTTTTTTACCAGAAATAAGCTTTCTATCTGAGAAAACTTTAAGGTAAATCAAATATTGATTTACAGAGCATCAGGGCATCCTGGTGTTCACCATATGTGCCCTCCCCGTTTCCTCATTATGTGGGTCCCTTTTATCTTTTCTAAAGTCAAATCTCCAAATCCATTTCTTAACCCAAGATAAATACTTTGTTTTTCCCTGATGGCTTTGAAATCCCCATTTCTATTGAGAGTCTCTGTACATATGTAATGACATTCACTGTCATCCCATTGCTCATCGATTTGTTCAAGTGGGCACCAGTAACGTCTCTCATTATGAGACTAATTGTTACTGTTTTTGCCATATCAAATACACCACGGGTAGCTTGTCAGGCTCTGCCTCGAGGGCTTAATACTCTCGGTAGCTTGCCGGGTTCTCCAAGAGGGGAGGAGGATTCGAACACGGTCGGCGGCTTGAAAGGCGAACGCCCTACCGCTGTGCTATGGCTCCAGCCCATAATGACATTATTTTCTACTAATCTGTCTGATGTTAATTTGATTACTCAGAGCATGATTAGAACCCAGCGGTATAGGGGAATTTTTCCCTCCTCCCTGACACATATTTTTCAGTCCTGCTCAGACTATGTAACACATTGCTTTCTGTATGTATGTAACTATGTAACACATTTCTTTCTGTATGTAACACATTGCTTTCTGTATGTAACACATTGTTTACCTGAGCAAACTAGGCAAATGGGTATAGATGAATACTTAAAAGGTGAAATATGGTGCTAGAGCAATAGTACAGTGGGTAGAGCATTTGCCTTGCATGCAGCCAACATGGTTCAATTCCTGACATTCCATGTGATCCCCTGAGCACTGACAGGAGTAATTTCCAAGTGCAGAGCCAGGCACGAATAACCCCTGAGCATCACTAGTGTGGCCCAAAAATCAGAAAATAACAGATCAAATAAAATTTGTCAAAGAGTTAGCAATTGTAGAAATATTTTCATGTTATTTTCAGTAGACAGTCATTTCATAAATAACTAAAAGTTAAATTACCAATTGGAAAATATATTTCACAGAAAACCATAAAAATTAGAAAATCTTAAAGCAAGATTTGCTTTCCTTAAAATGTATCCATGCTTTAAACCAGAGATACAGTTTGAATTGCTTTTTCAAATGTGTTTAGGCAGTGAGGGAATGAAAGGCTGCATGCTTTCACTGTTGTCTTGATCACACTAACAAACAAAAGGTGAGTTGCTTCAGTCACAGTCCTTTATCTAACAGCCCAAAGAAGCTTACCAAGTAACAGCAGAATCACACAGGGAAACAAACTCACAAAGACTAGCTAGAACAAATAATCCTCAAATACAATCCAGGGCTCACTGATTTCAACAGATGCTGCTCATTCACAGAGAGAAATTTTGTGTTTTGAGGACAGCTGGAGCGATGGCACAACGGGTAGGGCATTTGCCCTTTACGCAGCCCACCCAGGTTTGATTCCTCGGTTCAGAGAGCCTGGCAAGCTACCGAGAGTATCCCACCCGCACGGCAGAACCTGGCAAGCTACCCGTGGCATATTCGAAATGCCAAAAACTGTAGCACTGTAGCACTGTCCTCCCATTGTTCGAGCAGACACCAGTAACGTCTCCATTGCGAGATTTGTTGCTACTGTTTGGGGCATATAGAATATGCCATGGGTAGCTTACCAGGCTCTGCCGAGAGGGCAGGATACTCTCTGTAGCTTGCCAGGCTCTCCAAGAGGGACGAAGGAATTGAACCTGGGTCAGCCGTGTGCCAGGCAAAATCCCTACCCTCATTGCTATCACTCCATCCATAGCAAAAACATTAATAAGTGTCACAATGGAGACATTACTGGTGCCTGCTAGAAGAAAATCGATGAACAATGGGACGACTGTGCTACAGTGCAATTTCATGTGTCAAGGAAAAAGAATTAAATCAAGATTCAAATTTTCATAACACACTGATATCTGTGCTGATTTTTTGCAAAGCATGCCATTGTTAGCCTTGGTTTCTTCTGGTTAGCAGGGACAAAAATACTTCCCCTTTGAACAGGGTACAGCTCTCTTAAAATATCCTCTGGATACACTTTGAACTTACAGCAATACCTGAGTTCTTTAATAATTTCATTAGGTTTGAACATTCACATGCAAAATACAGCAATTGCTCAAAATGCATTATTATTAAAAGCTTTCCAATATGGTGAAATGATGTCTTCATAAGTCAATGCATATTTCATGGATAGCACTGTGTATTGTTTTTGTTCTAATATGAATTTAATGAGCACTTCTGTGTGTTACAGATTGATTAATAAATATTTTATTTCTAGTAGTTTGGGTCAGTCCCCTAAGTAATTGGCCTCTAGACAATTTCACATGAAATACACTTTTATGGGTGTCTAGGTAATGTGTGCTATTAAAATGTCTGCTTATGAAAGAAAATTTTTAATCTGATATCTGTGTCAGATGACGTACCCTGGAGAGTTGCCATCTGGTTCATTTAATTTTAATAATTTCAAGATTATGTTCTGTGGTTCAGATCTACAGATTCTTTGGTTTGTTTCATAAGGTTGTTTGGGTTTTAGGGTTTTTTGCTGTTGTTGTTTGTTTTGAAGGGTGGTCTGGGATTTGAGAGTTAAAATGCATCACTATAAAACCAGATTCAACAATTCTATACCACTGAAAGAGTGTGAGGTAAAGACACCCAAATTACTTATCATGGGAGCATGTTGTTTCTAAAAGTCACATATCAAATAAACCATTAATGGAAATCAAAACAAAGTGGTATGTGTACTTTTTGGTTTCAAGAATTTGACTCCTGGTAAAATTTTTAAATATTGGGTCAGTTCTGACTGAGAAGTATTCATTTTATAAATATATGTATTAAATACTTTCAAATATATATATATTAGTAAAATAAGATGATTTTTATTAAATGAATCATACTTAGACATGAGTAGAGAGAGGAAGTAATTGTTCAAGAGAGAACACAGGTAACTCCAGAGTAGAATGAGGCTAGCAAAGATACACAGAGACAAGCAAATATAATTCTAAATTAAGGAAATTTTATAGCTCAAAGCAATATTTATAACAAGACACAAGATACAAGAATACTAAATCTCCCAAGTTTTCTGCCAAGTTCAGGTATGTTGCTTAATTTCTTTTAGGTCACCTCACAGATATGTTTCACTAAAGGACAATTAAAGGGCATTCCAATTGACTTTGAGAATAACGGTGACTGGCAATATGATAAACTTTCATAAGAAACAAAGGTACATTTTGGTGATCATTTCATTTGTTTCTGAGTAGATATATCTATTTTTGGTTTACAGTCAAATTTTCTCCTTTCCCATTAAAATATTTTCTTAACATTATAATTGGAAGAAATAAATTTGTACTTTATGCTATCAGTTTGAAATTGAAAAATATGTTTACTGGAAATTTCCAACATAAAATAATTGACAAAGAAGTAATCACTGTCACTGTATCACGGTCATCCCATTGCTCATCAATTTGTTTGAGCAGCACCAGTAACGTCTCCATTGTGAGATTTATTGTTACTGGGTTTTTCCGCCATATAGAATACACCATGGGTAGCTTGCCAGGCTCTGCTATGTGGGCAGGATACTCTTGGTAGCCCCAAGAGGGCGGAGGAATATAACCCAGGTCAGCCGCGTGCAAGGCAGACACCCTATCTGCTGTGCTATCGCTCCAGCCCACAAAGAAGCAATATAAAAAAAAAACGGAAGTTAAAACTTTGTTTGCTATAATGCTTCCTTTTCAGCAGGTCTGACTTTAGGGGAGAGACTCTCCAAACAATAAGAGTGAGTTTTGTTGAAATACTGTATGCAATCAAAGTGAAAGTAAAGTGAAATGTATTAGTTACACAGGCGGGGGGGCTTAGGGCGGGGGGGGGCTAGGGCCATGGGGGGGTTAGGGGTGTGAGGGGGTGGGGTGGAGCTATACTGGGATTCTTGGTGGTGGAATATGAGCACTGGTGAAGGGATGGGTATTCGAGCATTGTATAACTGAGATTTAAACCTGAAAACTTTGTAACTTTCCACATGGTGACTCAATAAAAAATTTAAAAAAAAAAACTTTGTTTGCTTTTGTTTATGGCCACATCCAACAATACTCAGGGGTTACTCATGGCTCAGCATTCAGAAATTACTCCTCATGGTACTCAGGGACCATATGGGATGCCAGGGATCAAACCTGGGTCAGCCACATGCAAGGCAAGTGCCTCCCTGCTATAGCCACTCTGGGCTCTGTAGTTAAATTTTAAATAGGACTTTTTAGTACAGCTTAATAGGGAACTGAGTAAAGACATTCTAATTTCCTTACTACAGAACAAAGAAAAAATTAGCAGAAAAATATGAACACATTTCTAAATCCTTCCCTTAGAGAAAAATCACTTGACAACAATGGATGTTGATATACAGTCTTTGACTTACATATGTGTGTGCTTACATAATTAAAAGCACAATATATACTTCTAGTACATTCTACTAAAAATTATTTTTAGTCAACATTAACTGTTCTTTGAAATGCCATTTTAAATGACCATGCCATATGGCATCTCATTGATATAATATGTTTATTTAAATCTATGTTATTGCATATTTGTTACTTCTAAGTTCTCACTCATGCTAACAGATTTTTTGAGCAATCTAGTCAACTTTCTAAAAACAGGGAAGCAGTGGGTTCAGGAGTTGAAAGCAATGGGCTACAGAGATGCTAGGAACATATCACTAAGTTAGTTTACATAAAGATCGCAACAATGTGTATGAGGCTAGCAATATGGACTGACTCCTCACCAGCACTAAATCTGCTATTATTTCTTAAATACGCATACTTTATTCTTTGAAATGATACTATGACTTGGCTGTAGGTTATTACCACTAAGCTTCAATGTACCTTCCACATAACTACTAAATTATTGGACTGGAAAAAAGAAGAACAATGTTGAGTTTCTATTTTTCAAGTTATTGCATGGCAAAACTTTTCTGTTTTTCTGTGCTAATGAGATAATACTAGTATGCAGAATTGATGGCTGATTTTATTGATAATCAGAGTACTGAAAGATTCTGGCTAATTTTTCCTCCTAGTGCATAATATTTGACTTAATTTAAAGCCAATTCTCTGTACCAGAAGGCAGCATGACAAAACTGATCCTTTTACTCATGATTAAAAGGGAACACAATTTGCTACAAACCTCAGATGCAAGCAGGTTTACAGGCATCTCAGTTTTTTCAGGACTGGCCCTGGGGATTCATAATCATGACTAGTTATAGTTAGCATTCATTCCCTAACCCAGACGATGTTTTTACTTCATCATATGTGTCTTTTACGTTTGCCTGGACTTCTCTGCCTTGTGCCAGTATTTCTAAAGCAAGTTTATCCCTAGTTCTATGGCAACAGGAAACTAGAGTTGGTTGAAATTGTTTTGTTCGCTTTGACTTTATGAAGCTGCATATAAGAACGTGGTCATCAACCCCCCTCCCACTTCCAGTCCCAGCCCTATCTTAAGAATTATTTCTCTAACAGAGACAACGCAAGAAAATTGCAAGCTAAAATCCATGATGAACACAGATACAAAGATTCTCAACCAAATACTAGCAAATAGATTAGAACAATTCATCAGAAGGTCATACACCATGACCAGTAGGACTTGTCTCAGGGATGTAAGAATGGTTTAACAAGTCAACATAATATACCATATCAATTAAAAAAAATAAGATCATCTCAACAGGTGCAGAAAAAGCATTTAACAAGACCCAGCCCCATTCATGATAAAAACTCTCCCAAAATATGGGAATTGAATGAACTTTTCTCAATACTGTCAAAGCCATTTACTAAAAGTCCACAGCAAGAATTATTCTCAATGGCAAAAAACTAAAGCCTTCCATCTAAGATCAGGCACAAGACAAAGTTGTCCACTCTTGCCACCTCTATTCAATATAGCGCTGAAGTTACTTAATATAGCAATTAAGCTTAAAAAAAATATCAAGGGCATCTAGATAGGAAAGGAAGAAGTCAAGCTCTCACTATTTACAGATGTTTTGTTTAGAAAATCCTAAAGACTCTGGGGCTGGAGCGGTAGCACAGCGGGTAGGGCATTTGGCTTGCACGCAGACGACCCAGGTTTGATTCCCAGCATCCCATATGGTCCCCCCAGCACTGCCAGGAGTGATTCCTGAGTGCAGAGCCAGGAGTAACCCTTGTGTGCATTGCCAGGTGTGACCCAAAAAGCAAAAAAAAAAAAAAATCCTAAAGACTCTACAAAAAAGCTTCTACAAGCAATTGATTTTCATAGTAAAGTCACAGTCTACAAAATTAATATGCAAAAGCCCATTCCTTTCCTATATACTAATGATGAAATAGAAGGAAGAGCTTTTTCCGCTGCTGCACGAGCACGATCCCGGAGGCAACTGAACTACTTTGGACACGAGCAGCTCGCAGAAATGCCTCCAAACTGTGATCAGAGCCACTGGCCCATGCGGCACCAGCAGGGCAGGGTTTCTTTCTCTCAACCCTTCCTTATTGGGCACAGCGTGGCGATTGCCGGTTTTTAGAACACAGAATGTAAGTACCAGTGGGACGCCTGGGAGATCCCAGGGGGCGGGATTGCCGGACCCACCCTTTGCCGATATTTAAGCACAGCGCCACTCGGGTACGGTCTTTTCCGCTGCTGCACGAGCATGATCCTGGAGGTAACTGAACTACTTTGGACACGAGCAGCTCGCAGAAATGCCTCCAGACTATGATTGGAGCCACTGCCCTATGTGGCACCAGCAGGGCAGGGTTTCTCTCTCCGGGCTTCTCCATCATATGAGCACCACAAAAGGGAAGTAAAAACTTGCAGCGATGCAATTACTGGCAGAATTTTCCATGGACTTCATACAAAAATTCAAAACCTAATATTTCTTAATTGTCAGCAATGTGAAACGGCTCCGTTTTAGCAGGTCTGACTGTGGGGGGAAACTCCAAACAATAATACTGAGTTTTTTGTTGAAATGTTGAAGGTAATCAAGGTAGCAGCCATTTCTCTAGACTGTGAACTAAGCCATAGCCCCACGCCAGCCGAGGAAAGGAAATATCCTCCTTTCTCGGTTCTTTTCCCTTTTCGGGGAGAAACGCGGTGTGGCATCTACCATATTATGAGGTCTATGAAGCAGGCATGAACTTAGAAGTGCGGGAATGGGAGGAGAAAAAATTTATGTACTTGGAACAGCGGGACGCTTGGGCAGTCTCAGGCCGATACCAGCACATGCTCTGACGAGATTCGACCCTGGGTGGCCACACTTTTGTGCGCTGCATTGCTGCTGATCAACCAGAATCTGGAGGCTAACTAGAATACTTTTGGTTCCAGAAACTGCTTGCAGCCATGTCTCTAGACTGTGAACTAAGCCATAGCCCTACCCCGGCCGAGGACGGGAAATATCTTTTTTTCTCATCGGGCGGCGTAGCGTCAGCCATAGTATGAGGACAATTTATTAATCAGGCATGAACTTGGTGGAGCGGGAAGGAGGAAAAAAAAATTCTATGTACTTGAAACAGCGAGACTTCATATCTCTCCATTCTCAGCAATGGAAAACTAATTATCAAATGCTTCCTTGGCAGTAGGGCTGTCTTTCTTTGGGGAAAATTCCAACAATAGTTAGTTTTGTGTTGAAGTATGGAATGTAATCAAGGTAAAGAGAAAATGAAGTGAAATTTATCAATTACGCAGGCAGGGATGGGGGCGGGGAGGCGGGGGTTGGGAGGTATACTGGGGTCTTTAGTGGTGAAATATGGGCACTGGTGAAGAGATGGGTGTTTGAGTATTGTATAACTGAGACATAAGCCTGAGAACTTTGTAACTTTCCACATGGTGATTCAATAAAATAAATAAATTTTTTAAAAAAGAAATGGAAGAGATTTTTTTCAAAAAATCCTATTCACAATTGTACCTCAAAAAATCAAGTACCTCAGAATCAGCTTAACTAAATAGGTGAATAACTATACAAAGAAAACTGCAAAGCACTACTGCAATAAAAGAGGACAAGAGGAAATGGAAACAGATCCTCTGCATATAATGGATTGGAGGGTTAATATTATTAAATTGGCAACACTCCCAAAAGCACTGTACAGATTCAATGAAGTCCCTATAAGCATACTCATGACATTTTTCAAAGAAATAGATCAAATACTCCTGAAATTTACATGGAAAAATAAACCCATCTTCCCTGAATAGCTAAAGCAATAAAACACCTTCCTCAACTTCAAATTGTACTACAAAATGGTTATAATTAAAACATGATGGTATTGCATAAAGACAGACACTCAGATCAATGGGATAAAGTGGAAACAGATCCTTGGGTATATGATCAGTTAATCTTTGCTAAAGGAGCAAAAAGTATTAAATGGAGCAAGGAAATCCTCCTCAACTAATGATTATGGGAAAACTGGCCAGCTATTTGCAAATAAAGTAACTCAGACCTCTATCTAACACTATGCATTAAAGTCAAATCAAAATGAGTTAAAGACCTATATATAAGTCCTGAATCTAAAAGACATACAAAGGAAAACATAGGCAAAACTCTGCATGACATTGAAGCTAAAGGCATCTTCGAGGATGAAACTGATCAAACAAGTGGAAGCAAAGGTTTTTTTTAAGGGTACAAAAAATAAAGAGAAACTTCCTCAAAGGAGAAATACCAGTGGTCAAAAGGTACAAGAAAGAAATGTGCTGCATCACTAATCATCAGGGAAATTCAAATAAAAATAACAATGACATATCATCTCATGCCACAGAGACTGTCACACATCGAAAAGAACAAACCAGCCCCTCTGCTCCTAAAGAGGTCTTCTAACCTATTTTGGCACCCAGAGTGGCTACTTACAGAAATGCATCTAGTAGACTGTGAGCTGTACTACGAATATGTGCCGCCGGGGGAAGGATTTTCCCTCTCCACCCTGTTTTTCTGCGCAGAAAATGGCAGCGGTGGCATCATCCGCCTGGCGAGAGCTACCCCCTAAGACTTCCGCCCAGAGGTAGGAACTTTGCAATGTTGTGGCTCATAAGCGATCATGGGAAGGGGGCGGTACCGGCACATCCTCGGCGCAGATAAGATCCGAAGCTGCTGCTCGTGAAACAGACCCTCTGCTCCTAAAGACTATGATCCCAGAGGTCTTCTAACCCATTTCGGCACCCAGAGTGGCTTCTTACAGAAATGTATCTAGACTTTGAACTAAAACATCAGAAATCCAAAACCACGAGCTCATAGAGTCTTCATTCTCAGCAATGAAAAGAAATTATTAAATGATGCCTTTTCAGCAGGCCTGATTGTTGGGGGAAAGTTCCAAACGATAATAGTGAGTTTTCTACTGAAATATCTAATGTATTAAAAGTATAGAGAATAAAATGAAGATCATTAGCTACTTAGGTGGGGGCTGGGTGGGAGGGGGTATATTGGGGTTCTTGGTGGTGAAACATGTGCACTGGTGAAGGGATGGGGTTTCAATCATTATGTGATTGAGACCTATACCTGAAAGCTTTGTATTTTTTTTTAAGTGTGATTCAATATAATAAAATAAAATTAAAAAAAAAAACAGTGCTGGCCCAGATGTGGGGAGAAAGGGACTCTCATTCACTACATGTGGGAGCACCAGCTGATCCAGTCTTTTTGGAAAGCGATATGGACCCTCCTCAAAATAAAATTTTGAAGTTGTGCTTGCATATGACTCACAATACTTCCTGGGAATATACCCTGGAAGACCCAAAGTGCAATGCAGAAAAGTCCTATGAATTCCAATGTTCACTGCGGCACTATTCACAATAGCAATCTGGAAACAACTCACATGCCCAAGAACAGATGAGTGGATAAAGAAACTATGGTTCATCTACACAATGGAATACTACAAAACTTTAGGAAAAATGAAGTCCTTAAATTTGCTTATACATGAATGGACATGGAGAGTATCATGCTGAGTCTGAAGGAGACTTTCTCTATGATCTCATAGAATGACACACTCATTTGAGGAGTATTAAAAAGAATTCTGAGGAATGACTGAGGACATGGTTTGAGAAACTGCACACAAATAGTTTTACATGGTTGGTCATCACTTGGTGCCATACTGACTATATGCATGCGGGTAGATGCTAGAATTATATGAGATGATGATTTTGAATAAGTGTGCATTAATTTAATTAAAATTACCCACAAAGGTTAAGTATTGAAATTAAAGTACCACCCTAAAATATATTTAGACCCTTCCCCTAAGTATGTCTGAGAGAAGACAAATTTGAGAAACACACTCCCAAATGTTTTTTCCCTTTATCTACCAGTTTTTCTCTTTACCTTAAGTTTCCCAAAACTTAAGAATCCTTTTCCCACCATGTTTGCCAAAACTTAAGAATCTCTTATCATGTTCCAGAATTGCAAGAGTAAGGAATTTCTCTCTACATTCTCTTGTATGAATGCTTAATTTCTTGTGTAATAAAAAACACCCACAGACATGACTAGTGATTTCGGTTCAATTCTTCCGTTGTCAAGACCTTAAAGAATGATATTAGTGTAAAACAAATCAGTGTAAATCTTTATTCACGCTTGTTCTTGACCTTTAGAAATAAAAGTTTTTTATTGCAATTGGGGGAAAACGATGATGAATCAAACCTGAGTTACAACATTTGGAGGAAAATAATAGAAACAAACTTTCCACTATAATGTTCTGATACTTAAAGATGAATATTTAACATCAGAAGTTAAAATCATAGTAATTGGACCAAATGTGCAATCAGTAAATGTTTGCACTGGGTACCCACCTGGTTATTCAGCATACTGTCTGATATACCCAACTGGTATATTTTTAAATCTACTGGCATTTTGCATTTTTCCTTGCATGAAGATAACTAATAGGTTATATGATGTTCTTTAATTCCAATAATTTGGATCATTATGCAAAGAATAAGTCTGAGCAGGCCATATGGAACATCAGAGTTACAATAATCACTAAGCTATAGCTACCATTTACTCATGGGGAGAGCAATAGTTAAATTATTTGTCACATCTCTGTGTTATCACCAATATTAAAGAAAGGGCCAGACAGAAATGTTGCTGAGAGGCAGAAAGAGTAGAGACCAATTTGATTTTCTGCCTTGTACTTCTAGCAGGCTTAATTAAATGAGGCACTTCATCCATAATCCTTTTGAGGGATACCTTAAGGAAAAAATGAAACACCTCATGAAGATTCCTTCTCATGATTACTAGACATATTTTAAAGGTTCTTTAAATCAAATTTTTGGCTTAACTTCCAGTATTTTCCCATTGTAGGCTTATATTAAAACTCTTCTCCAATATTTCAAATATATGGAATAGAAAAAGCTTTACTCAATTCTAGTTCACAGTGAGTTTAACTGACATGATCAGCATAGATGTAGCTAAAAGTAGTTAATATATCACACCAGAAGGGCAGAGTTGTGCATATAAAAAGTTAATTACTACTAAATGTTCACAAATCACGATTCACAAAATCCCATTAATCGTCGATTTCTCGAGCTGGCTCAGTAACCTCTCTATTCGTCCTTTCCCTGAGATCTTAGAAGTCTATCTCGACTCGGCCCTCCCAACACTGTCGCATTGGGGCTCTTTCAGGGTCAGGGGAATGAGATTTAGCTTGTTACTAGCTTTAGCATATGAATACATCATGGGAAGCTTGCAAGGCTGTCCCATGTAGGCAGGAAACTCTCAGAAGCTTGCCAGTTTCTCCCGGAGGGAGAAGTAGGCTATAAGATATCGCGCGCTTCTGGGAGCTTGCTTTTAAGTCTCTGGATGTTGGCCGTTGATGGGATTACACACACCTGGGTTCCTCTGCCAGTATCTTCATGCGTGAGTCCTGTCTGAACGTGTGGAGAGGGGCCCTGAGCATGGCTGTAGCTAGGTTCTGGTGGTCTTTGGCCGCCGGGAGCTCTGCTCGGGGTGGGGAGGGAAGCTGGAGCCCATCCCTTCCGAGGGGCCCCGGGGAAGACAGCCAGGTGTGCGGGCAAGAGACTCTCTATGTTAAATAAAATACAGCACTGCACTGTAGCACTGTCATCTCATTGTTCATCGATTTGCTAGAATGGGCACCAGTAACATCTCCATTGTAAGACTTTGTTGTTACTGTTTTTGGCATATTGAATATGCCACAGGTAGCTTGCTAAGCTCTGCTGTACGGGCAGGATACTCTTGATGGCTTGCCGGGCTCTCTGAGAGAGACAGAGGACTCGAACCTGGGTTGGCTGGCATGCAAGGCAAACATCCTACCCGCTGTGCTATCACTCCAGTAAATAAAATATAATCCCCAATAAAAGTTACGTCTCTCAAGAAGAGTAATTTCTAGAAAAAATAGAAACACAACCCAGAAATAATGTTCACATTCCCAAGAAAAACTAATTGATAATTTTCCAAACCTGCAATTTACTAACAAATCCGATAATCACAGCAATTCTCACATTAGCACAGTTCTACGCAGCTCTCTTTGTAGTATGACAATTCATTGAACCAATCTTTTATTGTTGTTGGTCTTTAGATCTTGATTTTTAACACTCATTTATCCTAGAAAGACATAACTGAATAGATTGAACTTTATTTGTTGAAATATCTTCACATTCAACTCAGGCATTCCTCCTGAAATTAAAATCCGTCCATATGCAACTTTTCCAGCACACATATTACATTTTCAGGGCACATATCAGATCTGTGGAAGAAAATAATTCTTTATGATACCTGTAAAGGTGACTGACTCCTGAATCCACTCACCCAGATCTGTTTCTCTGATCTTCATATGTGTATTTCCAGCTTCTTGGAAGACACTTTGGAGGACACCCAATGTCCTCATTTTTATTTAACTGACACCAATTACCTTTTTTTCCCTTTTGGGTCACACCCAGTGATGCACAGGGGTTACTCCTGGCCCATGCACTCAGGAATTCCCTCGGTGGTGCTTGGGGGGACCATATGGGATGCTGAGAATCGAACCCTGGTCGGCCATGTACAAGGCAAACACCCTACCCTCTGTGCTATCACTTCAGACCCTCACCAACCACTTTTAACTAGAAACAGTTGCTTTTAATTCTGCTCTTTCTTATTTATCTCACGTCATATGTCACCAAGTCCTTTTCCATGATGTTACTTCCCACCTTATTTCTCTCATTCCTGTGAGAGATCTCCATACTAACCAACAAATCAAGAGCTCCAGCTATACCCACTAGGGTACAAAGAGCACACAACAGACAAGAATATGCTGACAGCACCTAGTTCACAGACTCTGGGATCAAATTTTCTCTTGAAACATAAAATTATACATAGTTAAGTTGTTTAACATGATAATATAAACATATTGTACATATATCTAGGTACATACTAAATGTACAAATATATATGTGTGTATGAATGTGTGTGTGATTGCTTGTTATGCTAATTATTATAAGCCAGAAAGAAATTTTTTATTTCTTTAACAATTTAACTCATAATGGAATCTGAGAAAGCTAAACACATACAAAATAGGATATTAGCAACTGTTACCAGGAGTGAGGAGGTGGGGCAAATGGAGAGGTATAAAGTTGCAGTCCTGAAGGATGAACTGCAGAGAACTAATAGAGAACCTGATGAGCTTAAGACTACTGGACTGAATATTGCAAATTTGCTAAGAGAGTAAATTTCAAATGTTTTCCCAACAATAAACACGGTAACTTAAACAGATCATATGCTAGTTACTGTATTCATTATTTTACAATGTAAAGGTGGGATTTATTTATTTATTTATTTTTAATGGAATCACTGTGAGATACACAGTGACAAAGCTGTCCATGATCAGGTTTCAGTCAAACAATGTTCCAACACCCATCCCTCCACCAGTTCACATTTTCCAACACCAATGTACCCAATGTCCCCAGTTTCCCTTCTCCTGCCACCCCACCCCCAGCCTGTCTCTATAGCAAGCTCTCTCTCTCTCATTCTCTCAATCTCTCTCTCTCTTACTAATTCCCCCTTCTCTCTCTCCCCTCCCTTCCTCCCTCCTTCCTTGTTAACATTATGGTTTGCAATAGAGATACTGAGAGGTTATCAAGGTTTTTCCTTTACCTACTTTCAACACAGAGTTCTTACCCAGAGTGATCATTTCCAATGATTTTTGTCATAGTGGTCCCTTCTTTCTCTATGGAATCTTTTTTGTAAGTTTGGTGACTTTATTTATTATGTATATTTCTGACCCACATTTGAAAGTTTACACTTTGAAAGTTTACACTTGTGTATCTTGTGTATAAAACACACAAAAGAGAATCATTTGAAAAAGCAGATTGCAAAAGAAACCCAAAATCACAGAATAGCCTTTTACTAACAATCATATTTCATATGTTTAGAACAAGCTCTATCTTTAAACCGCTGTGGCTAAGATTGCATAAACATAATTAAGATGCAGGCTGTAAGATGATAATAGTGTTTCTAGGCCTGGATTCTGTTATAAAATATGAATGACCATCATGTGTGTGTTCAGGAAGGCCCTCTCATTTTCTTATTACTTATTTATTCATTCAATCAACAAACATTCAATGAACAGTCCCTGTTCTGGGATTTACAGTTTAAGAAGCAGATTCAAACCCCAAGTGCTTTCTGAAATTTTCTCGACACATATACTGCACTCCTCTGACACAGCTGAATTTTTTCAAATGTAGATATTATACATATGTTACAGGATGCTAGCATTACTGAGTTTTCTTATTCAAGAAAAATTCAATCCATATTCTTTTTTCCTTTTAAAAACGAGTTTTGAGGAGCTGAGAGCACAGCAGTTATGGACATGCCTAGCATGCACCAAACTTGGGTTCAACTTCGGGCACTGTGTGGTCCGACAAGCATTGCCAGGTGTGGCCTTGGACACCCCCTCTCCCCAAATACTGCTGGGTGTAGCCAGATAATCCCAGGCACCAGAGTTCCTTGAGCAACATCACATTCTCAGGTTGGCCAAAAACTGCTGGTGAGGTCCCTAGGGTACCTGAGGACCACTTCTGAGCACCCCCCCAAAAAATTAATTCAATAAAAATTAAAATAGGTTATGCACCTATGGGGGAAAAACATGAAATCTCGCAATTTGTTGCAACTTGGATGGAATTAGAGGGTGCTGTGCTAAGTGAAGGAAGTAAAAGACAAACACCAGATGATCTTGCTCACGTGATACTGACACTAATGTAGATAAATAGGAAAATGAGAAAAAAATAAAAATAAACTGCAACTGTGAACAATCAAGACAGTAGGAAAATAGTAGATGCCTAGCATAGGACATTTCTTCCAAGTTGGGAAAGAATGTTAGAAAGAAGAGAGGCTGGAGAGCAGAGGAAGTACACTTTGACTAAGGAAACCCACAACAGTTGAGAAATTGAGAGAGAAAAGGTAGCAAAGCTGTGACTATAACAAGGAAGAGAATTCATTTAATTTGAGAAATTAAGAGAGACGGTAGGAATCTGTGACGATATGTAGGGAAGAGAATTCTTCTAGCTATGTATCTCACAGAAAGTGGGAGAAATGAATAAACTGAGTACTTGGTTTCTCAGTCAAGATTACACCATCGCTTCAAGAGCTATTGATAAGGACATCTGTAGAACATTAGAATTGCTAAACTGAAGTGAATTAGCTGCAACTGGTCATTTTTTCTCTAGAAAATGGTTATTACATCCTGGAAGGAGTTTTAAGTCAGAGACCCAATGCAGAGAATGAGTAGAACCATTGGCTTCAGAAGAGGCATCCTGGAAGGAACCCAGGTTCAAAGGAAATAAAATTAGTCCTCAACATGGTGAACCAACATTTAGTAATGTTTTAAAGAAATATCCATATTTAATTTTTTAAATCCCACAGAAAATTCATCAGGAAGTTCTAACGCTCTGGAGACTGGATCAACTCACATGAGCTTTTCTAGTGTTAATTAAGTGTAGTCACCTTTGCAGGGAAGAAATAATAAGAAGAGTCAGTGAAAACGGAAAAAAAAATGAGCAAATACCACTGAAATCATGAAAGGTGGCCATTTGTTTAGATAACCAAAAAAAAATGAAATTCAAGTAGATTTTAGTTTTTTCCCTTAGTTGTAATTCATACTTTGCTTTCCAGTCAAAGTGTCCTAGTCTATACTTAATCTTCAGAACCAAAAACCATTTAAAATTGTGGGGAGCTTTAATATAAAATTATTTACTATGTAATTACTGAAAATATATGTTCATAGCAGCAAAGACAATTTTACAAAATTCCTTCCATGCTGAGGAAACATTCATTTTTTTCAGGAGATTTTTTTCCAAACTGCTTTCAGGCTTGCTAGATTTCTTAGAGATTTTCATAAACAAGGAGGTTTCAGATGGTTTATGTGAAATTCCTTAATTTGCTGGGAGATACATTTTTGACTTATTCATTTTGCTGTCTCCAAATTCCGTTTTCATTTAAACTAGGTCACTCTGCAGTTTTACCCCAAAGTAAGTGATGAATGAACTCTTTGTTAGTAAATATTTACCCAATAGTTTGCAGATAAGATGGTGTCTGAAAAATAGTGTGCCTGCAATTGAAAAATTAAAATATTAAATGCAAATTCAATACTAACCCATTCTGAAGTTGGGGGTGATTCAAAATATTTGAGAAGCAGTTTCAACTTCTATCTAGGAAAATGAAAATAACCATGCAAGGGATCTGGAGAACAATCATAAAAATTAAAATTAGGAAGAGGATTCCATAAAGGGGTTTCAGAGAGAAGTTCTGATAAAGGAGAGCTTCAAGCTTGAGGAGGAAAGATGTTTAGAGCATACCTCAGTGAACAAGATAAGATCACCATGGGTCGAGGGAAGATCTAAAAGCTGGAGCACAGAGATATGGAATGTGTAGGGAAACCCTTCTCTAACAACAGAGAAAGGATGTTACTGAGAATAAAAAAAGGAATACCACAAAGGGCAGGAGAGAAAATTATGATCTCAGTACTCCATGTAAGATGTGCATTTCTTCAACTTGATTACACTGACTACCTAGTAATAGGTGTATCACTTAGAACTAATTGAATGAACACTAATATCCGTTTGAGTTTCTCACAGTTCAGTAGTGAAGACCAAAACAAAATTCAATGCTTTTGATTCTAGTATTTGTGGAACATTAGGTACAGAAAAGTGGTATCAGACTTTGGGAAGGCAAGTCAAAGAGTCTTCTGAGAAGATATTAATGAAATTCAGCCTCGAAGGACAGAATCCTTTGGCATCCATGGGTCAGGGAGGTTTTCAAACAGCGGCAAGGAGCTGTATACAGACAATGAAGGGAGATTTTAGAATTATATCTCTAAACAATAAACACTCCACCCAACATAAACAATGAAAAGCCCTTTGAGAGCCTACTTTCTTTTGCATTTTTTAGCTTTAAATTTTTTACTCCGACGCCGTGACTTAAAAAGTTATTCATAGTTGAGTTAGGCATACTATGTTCCAGCACCAATCCCAACACCAGTGTCAACTTCCCTCCACCAGTGTTCCCAGGTTCCCTCCACCCCACCACAATCCCAGCCTTCCTCTTTGACAAGTGCATTAAAAAAGCAAAATTCATTAAATCATAGCCCTAAAAATCTCAGGGTTAGGATAAATGGAGACATTACTGGCCCCACTCGAGCAAATCGATGATCAACGGGATGACAGTGATACAGTGACAGTGATTAAATCATCGTGAGGTAAAAACAGTTACAAATTTGTCCATGATTGGGTTTCAGTTATACCCAATACCCATTTTTTTTCGTTTGGTTACTATTACTGACTCTAAAGTTTGGATATAACTGCATCACTCTACCTAGCTGATGTACCTGGTATCCTTGACCTTTGCTCTCTATTACTTCCCATCTGCCTGTTATTATCTTCCCCTCTTGTTTTCTTGCCTTCTCTGTTCTCCTCCATATAATCTGGGGTCAGAGGCACTTCCCTTTTACTACATTGTATTCCCTCATCCAGTTATTTTTCTATACCACAGATAAGGAAGATAAAATTTTCTTTATTACAACACAAATGTCCAACAATAGATGAATAGACCAGGAAGCTATGGCATATATAACAGTGAAATACTATAAAGTCACTAAATGAAAATAAAGTCATGCAATTTGGAGCAACTTGGATGGAACGGAGGGTATTGTGCTGAGTAAAATCAGCTAGAGACAGGGGATAAATACAGTATTATGTTACTCATGTAGTAGATAGAGTGACGAATCTAATGCATGGACAATATGAATCTATACTAAACTTTACACACCCTATTATGCATCTGAGAGAGCCAGGTTCGGGAGTGAGAGAGGCTAGGCAATGCATACATTGTCTGAAGGTAACAGGGGAACATAGGCAGAGGGTCTCATAGCACAGAAGGGGATGTGAAGAGAGTAACAATGTGCACCAAAACCATAAATACTAATCAACCAAGAGAAGGATGATTGGGAGTGAAGGAAGCTGAATAGAAAGTGACATAGGGAGGGGTTCAAGGTTATGGGCACAGGTAGCAGATGTGTGCTGTCACTTTGTACATTAATACATAAACTTGAACACTTTTGTACCCTTACACCTAAACTATAACAAAAATGAACTAAATAACCCAGTAAATTAACATCAGTGCAAAAACATCATCATCATCACCATCATCATCATCATCATCATTCTGTTGATCATCGAATTTCTCTGGCAGTCTCAGTAATGTCTCCATTCGTCCTAGCCCTGAAATTTTAGAAGCCTTTCTTTACTCATCCTTCCCAATGGAGCCACATTGGAGGCTTTTTCAGGATCAGGGGAATGGACCCATCATTGTTACTGATTTTGGCATATGAATACACCATGGGGAGTTTGCAAGGCTCTCCCACGTGGGCAGGAAACTCTCGGGAGCTTACCAGTTTCTCCCTTCAGAGGGAGAAGTAGGGTATAAGATATCCGGGAGCTTGCTTTTAAGTCTCTGGATGTTGGCTGTTAATGGGATTCTGAGGTGCTGGGGGCAGTCCCTGGCTGTGACTACCTAGCTACTGGAAAATGGGTAATCTGGGTGGAAGAGGCCCAGTCCTGATCCGAGCAGGCTTGGAGGTCTCAGCCCCGAGTCCCCCACACTTGGGTTCCTCTGCCGGTTCCTTCATGCATGAGGCTCATCCGAACATGTGGAAAGAGTCCTTGAGCATGGCTGTGGCTAGGCTCCAGAGGTCTTTGGACACTGGGAGCTCTGCTGAGGGCAGGGAGTGAAGCTGGAACCCATCCCCTCTGAGGAGCTTCAGGGAAGACAGCCAGGTGCGCAGGAAAAAACAATAAAGATAAATTTGCTTTATTAGTAATTGCTTTATAAACCCAGAACATTCAAAAATCGTTCACTCACCCAATGTTTGTTGAGCCATGATGGTTTTGAATGCCTCCCTGACTTTTGTCAATCTTCTCTGTCTTCACCCACTAAACTTATATTGATTCACACGGTACATCTATTAATACACTATCATCTTAATATAGCCTTTAATTTAAAAAAAATTTATTTAGTGACCATGAAACCTCAAAGTTATTCATGATTGGGTTTCAGGCACACAATGTTTCATCAGGGATCCCTCACCAGTGACCGGTTCCCTCCATCCATGCCCCCTCTCACCACCAGATTTGCCTCCCACCCACCAGTCTGCTTCTATGAGAAGCTTTTCATATGTAAATATATTTATATATTAATACATTGATAGCAATTAATATTAATATTTATTAATTACATATATTCACTTATATAATTATATGATGTAAATTATATATTGTTATACTAACTAATATAATATTAATTGATATACTAATATGATATATTGATATCATATTAACAGAGAGTCTCTTGCCCGTGAGCCTGGTTGTCTTCCCCGGGGCCTCCTCAGAGGATATGGGCTCCAACTTTCTCCCCACCCCGAGCAGAGCTCCTGGTGCCTGAAGACCTCCAGAGCCTAGCCAGAGCCATGCTCAAGGCCCCTCTCCACACGTTCAGATGAGCCTCACGCATGAAGGAACCGGCAGAGAAACCCAGGTGTGTGGGACCTGGAGCTGAGACCTTCAAGCCTGCTCAGATCGGGACTGGGCCTCTTCCATTCAGATTTCCCATCTCCCAGTAGCTAGGTGGTCACACCCAGGAAACTGCCCCCGGTGCCAGGTAATCCTATCAACTGCCAGCATAGCCTCTACCCGCAATGCTGGGGAGTTGGAGAGAGACTGGACAGTTGGAGAGATGAGAAAAACCAGGGCAGCAAGATGGAGCGTGGAGAGACTAGCAAGGGGGACAGAGGGAGAAGAACGTAGGGAAAGAATGCAGGAGCAGGCATGTGGAGAGAGAGCCCAGGCTGTGAGATGGAGCGCAGAGAGATGAGCGGGAGAGACAGGAGGAGACGGGCATGAGGGGCAGTGTGAGACTAGAATGGGGAGCTTAGAGAGACTGGAACAGGTGCATGGGGAGAATGGAATAAATGGCAACTGATCAATCAACCTGCTTGGCCCTCGTTTCCTCCTCCATCCGCCCATGGCATCGACCCTCCTGAGCGGGAAGCAGCCCAAGAGCACCAAACGTGGGTGGCAAAAGAAAGAGCCACCAAGGCCTTAGCTAGCCACCCTGAGATTATACAGACGATATTGTTATTTATACTGCATTTTATCTTATGCAACTGGGTTTCCTCCAAAGCTTTTGCTAAGACGTTGTTTTGCTATTCTTTTCATCTCATATGAGACTAGAACAGTTTTTTGCACTCCAACAAATGCCAACATTTCCTGAAGTGGGTTAACAGGACTGTCCCAAGAATAAATCAAATACCTGGGAGAGTCATTCTAGTCTAGTCTGGTCCTAGTTTATCTCTGTATGCATATATTTGTTGATATATATTTTTATAATGGACTATGGCAATAGTTGAGTGATTACATTATATTTATCCAAACTTATTGACTTTATACTTAAAATATATGTTTATAGTATATAACTTGTACCTCAATAATGTTATTTTTTAATTATTCACACAAAGAAAATCTCAACTTTAATCAGGTCGAGAGATGATAACCTAAAATTCTATTAACAAAGGTTTTTATAAGAACACTAAAACCAAAACTTTCTCTAGTGCTTATATTTCTTTTCTCTATCTATTTATCTATATAATGAATTGAGATATTAAAGAATGAAACCCCTAAAATTATTCTAAAGGGTTTCATTCATCAATACAAGTTTACAACTATTTTACAACAAGATTACAACTATATGACATCATAAAAAATGAAAAATCATCGTGCAATGTATACAATATGTTCTAGGAGTACATTGAAAACGGTGTGGGTAGTATGCTGAAAGGTAATACACAATTACTCTTAGTTGATGAATATATTTTAAATTGAACTATGGTAATAGATGAGTGATTACATTATATTTACCCAAATTTGTTGATTATTATTTTAATTTTTCTTTTTTAATTAAAATATGTTTTATAGTATTTAACTTGTACCAAAAAAGTTGTATTTTAATTACATATACAAAAAGAAATCTCAACTTTTTTTTGAAATTTTTTAAATTTTATTGAATCACCGTGAGATAGTTACAAGCTTTCATGTTTGGGTTGCAATCTCATAATGATCAAACACCCTCCCTCCATCAGTGCACATTTCCCGCCACCAATATCCTGGGTACACCCCCCCCCTTTCCCACCCTCCCTCTGAGTCTATGGCAGACAATATTCCCATACTCTCTCTCTACTTTTGGGCATTATAGCTTGCAACACAGACACTGAGAGGTCATCATATTTGGTCCATTATCTACTTACAGGATGCATCTCCCATCCCAGCTGATTCCTCCAGCCATATTTTCCTAGTGATCCCTTCTCTATTCCATCTGCCTTCTCCCCTCCACTCATGAAGCAGGCTTCCAGCTGTGGGGCAACCCTCCTGGCCCTTGTATCTACTGTCCTTGAGTGTCAGCCTCAAGTGATGTTAAAAAAATCTCAACTTTAATTGGGTCCCCTTAACTTTAATCTGGTCCCTTAAATATATTTCTGTATTATGTAGGTTGTGACAAACTAAGAAACTTATAATTTCAATGATGATAGATAAGTTCAGGTAGCTTTCATCTTACGTAAAAGCAATCCATATTCAAAAGTATAATAATATTGACAGAGTTGGAAATATTATATAATACTAATTTTGCTGAAAAAGTTCATTAGACCAGACAAACCAGAATGATGTAAAGGGAGATTTAAAAAATAAAAAAAAACAAAAGTCATTGCAGTCGCAACATATGGGGAATGAAATGCAATATGAAAAATATATCTAGAAAAATGTATATTTAAAGGAACTTTAAGTTTCTTCAAAAAAATGATGGAAATAAAGGAAAGTCAGGGGGCAAGCCAATAACAAAAAAATTATAAACTGATTCCTGAAATTTAAATTATCCTAAATTGACTTCATTTATGCATTTCTAACTGACAATGAAAGAACATACATTTGATGAAGTGTATAGGCAGGACAGTTAAACAGTGGGACAATTATAAAACTGACACACAGGAAATGACTTCAAGATATTTGAAATGGAAATATGCAAGTTCTTTTGCTCCCAGCCAAAAGGGTCAGATATTATGCAGAAATATTCTAATATTAGTCTCCAGTTAAAATTCTATCTTCAAGTCTCATTACCAAAAATCTCCACAGTACATCCAGTTTTTATTGTCTAGAATGTAATACAATAAGTGTTCTATTCCTAGTCAACAGACCCTAGAAAGCAAAGGTCTCTCTAGTTCACCCAGGAATTGCTGTAATTAAGAAGTAGGAAAACTCTTCAGAATCAGCTATTTCATTTTAAGGAACAATTAAGTGAGCAACTGACTGACTCATTCCTATGAACAAAATCTTTGTGTACATCATTTGTATACGTGTTGGAATTTGCATTGGTTATCCCAAGCAAATGCTTAAAATAAAGAAGTCTGAAGTTTGAAGTCCATTATTTATTCATTTTTCTGCTAAGAAGAGATATTCACTTATCCCTCCTTGTCCAACACAGCATTTATTTTTGGCTGCTGTTTGTTTTGGGGCCACACCCAGCAATGCTCAGGGGTTGGTTACTCCTCACTCTGCACTCAGAAATTATTTCTGACAGTGCTCGGGGGACCATATGGGATGCCAGGGATCAAACCCAGGTTGCCTGCAAAACAAGTGATCTAGCTACTGTACTATTGCTCCAGCCCCCAACATTTCATTTTGCAACCCTCTATCTAGCAGCCTCTATTACCAAAATGCTATCATTAGAAAAGACCCAGCTCTTTTATTTATTTGAAATTTAATTTCACACTCAATAGATACTAAGGTTTGTTAATCAGACTTTAGTATGAGAGAATCAGAGATAAAGGAGACAAAGACTTGGTCGGGTCGAAAGACCCTTGGACCTGAAAACGCAATCTCTGTTCAAGTTCCACTGACTTCCAGAGAGCTTGTAGAAGTATACATTTCCTGGACCAGAGAGACAGAACAGCAAGGAGGGTGCTTGGTCTAACCCAGGTTCACCGTTGGATGCTACCAAGAGTGCTCCCTCAGGGCTGGAGTGACAGCACAGTGTGTAGGGCATTTGCCTTGCATGCAGCTGACCCGGGTTTGATTCTTAGCATCCCATATGGTCCCCTGAGCACCGCCAGGAGTAATTCCTGAGTGCAAAGCCAGGAGTAACCCCTGTACATCACACGTGACCCAAAAAGAAAAAAAAAGAGTGATCACTCAGTATAGAGCCAGGAGTAAATCCTGAGCACTACCAGGTGTTGCCCAAAAAACAAAACCAAATACAAAAAAAAGAAAGAAGGGAGGGAGGGAGGAAAAGGAGGAAGGAAGGAGGGAGGGAGGAAGGGAGGGAAGGAGGGAGGGAGGGAGGGAGGGAGGGAAAGAATGAAAAGAAATACACATTTCCTATATTTTCAAGGCATATTGTAAATGAAATAAATATAACTGAATATATTGTCATTGCTTCTTTATTATGTTTTTGAAGGCTTTGATTGCCTTTGTTAGAGCTGAATCATTTCCACCAAAGAGAATATATGTCAGAACTAATGAAGTAAATGAGGGTGAGCATGTCATTTTACTGTCAGTTTCATTTCCTACGTGAAATCTTAAAAGAGGAGCCATTTCTTTTCATATTGTGAGCTAAAGTGATATATATACATATATATATGTATGTATATATATATATATATATATACTGTAGCACTGTCATCCCGCTGTTCATCAATTTGCTCGAGTGGGCACCAGTAATGTTTTCATGGTGAGACTTGTTGTTCCTGTTTACGGCATATTGATAGTGAGAAAATTGATTAGATGGTAGAAAGTTAATTCCATCTTTTTATTATTTACAGTCATCTAAAAGTTTAGAACATCTTACTCTGTAGCAGAAAGGTTTGTGTTCTAATAAATACCACAAAATCTTCATACAAAAATAATTTCAAGCTTCTGTTGACAATCTATTATCTTTGAGTAGCTTAAATAGAGAAATTAAGTGGGGGAGAGGGAATAAATATAATTTCGAATTCCTTTCGAATTTGTAATGACAGAAATCTGACAGTCAGATACAAAAGAGAAAGTTTGCATTTACATGTAACCTTACACTTGCAAAATTAGGGGGTAAAAGAGGTCAAATACAAAGTAAATAATCCAAGTAAACTCTCAGGATTTTTTTCTAAAGAAACACAGTCGGGCATATTAAAGAGTATTCTGCATAAATACTGTTATCAATTCACTTATCCATTTTTCCATACAGTCTACCCATTCAACCAACCTAGCCAATAAATAATGCATTCTACAGATAGGTTTTGGACATCTACTAGGTGTCAAGTTGCAGTGAAAGCATAAGATATTTAAGACTCTGTAACTTACAGGTACTCCCTGAAAAATACAAAGTCCTAATACTGAGTTTGGGAAGACTAGAGGCTAGCATCGTTTGGAGAAACAACCGTCACGCCAATTAGAATTGAATTTCCCATTAGCCTCCAAGTAGTGATGTGGGTAGCAAATTGGATAAGAGAGTCTGAACTCTGGGGATAAATCACATCTGGAGACAAAAATCTGGAAGTCAGAAACGTGTATAAATATATATATATATATATATATATATATGTCACATACAGTCAGGGAATTTGTTGCCACTGCTTAGAGAGGAAATGGTGGAAGGCTAATCCTCAAAGAATTGCATAAATTAGAGATTAGATAATAGAAGGAACCAGAATTACTGACACAGAATGGGTGGTCAGAAAGAGGAAAAACAAAACAAAACAAAGGGAGGATCTTGTTCTAAAGCCAATGGAATAGTATCAGAGGGAAAAAAAGAAACTCGATGGAAATTTTCTGAGAAATTATGTAATTAAATGCTGAGATTCGCCACAAGGCTAGAGAACAATAGTGGCATGGCATATTGAAGGTATTTCAGTGAAAGAGTGAAAATGTCAGACTGACTGGGGAGTTATAGAGAAAAAACATGAATGAGGAAATGAGTCAGGATAATAAAAAGAGTGTTCTTATAAAAGGAGAACAAAGGGACAGCACTTTTTAGAGGTACAAGGATATGTATACTATGGAATAAATATTGATTTTGTTATGATCACAAGACAAAAATTCAAGTAGATTTCTTTGTTTATATGTATACAAATAATATTCTGTACTCTGCTCAAGTTCATTTATTTACCTTTACATAAATACTAAATGTGATAAGGAACTACATTTACGCTATTATAATATAAGAATAATAGGACAATGAAAGAGAGAGACAGATATTAGAGAGAGATAAGAGACAGACTAAACAAAGAAATTATTCAATGACTATGAAAGAAAAGCAGGAAGACTTATTTTCTTCAGAGATGGTCATATGTCACTTTCTAGTTAGGAGAAATACTTAATAATAAGATGTGAATGATGCAAGAGAGTACATTAAAGTTGGAGGACTGAGATGAGTTAAAAGAGGGAGTAGGAGCTAATCCACTAGAAGAGTATTTGTAGTACAAAAGAGGAAATAATTTTTCTGCTCCAGCACATATTTTAAATATTGTAACATACACACACACACACACACACACACACACGCACATAGAACTGTTAACCTATTTTACTTATGAAGTTTTGGTGTTCCGGCTGTTAAGGTAACAATACACCTAACAGAATTTTCTAACAAAGCACCTTGCATTGGAAATTGCATGTGCATACAAATACCTAAGTAGATGAATGGCTGATCTTTACAATACGTAAATCATGTAAGCCTGGGAAAAAAACCCAAATTTACAAGAAAGGAATCTGGAAACTATATTGTTGCAGAAACTACAAAACAGAAAGTCACACAAAACTCCTAGATCTTGAGAGGGCAAATAGATCTGAAAACTGAATTGAATTTTGATGCAAAGTTTCTAGGCTTGAAAATATTTCTTATGGAAAATCAACTAGAAGGAAATGTCACAAGAAATGGAGTTTGGGACTGATACCAACTCTAGCAATGTTTCCACTTTATATTTTGGAAAATTCTTTTTTTCTGAAAGGAATATTATATCTGGTCTCTCTAATACATAAATTTCAAAGATATCTTGAATATCCAATAACATATATTGTCTATCTATTGTGTGCACATGTTATACCTTTGTAAAATACATTGCAATCATTTGAAATAAATGTAATGGCTTTGTTGTTTTAGAATGACATGGCTTTGTTGTTTTAGAATGACATGCCATTCCTTATATTAAAATAACATAACAATCTAACAGTCTACACTGAAGTGATTGAAAATTGCTACATAAAAATACTTTTCACAGGCACCAGAGAGATAGTACAGCAGGTAGGATGCTCGCTTTGCATGCACTCACCCGGGGTTTTGTCCCCAGCACTACATATGATCCCATGAGTTGACCAGCTGTGGTCCCTGAGCACTGCTGGGAGTAGCCCAAAAACAAAGACAAAATACCTTACACAATGCTGGAGACAAATCAAGTGATAGAGTCCATACCTAACATGTGCAACGCCCTGAATTTGATCTCTAAACTGCATGAGCGCTGAACCATAAGTCTCATACCATTGCTGGGACTCTTTCTGCCAATACCCCACAACCACCAAGCACCTCTTAGGATAACCTCTTTTTAAAAATATGCATTTTTAAAATGTATAAAAACCTCTTTTAAAAAATATACACTTTTTAAAGGATAGCCCCTTAAAAATTAAGGACATAATTATCATTGTATCACTGTCATCCTGTTGTTCGTCGATTTACTCGAGCGGGCACCAGTGATGTTTCTACTACACTCAGCCCTGAGATTTTAGCAGCCTATCCTTACTCATCTTTCCCAATTGCTGGATACTCTTTCAGGGTCAGGGGA